>NC_052311.1:12351614-12711614 GCF_016432855.1 Salvelinus namaycush | reverse complement strand
TATGGTGAGAAACATTTCCTTCCCAAGGCAAAAACCCAGTGCTACCGAGAAGCACGAGTACAGGACGTCACAATGCTACAACAATTGACGGGAGCTGACACTGTCGTAGTCCATGTGGGGTCATACGACATCAGGAAGGCTAGCTCAGAACATCTGAAAATGGATTTTAAAGAACTGATTTTAGCATTGAAAGACAATCATTTCAGGTACCATCGTTGGGCCGTGGGTGTGAAAGATTCAGCAGGCTACTGACATTACACATCTGGCTACAAGATTACTGTACCTCTGCTGAAGTCACTTTTATAGATAACTTTGACACCTTCTGGAAACAGAAGATACTCTACAGGAATGACAGAGACCATCCAAATCATCTTGGCTCCTGGTCTCTGTCCACGCATTTCAGGGCTGCATTGAAACAATGACTTATCAATGACCCAAGACCAGCTCAGTTAATCCCTACCATTGTGACAATGAGTCATCATAATGTTGCATCAAATGTATATTATCCTAGGGGCGTTGGCAGACACAATGTAAGTAACTTAATTTATGTCTCCCGAATTGCCCTTAATTCCTTTGATCCTACAGCTATTGTATGCAGTAATCATGAGTAATCATGAGCCTATGAACCAGAGTTATACTGTTAACACTGAGGCGGTGTGAAGGAAGACCAATTTGTGCAGCTCACCCTGCACTATCAGCTCCAATACAAATGACATGAGCAAGTCTACTTCTGATAAGCTTCCCAGTAAAGCATTCAAAACAATCAAGCCACCCACAAGTGCTAAAAAAATTGCCCACATTAACATATGCAGGCTGAGAAACAAGGTCCACGAAGTCACATGCATGTAACAGATGACATTCATATTCTGACTATCTCTGAAACTCACCTACATAATACCTTTGATGATACAGTGATAGCAATACATGGTTTTAACATCTACCGAAAATACAGAAATGCCAACGGGGGCGGTGTTGTGGTCTATATATATTCAGAACCACATTCCTGTAAAGCTTAGAGTCGATCTAATGTTAAATACTGTTGGAGTAATATGGCTACAGGTTCATCTGCCTCACCTAAAGCCCATTCTTGTGGGAAGCTACTATAGACCACCAAGTGTTGACAGTCAGTATCTGGATAATATGTGTGAAATGCTTGATAATGTATGTGATATCAACATAGAAGTATATTTTCTGGTGGATTTAAATTTTGACTGGCTCTCATCAAGCTGCCCACTCAAGAAAAAACTTCAAACTGTAACCATTGCCTGCAACTTGGTTCAGGTTGTCAGTTAACCTACTAGGGTATTTACAAACAGCACAGGAATGAAATCACTGACATGTATTGATCACATCTTCACTAATGCTGCAGAAATTTGCTTTAAAGCAGTATCCAAATCCATAGGATGTAGTGATCACAATATAATTGCCATATCTAGAAAAACCAAAGTTCCAAAGGTTGGGCCTAATATAATGTATAAGAGGTCATACAATACGTTTTGTAGTGAATATTTTGATTCATATGTTGATGATGGTCTGTGGTGTGTAATGAGGAGCAACCAGATGCAGCACTTTACACATTTATGAAATTGCTTATTACAGTTACTAATAAGCACAAACCCATTAAGAAAATGACTGTAAAAACTGTTAAATCTCCTTGGATTGATAAGGATTTGAAAAATTGTATGGTTGAGAGGGATGAGACAAAAGGTATGGCAAATAAGTCTGGCAGTCCAACTGATTGGCAAACGTACAGCAAATTAAGAAATCATGTGACTAAACTAAATAAAAACAAAGATAAACTATGAAACAAAAATAAAGGATATAAAGAATGATAGTTAGAAGCTTTGGTGCACCATAAATGACATTTTCGGAACAAAAGCCAACTCGGCTCCATCATTCATTGAATCAGATGGCTCATTCATCACAAAACCAACTAATATTGCCAACTACTTTGATGACTTTTTCATTGGCAAGATAAGCAAACTTAGCGATGCCATGCCAGCAACAAACGCTGACACTACACATCCAAGTATATCTGACCTAATTATGAAAGACAAGATTTGTTCTTTTGAATTCCATAAAGTTAGTGTGGAAGAGGTGAAAAAAACATTGTTGTCTTTCAACAATGACAAGCCACCGGGGTTTGACAATCTGGATGGAAAATTACTGAAGATAATAGTGGACGATATTGCCACTCCAATTTGCCACATCTTCAATCTAAGCCTACTAGAATGTGTGTGCCCTCAGGCCTGGAGGGAAGCTAAAGTAATTTAGCTACTCAAGAATAGTAAAGCCCCCTTTACTGGCTCAAATAGCCGACCAATCAGCCTGTTACCAACCCTTAGTAAACTTCTGGAAAAAAATGGTGTTTGACCAGATACAATGCTCTTTCACAGTTAACAAATTGACAACAGACTTTGAGCACGCTTATAGGGAAGGACACTTAACAAGCACAGTACTTACACAAATGACTGATGATTGGCTGAGAGAAATTGATGATAAAATTATTGTGGGGGCTGTCTTAGACTTCAGTGCAGCTTTTGACAATATCGATCATAGTCTGCTGCTGGAAAAACGTATGTGTTATGGCTTTACACCCCCTGCTATAATGTGGATAAATAGTTACTTGTCTAACAGAACACAGAGGGTGTTCTTTAATGGAAGCCTCCCAAACATATTCCAGGTAGAATCAGGAATTCCCCAGGGTAGCTATTTAGGCCCCTTACCTTTTTCAATCTTTACTAACAAAATTCCACTGGCTTTGAGTAAGGCCAGTGTGCCTATGTATGCGGATGACTCAACACTATACACGTCAGCTACTACAGCGACTGAAATGACTGCAACACTTAACAAAGAGCTGCAGTTAGTTTCGGAATGGGTAGCAAGGAATAAGCTAGTCTTAAATATTTCCAAAAATAAAAGCATTGTATTTGGGACAAATAATTCACTAAACCCTAAACCTCAACTACGTCTCGTATTGAATAATGTGGAAATTGAGCAAGTTGAGGTGACTAAACTGCTTGTAGTAACCCTGGATTGTAAACTGTCATGGTCAAAACATAATGATACAACAGTAGCTAAGATGGGGAGAAGTCTGTCCATAATAAAGCGCTGCTCTGCCTTCTTAACAACACTATCAACAAGACAGGTCCTACAGGCCCTAGTTTTGACTTACTTAGACTGCTGTTCAGTTGTGTGGTCAGGTGCCATAAGGAGGGACTTGGAAAAATTGCAGTTGGCTCAGAACATTGCAGCACGGCTGGCCCTTAAAAGTACACGGTGAGCTAACATTAATGACATGCATGTCAATCTCTCATGGCTCAAATTGGAAGAGAGATTGATTTCATCATTACTTTTTTTAAATTATCATATCTTTTAAATTGAATATCCAAAACATGAGACATCATTACTTGCAGTGAAGCCTCTCAACAACTACACCATACCAGTCATCAAACAGATTCCCATTCAGAGCAACACACAGAAGCATCCAGGGTCAATGCTTTGCTCAAGGGCACGTTGACAGATCTCCCACCAGGCCAAAAAATGTGAATCCGAACCCTCCAAGATCTCCCCCACAGTTCCCCAATAGCTGTCCCTCAACAATTCGAGACCCCTCCCACAGTCTCCCCCGCAGAAGAAAAATCGAAATAAAAAATACAATAATTCCATTCCCCACCCGCAAGAACCCCCCCCCAATGCACCAAGAACTAAAGAGAAAAAAGAAAAAGGCAGAAGAAAACAGCAAACAACATTGCAAAAAAGAAAAATTAACAAAGGACATCAAGGACAACTACAATCATAACAGCAATGCCAACTGTATATGTTTGTGTGCATGTCTGGCACTATTACATCATTACTTGTTTTTGTAAGAGATGTTGACAAGCTGAATGTACCAAGCTGTCTGTTTAAAATACTACCACACAGCTCAGACACTCATGTATACCCCACAAGACATGCCTCCAGAGGTCTCTTCACAGTCCCCAAGTCCAGAACAGACTATGGGAGGTGCACAGTACTACATTGAGCCAGTACTACATGGAACTCTTTTCCACATCAGGTAACTGATGCAAGCAGTAGAATCAGTTTAAAAAACAGGTAAAAATACACCTTATGGAACAATGTGGACTGTGAAGAGACACACACAAAGGTACAGACACATGCATACTCACACATTGTGATATTGTTGTATGGTGGTATTGAACATTTTGGCTGTGGATATGTGGTGGTGTAGGGATGTTATATGATGTACTGTTTTATCTTTAGCTCACTTAGTACAAACATAGTTCACTGTTTTATCTTTTGTTTTATATGTAATGTGGGTGCTTTGGTGTTTTTGGACCCCAGGAAGTGTACCTGCTGCAGCTTATGGGGATCCCTAATAAATAGAAATGCAGGAGACCTAGCAGGAGACTGAAAAAGATTTGGCATGGGCCATCAGATCCTCAAAAAGTTCTACAGCTGCACCATTGAGAACATGTTGACTGGCTGCATCACTGCTTGGTATGGCAACTGCTTGGCATCCGACCGCAAGGCTACCCCAACCCCGGCCAACAGCTCCGCACCCCTCGCAGCTACTTGCCCAAGCCTCCCCAGCTTCTCCTTCACCCAAATTCAGATGGCAGATGTTCTGAAAGAGCTGCAAAACCTGGACCCGTACAAATCAGCTGGGCTAGACAATCTGGACCCTCTCTTTCTAAAATTATCCACTGCCATAGTTGCAACCCCTATTACCAGTCTGTTCAACCTCTCTTTCGTATCGTCTGAGATCCCTAAAGATTGGAAAGCTGCCACGGTCATCCCCGACACTCTAGATGACACTCTAGATCCAAACTGTTATAGACCTATATCCATCCTGCCCTGCCTATCTAAAGTCTTCGATAGCCAAGTTAATAAACAGATCACTGACCATTTAAAATCCCAACATACCTTCTCCACTGTGCAATCCGGTTTCCGAGCTGGTCACGGGTGCACCTCAGCCAAGCTCAAGGTACTAAACGATATCATAACCGCCATCGATAAAAGACAGTACTGTGCAGCCGTCTTCATCGACCTGGCCAAGTCCTTCAACTCTGTCAATCACATTCTTATCGGCAGACACAACAGCCTTAGTTTCTCAAATGACTGCCTCGCCTGGTTCACCAACTACTTCTCAGACAGAGTTCAGTGTGTCAAATCGGAGGGCCTGTTGTCCGGACCTCTGGCAGTCTCTATGGGGGTACCACACGGTTCAATTCTCGGGCAGAATCTTTTCTCTGTATATATCAACGATGTCGCTCTTGCTGCGGGTGATTCCCTGATCCACCTCTATGCAGACGACACCATTCTGTATATATCTGTCCCTTCTTTGGACACTGTGTTAACAAACCTTCAAACGAGCTTCAATGCCATACAACACTTCTTCCATGGCCTCCTACTGCTCTTAAACGTTAGTAAAACCAAATGCATGCTTTTCAACCGTTCGCTGCCCGCCCGCCCGCCCGACTAGCATCACTACTCTGGACGGTTCTGACTTAGAATATGTGAACAACTACAAATACCTACAGTAGGTGTCTGGCTAGACTGTAAACTCTCCTTCCAGACTCATATTAAACATCTCCAATCCAAAATTAAATCTATAATCGGCTTCCTATTTCGCAACAAAGCCTTCTTTACTCACGCTGCCAAACATACCCTCGTAAAACTGACTATCCTACTGAGCCTTGACTTCGGCGATGTCATTTACAAAATAGCCTCCAATACTCTGCTCAGCAAACTGGATGCATTCTATCACAGTGCCATCCTTTGGTTTTGTCACCAAAGCCCTATATTACCACCCACCACTGCGTCCTGTATGCTCTAGTCGGCTGGCCCTCGCTACATATTCGTCGCCAGACCCACTGGCTCCAGGTCATCTAAAAGTCTATGCTAGGTAAAGCTCCACCTTATCTCAGCTCACTGGTCACGATAACAACACCCACCTGTAGCACGCGCTCCAGCAGGTATATCTCACTGGTCATCCCCAAAGCCAATACCTCTTTTGGCTGCCTTTCCTTCCAGTTCTCTGCTGCCAATAACTGGAACGAATTGCAAAAATCGCTGAAGCTGGAGACTTATATTTCTCTCACTAACTGTAAACATCAGCTATCTGAGCAGCTAACCGATCACTGCAGCTGTACATAGCCCATCTGTAACTAGCCCATCCAATCTACCTACCTCATCCCCATATTGTTTTTATTTACTTTTCTGCTCTTTTGCACACCAGTATTTCTACTTTGCACATCATCATCTGCACATCTATCACTCCAGTGTTAATTTACTAAATGTTAATTAATTCGCTACTGTGGCCTATTTATTGCCTTACCTCCTCACGCCATTTGCACACACGGTACATAGATTTTATTATTATTATTGACTGTACGCTTGTTTATTCCATGTGTAACTCTGTGTTGTTGTTTGTGTCGCACTGCTTTGCTTTATCTTGGCCAGGTCGCAGTTGTAAATGATAACTTTTTCTCAACTAGCCTACCTGGTTAAATAAAGGTTATTTTAAATTTATTTTTTAAAGGTGCTACAGAAGGTAGTGCATACTGCCCAGTACATCACTGGGGCTGAGCTCCCTCCCATTCAGGACCTCTATACCAGGATGTGTCAGAGGAAGGCACTAAAAATGGTCAAAGACTCCAGCCACCCCAGTCATAGACTCTCTCTGCTACCGCATGGCAAGCAGTACCGATGCAGCAAGTCTGGAACCAACAGGACCCTGAACAGCTTCTACCCCCAAGCCGTAAGAGTGCTAAATAGTTCACCAAATAGCTACCCAGACTATCTGTATTGATCCTGTTTGCACTAACTCTTTTGACTCACATATGCTGCTGCTACTGTTAATTATCTAGCCTGTTGCCTAGTCACTTTACCCATACCTATATGTACATATCTACCTCAATTACCTCCTACCACTGCACATCGACTCGGTACTGGTACCCAGTGTATGTAGCCAAGTTATTGGTACTCATTGTGTATTTGTTCCTTGTGTTATTTTCTTTCTATCATTTAAAAATGTGTCATATTTGGGAAGGGCATTTCGCTGTTATTGTGCACCAGTTGTTTACAAAGCTTGAGACAAATACAATTTGATTTGAAGTTTAAAATGTCCTGCTTTCAGGAAAATTCTCATTCAAAAGGGTGGTCAAATTAAGATCCTACATCTTTATGCTTGCCAGGCAACCAGGGCAGTGCAGTAAAGCTCAGCCATGTGTACAAGGTATAAATGAAACTGCAGTGTGGTGATCTTACATTAATTGTACGAGGGAGTGTTGTCAAGTCCTTGAATGGAGACGGTACCATGTGGACATACAGTATGTACATGGTTGGAAAGGGTGCCCAGATCACCACCGGGAAGCAGTATGGGCCATGGTGGTTTTTCATGATTTCATTATGACATTATCTATAGTAAATTAGAATTACATTCATTTTATGAGGTTCATTTAACACTACAAAAACAATTGGGATACTTGAATTACGTGAAAACATGAACAATAAAATATAGGATAGAGGATGTCTCCTGGTCCCTCTATTCACAGTAGTCTAGAAATTAGATTTGGTTCTGGGTTGCAGAGATGAGAAAAACACTGTTGCCCTATTATACAAAAAGAGTGTTGCTTTTTTGTCTTGAATATTACAGTATGTAGTAGCAATAGAACAATTGATTATTGACCAAAATGTATTCCTCTGCACTGCAGTTCAGTCCCAGTCTGAGTACCTGACATCAGAGTACACACTCTCCTGTGGTGTCTCTGTAACGGCTATCGTCATATTCCTCCTCCTCGGACGAGGAGAGGCGAGAAGGATCGGACCAATACGCGGAGTGGTTAGTGTTCATGATGAATGATTTATTATCACGGAAAAACTGAACACTGAAAATACAAAACAAATAAACGAAGTGCAGAAAACAGATACTGTACCGTGTGGTGAAAAACACAAACACGGAAACAAACACCCACAAAACACACGTGAAACCCAGGCTGCCTAAGTATGATTCTCAATCAGGGACAACGAATGACAGCTGCCTCTGATTGAGAATCATACCAGGCCGAACACAAAAATCCCAACATAGAAAATCAACCATAGACAAACCCACCCAACTCACGCCCTGACCAACTAAAATAAATACAAGACAAAGGAAAACAGGTCAGGAACGTGACAGAACCCCCCCCTTAAGGTGCGAGCTCCGGGCGCACCACCATAAATTCTAGGGGAGGGTCTGGGTGGGCGTCTGTCCACGGTGGCGGCTCTGGCGCGGGACGTGGACCCCACCTTAACAATGTCTTTGTCCGCCTCCCTACTCGCCCCCGTGTCCTCCTCCTAACAACCACCCTCCATGTACGCAGCACCGGACTAAGGGGCAGCTCCGGACTGAGGGGCAGCTCCGGACTGAGGGGCAGCTCCGGACTGAGGGGCAGCAACGGACTGAGGGGCAGCACCGGACTGAGGGGCAGCACCGGACTGACAGATGGTTCTGGCAGCTCCAGCTCCTGGCTGGCTGGCGGATCCTGGCTGGACGGCTCTGGCGGATCCTGGCTGGACGGCTCTGGCGGGTCCTGGCTGGACGGCTCTGGCGGGTCCTGGCTGGACGGCTCTGGCGGGTCCTGGCTGCACGGCTCTGGCGGGTCCTGGCTGCACGGCTCTGGCTGATCCTGGCTGGACGGCTCTGGCTGGTCCTGGCTGGACGGCTCTGGCTGGTCCTGGCTGGACGGCTCTGGCGGATCCTGGCTGGACGGCTCTGGCGGATGGCTCTGGCTGCTCCTGTCTGGCGGAAGGCTCTGGCTGCTCCTGTCTGGCGGAAGGCTCTGGCTGCTCCTGTCTGGCGGAAGGCTCTGGCTGCTCCTGTCTGGCGGAAGGCTCTGGCTGCTCCTGTCTGGTGGAAGGCTCTGGCTGCTCCTGTCTGGCGGACGGCTCTGACGGCTCGGGACAGACGGGCAGCTCTGACGGCTCGGGACAGACGGGCAGCTCTGACGGCTCGGGACAGACGGGCAGCTCTGACGGCTCGGGACAGACGGGCAGCTCTGACGGCTCGGGACAGACGGGCAGCTCTGACAGCTCGGGACAGACGGGCAGCTCTGACGGTTCGGGACAGACGGGCAGCTCTGACGGCTCGGAACAGACGGACAGCGCTGGGCAGGCAGGCAGTTCAGACAGCGCTGGGCAGGCAGACAGTTCAGACAGCGCTGGGCAGGCAGGCAGTTCTGGGCAGACTGGCAGTGCAGGCGGCTCTGGGCAGACGGGCACACCTGTAGGGAGGAGACGGAGAGACAGCCTGGTGCGTGGGGCTGCCACAGGACCCACCAGGCTGGAGAGACCTACAGGAGGCTTGATGTTAAGAAGAGGCACCTGAAGGACCGGGCTGTGGGGGAGCACTGGAGCTCTGGTGCGCAGCCTTGGCACCACTCCCCCAGGCTGGAATACTACTCCAGCCCGTACCCTCCAGAGTGCAAGCACAGGTTGAACCAGGCTGTGGATGAGCACTGGAGATCTAGTGCCTACTACGCGCACCTCTCCCTTAGGCTCCACTCCCACATTTGCCCGGTATGAGCGGAGTGTAGGCATAGGACGCACTGCACCCTCCCAGCCCCGGAGACACAGCACGCAGAGCCGGCGCAGGATACCCTGGACCGAAACTGCATACCGGAGACCAGACCCGCTGAGCAGGCACAATACGCCCCGGCTGGATGCCCACACTCACATGACACTTTCGGGGGGCTGCCCTATAGCGCACAGGGCTATGGGCACGCACTGGCGACACCGTGCGCTTAACCGCATAACACGGTGCCTGACCACTAACGCGTTGCTTATGATAAGCACGAGGAGTGCGCTCAGGTCTGCTACCTGGCTTAGCCACACTCCTCTCTAGCCCCCCCCCCCCCCCCCAAAAAAATCTGGGGTTGCCTCTCATACCTGTCGCGCTGCCGTGCTGCCTCCTCATATCGCCGCCGCTCAGCTTTCGCTTCCTCCAGCTCAGCTTTGGGACGGCGATACTCCCCAGCCTGTGCCCAGAGTCCTTCACCGTTCAAAATCTCCTCCCATGTCCAGGAGTCCTGGGATTTCTGCTGCTGCTGTCGCTGCCCTTTTCCACTCCGCTTGGTCCTTTGGTGGTGGGTGTTTCTGTAACGGCTATCGTCATATTCCTCCTCCTCGGACGAGGAGAGGCGAGAAGGATCGGACCAATACGCGGAGTGGTTAGTGTTCATGATGAATGATTTATGATAATGGAAAAACTGAACACTGAAAATACAAAACAAATAAACGAAGTGCAGAAAACAGATACAGTACCGTGTGGTGAAAAACACAAACACGGAAACAAACACCCACAAAACACACGTGAAACCCAGGCTGCCTAAGTATGATTCTCAATCAGGGACAACGAATGACAGCTGCCTCTGATTGAGAATCATACCAGGCCGAACACAAAAATCCCAACATAGAAAATCAACCATAGACAAACCCACCCAACTCACGCCCTGACCAACTAAAATAAATACAAGACAAAGGAAAACAGGTCAGGAACGTGACAGTCTCTCTCTTCTTTCTTCCTCTTTTAGTTTTCCTCGGAAAAATGCAATGCAGCATAATTCAACATACAGGCATCTTGATACTGTGAATAATCACATACTACTTTTACTCAAGTAGTATTTTACCGGGTGACTTTCACTTGAGTCATTTTCTATTAAGGTATCTTTACTTAAGTATGACAATTGTGTACTTTTTCGACCACTGTACGAATGTAATGCCATGCCACATTTCTGGACAATATTTATGAGACAACTTTGCTGTGTTTACCTGGCTGCTTGATTCTCTAGTTGAGTTGTCATGTCCGATATATGTCCAAGAAGCACCCTCTGTTTCCATGGATGACTAAAGACTCCCAAAGGGAAATTTGCCTAACAATTGTAGATACTCCTCAACAATTTCCAATGCTAAACAGTTCACCTTTACAATGCAGATGACACAACAGTGGTAGGCCTGATCACCGACAACAATGAAACAGCCTATAGGGAGGAGGTCAGAGACCTGGCCATGTGATGTCAGGACAACAACCTCTCCCTCAATGTGATCAAGACAAATGAGATGATTGTGGACTACAGGAAAAGGAGGACAGAGCACGCCCCCATTCTCATCGACGGGGCTGCAGTGGAGCAGGTTGAGAGCTTCAAGTTCCTTGGTGTCCACATCACCAACAAACTATCATGGTCCAAACACACTAAGACAGTTGTGAAGAGGGCACAACAAAGCCTATTCCCCCTCAGGAGAGTGAAAAGATTTGGCATAGGTCCTCAGATCCTCAAAAGTTTCTACAGCTGCACCATTGAGAGCATCCTGACTGGTTGCATCACTACCTGGTATGGCAACTGCTTGGCCTCCGACCGCTTGGCACTACAGTGTATGGCCCAGTACCTCACTGGGGCCAATCTTCCTGCCATCCAGGACCTCTATACCAGGCGGTGTCAGAGGATTTTTAGGAAGCCCTAAAAATTGGTCATGGACTGTTCTCTCTCCTACCGCATGGCAGGCAGTACCGGAGCGCCAAGTCTAGGTCCAAAAGGCTTCTTAACAGCTTATTTAGAAAGTCTTTAGGGGCTCCGGAGTGGTGCAGGGGTCTAAGACACTGCATCGCAGTGCAAAAGGCATCACTGAAGTACCTGGTTCAAATACAGGCTGCATCACATCCAGGAATCACGTAGGGCGGTGCGCAGTTGGTTGGGGTAGGCCGTAATTGCAAATACAAAATTTTCTTAACTGACATGCCTAGTTAAATAAAATACACTGCTCAAAAAAATAAAGGGAACACTTAAACAACACAATGTAACTCCAAGTCAATCACACTTCTGTAAAATCAAACTGTCCACTTAGGAAGCAACACTGATTGACAATAAATTTCACATGCTGTTGTGCAAATGGAATAGACAAAAGGTGGAAATTATAGGCAATTAGCAAGACACCCCCAATAAAGGAGTGGTTCTGCAGGTGGTGACCACAGACCACTTCTCAGTTCCTATGCTTCCTGGCTGATGTTTTGGTCACTTTTGAATGCTGGCGGTGCTTTCACTCTAGTGGTAGCATGAGACGGAGTCTACAACCCACACAAGTGGCTCAGATAGTGCAGCTCATCCAGGATGGCACATCAATGCGAGCTGTGGCAAGAAGGTTTGCTGTGTCTGTCAGCGTAGTGTCCAGTTCATGGAGGCGCTACCAGGAGACAGGCCAGTACATCAGGAGATGTGGAGGAGGCCGTAGGAGGGCAACAACCCAGCAGCAGGACCGCTACCTCCGCCTTTGTGCAAGGAGGAGCACTGCCAGAGCCCTGCAAAATGACCTCCAGCAGGCCACAAATGTGCATGTGTCTGCTCAAACGGTCAGAAACAGACTCCATGAGGGTGGTATGAGGGCCCGACGTCCACAGGTGGGGGTTGTGCTTAAAGCCCAACACCATGCAGGACGTTTGGCATTTGCCAGAGAACACCAAGATTGGAAAATTCGCCACTGGCGCCCTGTGCTCTTCACAGATGAAAGCAGGTTCACACTGAGCACGTGACAGACGTGACAGAGTCTGGAGACGCAGTGGAGAACGTTCTGCTGCCTGCAACATCCTCCAGCATGACTGGTTTGGTGGTGGGTCAGTCATGGTGTGGGGTGGCATTTCTTTGGGGGGCCGCACAGCCCTCCATGTGCTCGCCAGAGGTAGCCTGACTGCCATTAGGTACCGAGATGAGATCCTCAGACCCCTTGTGAGACCATATGCTGGTGCGGTTGGCCCTGGGTTCCTCCTAATGCAAGACAATGCTAGACCTCATGTGGCTGGAGTGTGTCAGCAGTTCCTGCAAGAGGAAGGCATTGATGCTATGGACTGGCCCGCCCGTTCCCCAGACCTGAATCCAATTGAGCACATCTGGGACATCATGTCTCGCTCCATCCACCAATGCCATGTTGCACCACAGACTGTCCAGGAGTTGGCGGATGCTTTAGTCCAGGTCTGGGAAGAGATCCCTCAGGAGACCATCCGCCACCTCATCAGGAGCATGCCCAGGCGTTGTAGGGAGGTCATACAGGCACGTGGAGGCCACACACACTACTGAGCCTCATTTTGACTTGTTTTAAGGACATTACATCAAAGTTGGATCAGCCTGTAGTGTGGTTTTCCACTTTAATTTTGAGTGTGACTCCAAATCCAGACCTCCATGGGTTGATAAATTTGATTTCCATTGATAATTTTTGTGTGATTTTGTTGTCAGCACATTCAACTATGTAAAGAAAAAAGTATTTAATAAGAATATTTCATTCATTCAGATCTAGGATGTGTTATTTTAGTGTTCCCTTTATTTTTTTGAGCAGTGTATATATATATATATATTTTTAAAGCAACTGTACTTGTCAATGTTTCAATTATGTAGGTTACATGACCTAAATGTTTACAGAGTTACTTGACAATATGATCAAGGCCAGTACACTACCAAGATAGATGCACAATATTTTGTGACCTACCGGCTCGATTCGGTCTTATGTAGCAACATTTGAAATTGTGTTTTTTACATTGGATAAAAGTAGAGACAGAGTTAGAAAATTGCAGAGGTGTGGACTCGAGTCACATGACTTGGACTCGAGTCAGACTCGAGTCACAAATATGATGACTTGCAACTCAACTGTGACTTTAACACCAATGACTCATGACTTGACTTGGATTTGAGCCTTATGACTCGACCTGACTTGATACCCTCCCCAAGCCCAAATATGAAAAATTATGCTATTAAAAAGTGTGCAGCACATCAACTCTCATTTAACGGATTACAGTTTGAATCGAACAGCAGCCAATCAAATTGTGCCAGCTGTAACGCTCGTCGGAAGAAGACCAAGGTGCAGCGTGGTACTTGTTCATGCTTCTTTTATAAAAAACCGAACACCAAACAAATCAACAAAAGCCCAACGAATGTAACGTCTTGAAGGCTACACAGAGCTAACAAAAACAACATCCCACAACCTAAGGTGGCAAAACATGCTGCCTAAGTATGATCCCCAATCAGAGACAACGATAGACAGCTGTCCCTGATTGAGAACCATACCCGGCCAAAACATAGAAACACAAATCATAGAAATAAAGAACATAGAATGCCCACCCAAATCACACCCTGACCAAACCAAATAGAGACATAAAAAGGCTCTCTAAGGTCAGGGCGTGACAGTACCCCCTCCAAAGGTGCGGACTCCGGCCAGAAAACCTGAACCTATAGGGGAGGGTCTGGGTGGGCATCTATCTGCGGTGGCGGCTCTGGAGCGGGACGTAGACCCTGCTCCACCTCTGGCTCACCCCACTTTGGTGGCGCCTCTGGTGCGGGAACCCTCGCACCAGAGGCGCCAAATAAAGGGAAGGTAATCAAGGTGATGATGAAGTCCAGGTGTGGGTAATGATGGGGAGTAGGTGTGCATAATAATGGCTGCCAGGGCCAATAACATTGTGGATAATGTTCAGATTTACACAATCTCATGTGTACAACATCTAAAGATCTGCATCCCTATACTGAGAGCTTTGACATTTTTAAAATGACAGAAACTCAGCAAAAAAAGAAACGTCCCTTTTTCAGGACCATGTCTTTCAAAGATAATTCGTAAAAATTCAAATAATTTCACAGATCTTCATTGTAAAGGTTTTAAACACTGTTTCCCATGCTTGTTCAATGAAACATAAACAAATAATGAACATGCACCTGTGGAACGGTCGTTAAGACACTAAAAACTTACAGACGGTAGGCAATTAAGGTCACAGTTATGAAAACTTAGGACACTAAAGAGGCCTTTCTACTGACTCTGAAAAACACCAAAAGAAAGATGCCCAGGGTCCCTGCTCATCTGCATGAACGTGCCTTAGGCATGCTGCAAGGAGGCATGAGGACTGCAGATGTGGCCATGGCAATAAATTGCAATGTCAGTACTGTGAGACCCCAAAGACAGTGCTACAGGGAGACAGGACAGACAGCTGAACGTCCTCGCAGTGGCAGACCATGTGTAAAAACACCTGCACAGGATCGGTACATCCGAACATCACACCTGCGGGACAGGCACAGGATGGCAACAACAACTGCCCGAGTCACACCAGGAACGCATAATCCCTCCATCAGTGCTCAGACTGTCCACAATAGGCTGAGAGAGGCTGGACTGAGGGCTTATAGGTCTGTTGTAAGGCAGGCCCTCACCAGACATCTCCTGCAACAACATCGCCTATGGGCACAAACTCGCCGTCGTTTATCGTCGAAGGAATGAGCGTTACACCGAGGCCTGTACTCTGGAGCGGGATCGATTTGGAGGTGGAGGGTCCGTCATGGTCTGGGGCGGTGTGTCACAGCATCATCGGACTGAGCTTGTTGTCATTGCAGGCAATCTCAACTCTGTGTGTTACAGGGAAGACATCCTCCTCCCTCATGTGGTCCCCTTCCTACAGGCTCATCCTGACATGACCCTCCAGCATGACAATGCCACCAGTCATACTGCTCGTTCTGTGCGTGATTTCCTGCAATACAGGAATGTCAGTGTTCTGCCATGGCCAGCAAAGAGCCCGGATCTCAATTGCATTGAGCACGTCTGGGACCTGTGTGATCGGAGGGTGAGGGCTAGGGTCAATGTCCGGGAACTTGCAGGTGCTTTGGTGGAAGAGTGAGGTAACACCTCACAGCAAGAACTGGCAAATCTGGTGCAGTCCATGAGGAGGAGATGGACTGCAGTACTTACTTCTTATGGCTGCAAGCCCTAAGTCGGGCTCAATATGACAACAGCCAGTCCAAGTGCAGGGCGTGAAATTCAAAAGATATTTTTTATAAATATTTAACTTTCACACATTAACAAGTCCAATACAGCAAATGAAAGATAAACATCTTGTGAATCCAGAAACATGTCCGATTTTTTAAATGTTTTACAGCGAAAACACCACGTATATTTATGTTAGCTCACCACCAAATACAAAAAAGCACAGACATTTCTTTCACAGCACAGGTAGCTTGCACAAAACCGACCAAATAGAGATAGAATTAGTCACTAACCAAGAAACAACTTCATCAGATGACAGTCTTATAACATGTTATACAATAAATCTATGTTTTGTTTGAAAAATGTGCATATTTCAGGTATAAATCATAGTTTTACATTGCAGCTACAATCAGAAATAGCACCGAAGCAGCTAGAACAATTACAGAGACCAACGTGAAATACCTAAATACTCATCATAAAACATTTATGAAAAATAAATGGTGTACAGCAAATGAAAGACAAACATCTTGTGAATCCAGCCAATATTTCAGATTTTTTAAGTGTTTTACAGCGAAAACACAATATAGCATTATATTAGCTTACCACAATAGCCAAAAACACAACCCATTTATCAGCAAAAGTTAGCGATCGCAAAAAAACAGCAAAAGATATATAATTTTTCACTAACCTGGACAAACTTCATCAGATGACAGTCCTATAACATCAGGTTATACAATACACTTATGTTTTGTTCGAAAATGTGCATATTTAGAGCTGAAATCCGTGGTTATACATTGTGAAAACGTAGCACCTTTTTTCCAGAATCTCCGGATATATTTCTGACACTCACCTATTCTGACCAAATAACTTATCATAAACTTTACTAAAAAATACTTGTTGTACAGCAAATGATAGATACACTAGTTCTTAATGCAATCGCCGTGTTAGAATTCTAAAAATAACTTTAGTACGACATACAGCTTACGTTATAGCGAGACAGCGCCCAAAATCTGGGAGGAATATACGTCTAAACATTTTCGACAGAAATATGAAATAACATCAAAAATGGGTCCTACTTTTGGTGAGCTTCCATCAGAATCTTGTACAAGGGGTCCTTTGTCCAGAACAATCGTTGTTTGGATTTAGAATGTCCTCTTCGTCTGTAGATTTAGCAACCAAAGCTAGCAAAGTGGCGCGAAGCTGTCCATCGTCACCAAACGCAGAGAACGGAACACGCCAAAACTCCCGAAAAAATTTCAATAATCTGATAAAACTATATTGAAAAAACATACTTTACGATGATATTGTCCCATTTATCAAATAAAATCAAAGCCGGAGATAGTAGCCGTCTATAACGAAAGCTTTTCAGAAGCCAATGCTGATGTCCTACCCGCGCCTTCCTGAACAAAGGAAATTGGGGTCATGTCATTCCAAGACCTCTCTTTTGACCTCAGATCAAGCTATACACTCCATTTCTTCTCTCACTGCCTATTGACATCTAGTGGAAGGCGTATGAAGTGCATGTATACTAATAGATTTCAAGCAAATTAATAGGGAGGCCCTGGAAGAGAGCCTCGATTTCAGATTTTTCACTTTCTGACAGGAAGTTTGCTGCAAAATGAGTTCTGTTTTACTCACAGATATAATTCAAACGGTTTTAGAAACTTGAGAGTTTTCTATCCAATAGTAATAATAATATGCATATTGTACGAGCAAGAATTGAGTACGAGGCCGTTTGAAATGGGCACCTTTCATCCAAGCTACTCAATACTGCCCCTGCAGCCATAAGAAGTTAATGCAGCTGGTGGCCACACCAGATACTGACGGTTACTTTTGATTTTAACCCCCCCTTTGTTCAGGGACACATTATTCCATTTATGATAGTCACATGTCTGTGGAATTGGTTCAGTTTATGTCTCAGTTGTTGAATCTTGTTATGTTCATACAAATATTTACATATGTTAAGTTTCCTGAAAATAAATGCAGTTGACAGTTAGAGGACATTTCTTTTTTTGCTGAGTTTATAATTTGATTGCAAAAAACCTGAAACTGTTATCTGTTATGTTAGCAAAAATATTGTAATCAGATTTCAGATACTTTTGAAAAACGAGATGATTACTTCTTGGATTATTTTAAAGGCCCAACTCAGTCAAAAACGTGATTGTCTGTGTTTTATATTTATTTCCACACTATATGAGGTTGGAATAATACTGTGAAATTGTGAAAACTATGATAATACTCTTTTAGTGTAAGAGCTGTTTGAAAGGACCACCTGAAATTTCAGCCTTTTGTGGTGGGATGGAGTGTAGGCCTGCCTGGTGACGTCACCAGGCAATAAGAAAGAGCGCTCCAAACCCCTCTACCAATAACAGCTAGTTTTCCTCACTCAGATCACTCCCAGACAGTCCTAGCAAAACTCTAACTTGAGAAATTGCTCTTTGCTAAGAAGCTATTTTTGTATTTTTTTTCTCGATGATTTTAATTGAAAACAATCATAGTAAGGTACTTAATTGTTACCCAGAAATCATTTGATAATGAGATTAAAACGGCTGCATTGGACCTTTTTAAATTCAGCTATAGTCATAGGGTGGATAGCTGTAGGCTGGTACACTCTTTTTGGGTGGGGAGAGTTGGGTGAAAGCCATTATAGGAGACAATCATAAATGACTGACCATTCAGCACCGTCTACGAGTGCGTCAAGAGGGTAGTTCTGTGGAGTTGCGCTTGTTGTAAGGTAGCCTATGACCTTTACGTCAGTAAGTACAATATATTTTCAAAATAATACCTGGTGAGTAAATGAGACTTTGGAGAGTGTATGGAGAATATTATTTCATATCCGTTTTGTAGGTTAGGCTACTAGACTTAATGAAAAATTTTAACATTTAACGTATTGTCTGGAGAGTTTTTCCTAAAATTAATTTGATTATTTACACTCTGCTTATTCATTGAAGAAGGTATTGTAACGGTGTCGGCTTATTATTAACCACCCAGATTAATCAATTATCAAAATACGCATTAGCCTAATTTTACATGGAATAATATAAATCAGTAGGCCTACCTCGTATATATTTTTGATACCTACAATTTTCATTATTTGTTGGTCTTATTAATCTAAAAATTGAAAATAGTCTATATTAGACATGTTTCCATTGACACAAGTTTATTCGACAAAAGCAATGTCGCAAAAAAAATTATTACGACGTCTAATAGAAGCGGCAGATACAGGAGAAACCTTCTAAAGATAGACAACATTTTTATTCGTTCCACAGGGGTGGATATTTGTTTTGTAGAACTTTCTTTATTGCGACAAATGATGGTGGAAACGGTGTTTTTCGAAAAAATGGTCATTGCCGAATCATTTTGAAGGTAGCTACGTTGGGCACGTTATGTCACCGTGTAACTGTAACGTTCCACTTCACATTTAATCTTAAATGCATACTGCTTGCAAAATAAACATTCAACTATACAAATAATGTTAATTTGCAGGACAATGATTGTCCTAACTTTCAATAATGCCTGAATTGCTTCGCCTTACTTTTGTGGTTGGCTGGCACGTTTAACCATCCAATTGTTTCCGATCTACAGGAGTGCACGTTTCACCATAGCACTGACCGTGGCGATACGTTGGTACATTATAATTATTAGAATATGGCAAACATGACTAAATTCTTGCATTATATCCGTTCGGGCTTTTACGGGCTACCGGAGACATAAAACTGCGCAATTGGCCTAAATGGGTAATGGAAACACTTCAATCACCTCATTATTTTTTCGACACTATAGTTTTTGCTAATATAAGGGCTCTGAAAGTGTTACAATTGTAATCAATCAAGATCGTTGAAATCCTACCTTGAAAGAACTGTCTCGCCTGTAATGATATCAGAGCTGTACAGAGCACATCAATCAATCAGCCACTGAAATAGCCGCCTAGCTAACATTTCAATTATTTTCAATCACCATATTTGTCACTTTGGTCCTACATAGGCCTATATGTTCACCTGCAATTTAATTGATGAATGAATTATCTGTCTTTTATTGAACCGATAAAAGATAGCTATTGCGACACACGATGTTTAAACGGAAATGTACCATAGCTGGCTGGCAATTGTCGAATTTATTTTCTCTATGCTGCTTTTCTAAATGTCGTCAAAACAAATCACTGGACAAGTTCATGGAAACTTAGCAAATTACTTTCCTTTTCCGAGTATGTAGACTACTCGGTCCTTTCCTTTTTATGTACCAGATTGTCGAGATGTGTTCCCCTCATTTTGTTTCCCATGCAGGAAATAGTATGTTTTGAGTAATTTAAGTACATTATTGTAAAATAACAATTATGGTGGTTTAGTCTTCACTAAAGCCGTGTCATTATCAGACCTATATGAATATTAGGTTAATGTATCTAATGCATCATTATGTTTTCATTATTATTATTGTAATTATAATTATTTACTTCAGTAGGCCTATATGGATTATCAATCATAGTTGTTCAGCCCATATACAAAAGAGCATAAGAGCCTACAGTGACAGTTTTGAAGTTATTTCGTACACTTTGTATTTTGGTCATCAATAAGGAGAAACACCACTCTTGGATTGAAAACTCATTTTAATAAGAACAAACTCTCTGATCGCACTAAACACCTTTTGATTATTTGCTGACTATTTATGATGCTCTAGTTTGATTTAAGGACAGCTTTTGACTGTCAGAAGTAGGAAGCATTGGCTGTAACAAACTTCAAAGCGTCACGTGCTATTCACACAGCTGTTAAACGTCCCATAATTGTTGCAAGATTGCAGTCTTCAGAGGGACCTACTGCTCTGTTTACTGTATTTTACAGGAAAGTTTAATTATGTTTAGATATAATCCATATAGCCGGTTTTCAAGCAAATCCAGCATAAAGTGTTTGAACATCATCTGTCATTATGACATGGTGGTTGCCTACTAGAAAGCAAGTTTGAATGAGTCTTTTTGAAGCAAATGCATTACAGCTATGCTGGAGTGGCAAGGACATATCCCAACATGCACCAGCTGCAGCACAGCCTGCCCAATAGGCTACATTTACAGAGGCTTCATTCTTTGCTACAGGTAGAAGTGACTGAGTATTTATTCCTGTCAACAGTGTTGGGGAGTAACTGATTACACGTACGTATAATAAGATAGCAAAAAACCTGAAACTGTAATCACTTACTATACCAGCAAAAATATTGTAATCAGGTGACGGATACTTTTGAAAAAATAGATTATTACTTTTTGGATTATTTTAAAGGCCCAGTGCAGTCAAAAACGTGATTTGTCTGTGTGTTAATTTTATTTCCACACTATGAGGTTGGAATAATACTGTGAAATTGTGAAAATTATGATAATAATACCCTTTTAGTGTAAGAGCTGTTTGAAAGGACCACCTGAAATGTCAGCCTGTTGTGGTGGGATGGAGTGTTGGCCTGCCTGGTGACGTCACCAGGCAATAAGAAAGAGCGCCCCAAACCTCTCTGCCAATAACAGCTAGTTTCCCCACTCAGACCACTCCCAGACAGTCCGAGCAACATTTTAACTTGAGAAATTGCTCTTTGCTAAGAAGCTATTTTTATGTTTTTTTTATCGACGATTTTAATTGAAAAGAATCACAGTATGGTACTTAACAATTTAATTTTTACCCAGAATTGATTTGATAATGAGATTAAAACGGCTGCATTGGACCTTTTTAAATTCAGCTATAGTCATAGGGTGGATAGCTGTAGGCTGGTACACTCTTTTTGGGTGGGGAGAGTTGGGTGAAAGCCATTATAGGAGACAATCATAAATGACTGACCATTCAGCACCGTCTACGAGTGCGTCAAGAGGGTAGTTCTGTGGAGTTGCGCTTGTTGTAAGGTGGCCTATGACCTTTACGTCAGTAAGTACAATATATTTTCAAAATAATACCTGGTGAGTAAATGAGACTTTGGAGAGTGTATGGAGAATATTATTTCATATCCGTTTTGTAGGTTAGGCTACTAGACTTAATGAAAAATTGTAACATTTAACGTATTGTCTGGAGAGTTTTTCCTAAAATTAATTCGATTATTTACACTCTGCTTATTCATTGAAGAAGGTATTATAACGGTTTCGGCTTATTATTAACCACCCAGATGAATCAATTATCAAAATACGCATTAGCCTAATTTTACATGGAATAATATAAATCAGTAGGCCTACCTCGTATATATTTTTGATACCTACAATTTTCATTATTTGTTGGTCTTATTAATCTAAAAATTGAAAATAGTCTATATTAGACATGTTTCCATTGACACAAGTTTATTCGACAAAAGCAATGTCGCAAAAAAATGTATTACGACGTCTAATTGAAGCGGCAGATACAGGAGAAACCTTCTAAAGATAGGAAACCTTTTTATTCGTTCCACAGGGGTGGATATTTGTTTTGTAGAACTTTCTTTATTGCGACAAATGATGGTGGAAACGGTGTTTTTCGAATAAATGGTCATTGCCGAATCATTTTGAAGGTAGCTACGTTGGGCATGTTATTTCCCCGTTTAACTGTAACGTTCCACTTAACATTTAATTTTAAACGCCTACTGCTTGCAAAATAAACATTCAACTATACAAATAATGTTTATTTGCAGGACAATGATTGTCCTAACTTTCAATAATGCCTGAATTGCTTCGCCTTACTTTTGTGGTTGGCTGGCAAGTTTAACCATCCAATTGTTTCCGATCTACAGGAGTGCACGTTTCACCATGGCACGGACCGTGGCGATACGTTGGCACATTATAATTATTAGAATATGGCAAACATGACTCAATTCTTGCATTATATCCGTTCGGGCTTTTACGGGCTACCGGAGACATAAAACTGCGCAATTGGCCTAAATGGGTAATGGAAACACTTCAATCACCTCATTATTTTTCGACACTATAGTTTTTGCTAATATAAGGGCTCTGAAAGTGTTACAATTGTAATCAATCAAGAGCGTTGAAATCCTACCTTGAAAGAACTGTCTCGTCTGTAATGATATCAGAGCTGTACAGAGCACATCAATCAATCAGCCACTGAAATAGCCGCCTAGCTAACATTTCAATTATTTTCAATCACCATATTTGTCACTTTGGTCCTACATAGGCCTATATGTTCACCTGCAATTTAATTGATGAATGAATTATCTGTCTTTTATTGAACCGATACAAGATAGCTATTGCGACACACGATGTTTAAACGGAAATGTACCATAGCTGGCTGGCAATTGTCGAATTTATTTTCTCTATGCTGCTTTTCTAAATGTCGTCAAAACAAATCACTGGACAAGTTCATGGATACTTAGCAAATTACTTTCCTTTTCCGAGTATGCAGACTACTCAGTCCTTTCCTTTTTATGTACCAGATTGTCGAGATGTGTTCCCCTCATCTTGTTTCCCATGCAGGAAATAGTATGTTTTGAGTAATTTAAGTACATTATTGTAAAATAACAATTATGGTGGTTTAGTCTTCACTAAAGCAGTGTCATTATCAGACCTATATGAATATTAGGTTAATGTATCTAATGCATCATTATGTTTTCATTATTATTTACTTTAGTAGTCCTATATGGATTATCAATCATAGTTGTTCAGCCCATATACAAAAGAGCATAAAAGCCTACAGTGACAGTTTTGAAGTTATTTCGTACACTTTGTATTTTGGTGATCAATAAGGAGAAACACCACTCTTGGATTGAAAACTCATTTTAATAAGAACAAACTCCCAGATAGCCCTAAACACCTTTTGATTATTTGCTGACTATTTATGATACTCTAGTTTGATTTAAGGACAGCTTTTGACTGTCAGAAGTAGGAAGCATTGGCTCTAACAAATGTCAAAGCGTCATGTGCTATTCATGCTGTTGTTAAAGCCCCATAGTTGTTGCAAGATTGCAGTCTTCAGAGGGACCTACTGCTCTGTTTACTGTATTTTACAGGAACGTTTAATTATGTTTAGATACAATCCATATAGCCTGTATTCAAGCACATCAAGCATAAAGTGTTTGAACATCATCTGTCATTATGACATGGTGGCTGCCTACTAGAAAGCAAGTTTGAACGAGTCTTTTTGAAGTGAAAATGCATTACAGCTATGCTGGAGTGGCAAGGACATATCCCAACATGCACCAGCTGCAGCACAGCCTGCCCAATAGGCTACATTTACAGAGACCTCATTACTTGCTTCAGGTAGAAGTGTCTGAGTATTTATTCCTGTCAACAGTGTTGGGGAGTAACTGATTTCACTTACGTATAATTTGATTGCAAAAAAACAGAAACTGTAATCAAGTACTTTACCAACAAAAAGATTGTAATCAGGTGACGTATACTTTTGAAAAAATAGATGATTAATTCTTGGATTACTTTAAAAGCCCAGTGCATCAAAAACTTGATTTGTGTTTTATGTACACCACTGTCAGGACCCGGTGCGAGAAACAGTCACTAATAATCGTCAGAACCCAGAAGATGAGGCAGACACAGCAGTACTAGAGATGGTGGTTTAATTAAAGAACAAAATCTTCAGGCAAAGAAACTAAATCCACAATGTCCAAAAATAAAGCCAAGAGGCACAAAATGGAAATCCTCCAAAATACAAAAGAAACTCCACAAAGTGGTAAAAAACAGCAGGGAAAAACAAACCTCAAAAGACTACTCAAATAATACACAAGAACTAAACCAGAGAACCTCTGGAAAATCCAACAAGAGAAATATCTGTATAAAACAAGGCTTGGGCTGGGGCTGGGTGCTAACTTACAAACACTGAGCAAGGAACTGGGGAACACACAGGGTTTAAATACTAACAAGGGAATGACCTACAGGTGCAAACAATAATTAGAGCAAGAAAAACAAAAGGTACAAAAAAGGTGCAATGGGGACATCTAGTGACCAAAACCCGAACAGTCTTGGCCAAAACCTGACAGAATCCCCCTCCTAGGAACGGCTCCTGACGTTCCTACCAGCCTTCTCAGGGTGGAGGGTCCTGAACTGACGAATGAGGTCAGGGTCCAGTATGTCCTTGGCAGGAACCCAGGAGCGCTCCTCGGGACCGTAGCCTTCCCAGTCCACCAGATACTGCCAGGACCGCTGCACCCGGCGGGAATCCAGTATCCGGTGGACGGTATAAGCCGACTGGCCACCGATGACACGGGGCGGAGGGGGAGGTCTGCCTGCCGGGATAAGGGGAGAAAAAACAACAGGTTTTAATAAAGAAATGTGAAATGTTGGATTGATCTTAAGGGATCTGGGTAAGTGCAGGCGAAAAGTAACGGGATTGACTCTCCTGGCAATCTTAAAGGGACCGATGAACCTCTGGGACAGCTTGCGAGACTCCACCCGTAGTGGTAAGTTCTTAGTTGAGAGCCATACTCTCTGGCTGGGGTACAGGGTAGGACCGGGACGGCGACGTCTGTTGGCTTGTCGTTGGTACTGCTGAGAGGAACGCAGAAGATTAAGACGTGCCTTCTTCCACGTAAGCCGACAGCGTCTGATGAACCTCGAGGCTGAAGGCACTCTGACTTCTGCCTCCTGGTCCGGGAACAATAGAGGCGCATAGCCAAACTGACACTCATGCGGGGATATACCAGTGGAGGAGGAGCACAAGGTGTTGTGCGCGTACTCGGCCCAAACAATGAAGGATGACCATGTGGACGGGTTGTTGGAAACCATGCATCTGAGGGTGGTTTCCAGCTCCTGATTCATCCTCTCAGTTTGGCCATTGGACTCCGGATGGTACCCTGAAGATAAACTGGCCGTGGCCCCTATGAGTTGGCAGAAGGCCTTCCAAAACCTTGAGGCGAACTGGGGACCTCTGTCGGAAACCATATCTTGCGGAATCCCAAAGACTTGGAACACATGGTTAATCACCAACTCAGCTGTTTCCTTGGCAGAAGGTAATTTGGTCAAGGGAACAAACCTGGCCGCCTTAGAAAACCTGTCGATGATGACTAGGATCGTAGTATTACCATGGGACGGAGGAAGGCCAGTAATAAAGTCCAACGAGATATGGGACCAGGGTCGGTGGGGAATAGATAAAGGGTGAAGGAGTCCTTGAGGGCGGAGGTGAGAAGATTTGCCCTGGCAGCACACGGAACAGGCCTTGACGAAAGTGGCAACGTCTTCTTTTATGGTGGGCCACCAGAACTTACGCTGGATGAACTCCAAGGTGCGACCTACGCCCGGGTGACAGGTGAGGCGAGAGGAGTGCCCCCACAGAAGGACTTGGGACCTAACTGCCTTGGGAACAAACAACCGATTAGCAGGACCTCCTCCAGGGCCTGGTTCGATGGCTTGAGCTTGTTTCACGGTATCCTCCACTTGCCACGAGATCGGAGCCACGATCTTAGCGGCCGGAAGGACAGTCATGTCAGTATCTTCTCGAATGGCAGGAGAGTAGATTCGTGACAAGGCGTCCGGTTTGAGATTCTTCGACCCGGGTCTATAGGTGAGGATAAACTGAAATCGGCTGAAGAAAAGAGACCATCGAGCTTGTCTGGAGTTCAACCGCTTCGCCTGCTGGATATACTCCAGATTTTTGTGGTCCGTAAGCACTTGAAACGGTTGAGAAGCCCCCTCGAGCCAGTGTCTCCATTCCTTCAATGCCATCTTAACCGCTAGGAGTTCACGATCCCCCACATCGTAATTCCTCTCGGCCGGGGTAAGCCGGTGAGAGAAGAAGGCGCAAGGATGAAGCTTCTTGTCTTCACCCCTCTGAGACAGGACAGCTCCAACCCCAACCTCTGATGCGTCTACCTCCACCACAAAAGGTTCATCCGCCGTTGGTAGTGTCAGGATGGGAGCAGAGAGGATGCGCTGCTTGAGTCCTTGGAAGGCCGTCTCAGCTTCTCTTCCCCACAGAAACCTTGTGTTGCCACCCTTGGTTACAGCTGAGAGAGGGGCTGCCACCGAGCTGAAGTTCTTGATGAACTTGCGGTAAAAGTTGGTGAAGCCCAGGAAACGCTGAACTTCCTTAACGGACTTGGGGGTGGGCCAATCCGCTACCGCTCCTACCTTCTTGGGGTCCATCTGGACTCGACCGGGTTCCACTATAAATCCCAGGAATTGTACTCGAGAGGAATGGAATTCACACTTTTCCGGCTTAACGTACAAATGGCTGTCTAGGAGGCGTTTGAGCACTTGTCTGACATGCTTAGTGTGTTCTTGAAGGGAGCTCGAAAAGATGAGGATGTCATCCAAGTAAACAAACACGAAGATGTTAAGCATATCCCTAAGCACATCGTTTATGAGCGCTTGGAACACAGCCGGAGCGTTGGTCAGGCCGAAGGGCATCACCGAGTATTCGTAGTGACCAGTAGGCGTGTTGAAAGCGGTCTTCCACTCGTCCCCGGGTTTGATCCGCACAAGATGGTATGCGTTCCGCAGGTCAAGCTTAGTGAAGACAACTGCTTCCTGGAGCAGCTCAAAGGCTGTGGCCATAAGGGGTAGCGGGTAGCGGTTACGGACGGTTATGGCATTGAGTCCCCGGTAGTCAATGCAAGGTCGTAATCCACCGTCTTTCTTGGCCACAAAGAAAAACCCTGCTCCCGCCGGCGAGGTAGATGGACGCATGAGGCCTGCTGCCAGAGCGTCCTTGATGTAGGTATCCATTGCAGCTCGTTCGGGAGGAGAAAGGGAAAAGATCCGACCCCTGGGAGGGCAGGTCCCCGGCAACAGGTCGATGGTGCAATCGTAAGGTCTATGGGGTGGTAGTTTGGTGGCCCTCTGTTTGCTAAATACCAGTTTGAGGTCATGGTAACACTCGGGAACTCGGGACAGGTCGATGGATTCTAGAGACTCGGAAGGGGATCTCTGGGAACTCGGGAAGATACAAGTGGCTTGGCACGTAGGACCCCACTGCTTGATAGTGCCCACAGACCAGTCGATGTGAGGGTTATGGCTGTGAAGCCAGGGATAACCAAGGACGAGAGGGAACTCGGAACAGGAGATCAGATGAAAGTTCATCACTTCCTGGTGTTGGGAAACTGAAAGTCGCAAGGGGGTAGTGGCACGAGTGACAAGTCCAGATCCCAAAGGGCTTCTATCCAACGTAGTAACCCTTATGGGGTCACTTAGAGGTTCAGAAGGAACGCCATTCTCCTTCGCCCAGACCCCATCCATGAAGTTACCTGCGGCTCCAGAGTCTACTAAGGCTTGAAGAGAAAACTCGTGGTCGTCCCAGGAAAGGGTAACTGGAATGAGCAGGCGGGAGTTGGATGGATGGGAGGAGGTTATGTTTCCCGTTACAGTCCTCCCAGGCCTGCACGGGAGAGTGCGTTTCCCTGGAGCCCGGGACACGTGGAGCGGAAATGGCCCGGTTTGCCGCAATATAGACAGCATCGCTCCCTCATCCGGCGGTCTCTCTCAGCCTGGGAGATGCGTCCAACCTGCATGGGTTCTGGTGGAGCCAGCGAGGATAAAGGTGGAGACTCGGAGCTGGAACCGATAGGAGCTAGGGTGAGCGGTCTACGGTTGAGTTCTCTCTCTCTCAGACGCTGGTCTATGCGTGAAGCCAACTTGATAAGGGACTCGAGGTTGTCCGGTGGTTCCCGAGTGGCCAGTTCATCTTGGATGGTGTCAGAAAGACCCTTCAAAAAACACACTGTGAGCGCCTCGTCGTTCCAGCCACTTGCTGCTGCCACAGTGCGGAACTGGATGGCATAGTCCGTCACGCTGCGCCGACCTTGGCGGAGAGTCAGGAGCTGTTTGGCTGAGTCAGGGCCGTTGGTAGGACCTTGAAACACTCGCTTGAATTCTTCAGCAAAGGTAGAGTAGCTGGCACAGCAGGGACTTTGGGCATCCCACACAGCAGTAGCCCAGGCTAGGGCTTTTTCCGACAGCAGGGTGATGATATATGCTATCTTGGACCGGTCGGTGGGAAACGACGATGGTTGCAGCTCAAAGGAGAGAGAGAACATTGTGTGAAAAACCCCTTACAAACACTCGGATCCCCTGAGAACCGTTGGGGAGGCGGCAGACGAGGTTCAGCCAGGGGGTTAACTGCCAGGGGCACTTGAATCGGATGAACTGGAGCAGAAGCGGTTGCCGGGGAAAGTCGATCCGAAATCTGCTTTATGGAAGTCAGCATCTCTGACAGAAGTTGAGAATGTCTAGCCATTAAGGCCTCTTGCTGAACCAGAGCAGCTTCGTGGCGTTGGACAGTCCCCTCGTGGTGGGACAGCATGGAAAAAAGATCCTGGGTACTGGCTGCCTCTGGGTTCATTATAAGGGCTCAGTGTTTCTGTCAGGACCCGGTGCGAGAAACAGTCACTAATAATCGTCAGAACCCAGAAGATGAGGCAGACACAGCAGTACTAGAGATGGTGGTTTAATTAAAGAACAAAATCTTCAGGCAAAGAAACTAAATCCACAATGTCCAAAAATAAAGCCAAGAGGCACAAAATGGAAATCCTCCAAAATACAAAAGAAACTCCACAAAGTGGTAAAAAACAGCAGGGAAAAACAAACCTCAAAAGACTACTCAAATAATACACAAGAACTAAACCAGAGAACCTCTGGAAAATCCAACAAGAGAAATATCTGTATAAAACAAGGCTTGGGCTGGGGCTGGGTGCTAACTTACAAACACTGAGCAAGGAACTGGGGAACACACAGGGTTTAAATACTAACAAGGGAATGACCTACAGGTGCAAACAATAATTAGAGCAAGAAAAACAAAAGGTACAAAAAAGGTGCAATGGGGACATCTAGTGACCAAAACCCGAACAGTCTTGGCCAAAACCTGACAGAATCCCCCTCCTAGGAACGGCTCCTGACGTTCCTACCAGCCTTCTCAGGGTGGAGGGTCCTGAACTGACGAATGAGGTCAGGGTCCAGTATGTCCTTGGCAGGAACCCAGGAGCGCTCCTCGGGACCGTAGCCTTCCCAGTCCACCAGATACTGCCAGGACCGCTGCACCCGGCGGGAATCCAGTATCCGGTGGACGGTATAAGCCGACTGGCCACCGATGACACGGGGCGGAGGGGGAGGTCTGCCTGCCGGGATAAGGGGAGAAAAAACAACAGGTTTTAATAAAGAAATGTGAAATGTTGGATTGATCTTAAGGGATCTGGGTAAGTGCAGGCGAAAAGTAACGGGATTGACTCTCCTGGCAATCTTAAAGGGACCGATGAACCTCTGGGACAGCTTGCGAGACTCCACCCGTAGTGGTAAGTTCTTAGTTGAGAGCCATACTCTCTGGCTGGGGTACAGGGTAGGACCGGGACGGCGACGTCTGTTGGCTTGTCGTTGGTACTGCTGAGAGGAACGCAGAAGATTAAGACGTGCCTTCTTCCACGTAAGCCGACAGCGTCTGATGAACCTCGAGGCTGAAGGCACTCTGACTTCTGCCTCCTGGTCCGGGAACAATAGAGGCGCATAGCCAAACTGACACTCATGCGGGGATATACCAGTGGAGGAGGAGCACAAGGTGTTGTGCGCGTACTCGGCCCAAACAATGAAGGATGACCATGTGGACGGGTTGTTGGAAACCATGCATCTGAGGGTGGTTTCCAGCTCCTGATTCATCCTCTCAGTTTGGCCATTGGACTCCGGATGGTACCCTGAAGATAAACTGGCCGTGGCCCCTATGAGTTGGCAGAAGGCCTTCCAAAACCTTGAGGCGAACTGGGGACCTCTGTCGGAAACCATATCTTGCGGAATCCCAAAGACTTGGAACACATGGTTAATCACCAACTCAGCTGTTTCCTTGGCAGAAGGTAATTTGGTCAAGGGAACAAACCTGGCCGCCTTAGAAAACCTGTCGATGATGACTAGGATCGTAGTATTACCATGGGACGGAGGAAGGCCAGTAATAAAGTCCAACGAGATATGGGACCAGGGTCGGTGGGGAATAGATAAAGGGTGAAGGAGTCCTTGAGGGCGGAGGTGAGAAGATTTGCCCTGGCAGCACACGGAACAGGCCTTGACGAAAGTGGCAACGTCTTCTTTTATGGTGGGCCACCAGAACTTACGCTGGATGAACTCCAAGGTGCGACCTACGCCCGGGTGACAGGTGAGGCGAGAGGAGTGCCCCCACAGAAGGACTTGGGACCTAACTGCCTTGGGAACAAACAACCGATTAGCAGGACCTCCTCCAGGGCCTGGTTCGATGGCTTGAGCTTGTTTCACGGTATCCTCCACTTGCCACGAGATCGGAGCCACGATCTTAGCGGCCGGAAGGACAGTCATGTCAGTATCTTCTCGAATGGCAGGAGAGTAGATTCGTGACAAGGCGTCCGGTTTGAGATTCTTCGACCCGGGTCTATAGGTGAGGATAAACTGAAATCGGCTGAAGAAAAGAGACCATCGAGCTTGTCTGGAGTTCAACCGCTTCGCCTGCTGGATATACTCCAGATTTTTGTGGTCCGTAAGCACTTGAAACGGTTGAGAAGCCCCCTCGAGCCAGTGTCTCCATTCCTTCAATGCCATCTTAACCGCTAGGAGTTCACGATCCCCCACATCGTAATTCCTCTCGGCCGGGGTAAGCCGGTGAGAGAAGAAGGCGCAAGGATGAAGCTTCTTGTCTTCACCCCTCTGAGACAGGACAGCTCCAACCCCAACCTCTGATGCGTCTACCTCCACCACAAAAGGTTCATCCGCCGTTGGTAGTGTCAGGATGGGAGCAGAGAGGATGCGCTGCTTGAGTCCTTGGAAGGCCGTCTCAGCTTCTCTTCCCCACAGAAACCTTGTGTTGCCACCCTTGGTTACAGCTGAGAGAGGGGCTGCCACCGAGCTGAAGTTCTTGATGAACTTGCGGTAAAAGTTGGTGAAGCCCAGGAAACGCTGAACTTCCTTAACGGACTTGGGGGTGGGCCAATCCGCTACCGCTCCTACCTTCTTGGGGTCCATCTGGACTCGACCGGGTTCCACTATAAATCCCAGGAATTGTACTCGAGAGGAATGGAATTCACACTTTTCCGGCTTAACGTACAAATGGCTGTCTAGGAGGCGTTTGAGCACTTGTCTGACATGCTTAGTGTGTTCTTGAAGGGAGCTCGAAAAGATGAGGATGTCATCCAAGTAAACAAACACGAAGATGTTAAGCATATCCCTAAGCACATCGTTTATGAGCGCTTGGAACACAGCCGGAGCGTTGGTCAGGCCGAAGGGCATCACCGAGTATTCGTAGTGACCAGTAGGCGTGTTGAAAGCGGTCTTCCACTCGTCCCCGGGTTTGATCCGCACAAGATGGTATGCGTTCCGCAGGTCAAGCTTAGTGAAGACAACTGCTTCCTGGAGCAGCTCAAAGGCTGTGGCCATAAGGGGTAGCGGGTAGCGGTTACGGACGGTTATGGCATTGAGTCCCCGGTAGTCAATGCAAGGTCGTAATCCACCGTCTTTCTTGGCCACAAAGAAAAACCCTGCTCCCGCCGGCGAGGTAGATGGACGCATGAGGCCTGCTGCCAGAGCGTCCTTGATGTAGGTATCCATTGCAGCTCGTTCGGGAGGAGAAAGGGAAAAGATCCGACCCCTGGGAGGGCAGGTCCCCGGCAACAGGTCGATGGTGCAATCGTAAGGTCTATGGGGTGGTAGTTTGGTGGCCCTCTGTTTGCTAAATACCAGTTTGAGGTCATGGTAACACTCGGGAACTCGGGACAGGTCGATGGATTCTAGAGACTCGGAAGGGGATCTCTGGGAACTCGGGAAGATACAAGTGGCTTGGCACGTAGGACCCCACTGCTTGATAGTGCCCACAGACCAGTCGATGTGAGGGTTATGGCTGTGAAGCCAGGGATAACCAAGGACGAGAGGGAACTCGGAACAGGAGATCAGATGAAAGTTCATCACTTCCTGGTGTTGGGAAACTGAAAGTCGCAAGGGGGTAGTGGCACGAGTGACAAGTCCAGATCCCAAAGGGCTTCTATCCAACGTAGTAACCCTTATGGGGTCACTTAGAGGTTCAGAAGGAACGCCATTCTCCTTCGCCCAGACCCCATCCATGAAGTTACCTGCGGCTCCAGAGTCTACTAAGGCTTGAAGAGAAAACTCGTGGTCGTCCCAGGAAAGGGTAACTGGAATGAGCAGGCGGGAGTTGGATGGATGGGAGGAGGTTATGTTTCCCGTTACAGTCCTCCCAGGCCTGCACGGGAGAGTGCGTTTCCCTGGAGCCCGGGACACGTGGAGCGGAAATGGCCCGGTTTGCCGCAATATAGACAGCATCGCTCCCTCATCCGGCGGTCTCTCTCAGCCTGGGAGATGCGTCCAACCTGCATGGGTTCTGGTGGAGCCAGCGAGGATAAAGGTGGAGACTCGGAGCTGGAACCGATAGGAGCTAGGGTGAGCGGTCTACGGTTGAGTTCTCTCTCTCTCAGACGCTGGTCTATGCGTGAAGCCAACTTGATAAGGGACTCGAGGTTGTCCGGTGGTTCCCGAGTGGCCAGTTCATCTTGGATGGTGTCAGAAAGACCCTTCAAAAAACACACTGTGAGCGCCTCGTCGTTCCAGCCACTTGCTGCTGCCACAGTGCGGAACTGGATGGCATAGTCCGTCACGCTGCGCCGACCTTGGCGGAGAGTCAGGAGCTGTTTGGCTGAGTCAGGGCCGTTGGTAGGACCTTGAAACACTCGCTTGAATTCTTCAGCAAAGGTAGAGTAGCTGGCACAGCAGGGACTTTGGGCATCCCACACAGCAGTAGCCCAGGCTAGGGCTTTTTCCGACAGCAGGGTGATGATATATGCTATCTTGGACCGGTCGGTGGGAAACGACGATGGTTGCAGCTCAAAGGAGAGAGAGAACATTGTGTGAAAAACCCCTTACAAACACTCGGATCCCCTGAGAACCGTTGGGGAGGCGGCAGACGAGGTTCAGCCAGGGGGTTAACTGCCAGGGGCACTTGAATCGGATGAACTGGAGCAGAAGCGGTTGCCGGGGAAAGTCGATCCGAAATCTGCTTTATGGAAGTCAGCATCTCTGACAGAAGTTGAGAATGTCTAGCCATTAAGGCCTCTTGCTGAACCAGAGCAGCTTCGTGGCGTTGGACAGTCCCCTCGTGGTGGGACAGCATGGAAAAAAGATCCTGGGTACTGGCTGCCTCTGGGTTCATTATAAGGGCTCAGTGTTTCTGTCAGGACCCGGTGCGAGAAACAGTCACTAATAATCGTCAGAACCCAGAAGATGAGGCAGACACAGCAGTACTAGAGATGGTGGTTTAATTAAAGAACAAAATCTTCAGGCAAAGAAACTAAATCCACAATGTCCAAAAATAAAGCCAAGAGGCACAAAATGGAAATCCTCCAAAATACAAAAGAAACTCCACAAAGTGGTAAAAAACAGCAGGGAAAAACAAACCTCAAAAGACTACTCAAATAATACACAAGAACTAAACCAGAGAACCTCTGGAAAATCCAACAAGAGAAATATCTGTATAAAACAAGGCTTGGGCTGGGGCTGGGTGCTAACTTACAAACACTGAGCAAGGAACTGAGGAACACACAGGGTTTAAATACTAACAAGGGAATGACCTACAGGTGCAAACAATAATTAGAGCAAGAAAAACAAAAGGTACAAAAAAGGTGCAATGGGGACATCTAGTGACCAAAACCCGAACAGTCTTGGCCAAAACCTGACACACCACCATTCAAAAGTTTTGGGTCACTTAGAAATGTCCTTGTTTTTGAAAGAAAATAACGTTTTTTGCCATTAAAATAACATCAAATTGATTGGAAATACAGTGTAGACATTGTTAATGTTGTAAATGACTATTGTAGCTGGAAACAACAGATTTTTTATGGAATATCTACATAGGCGTACAGAGGCCCATTATCAACAAACATCAATCACTCCTGTGTTCCAATGGCACATTGTGGTAGCTAATCCAAGTTTATCATTTTAAAAGGCTAATTGATCATTAGAAAACCCTTTTTGAAATTATGTTATCACAGCTGAAAACTGTTATCCTGATTAAAGAAGCAATACAACTGGCCTTCTTTAGACTAGTTGAGTATCTGGAGCATCAGCATTTGTGGGTTCGATTACAGGCTCAAAATAGCCAGAAACAAAGAACTTTCTTCTGAAACTCGTCAGTCTACTCTTGTTCTGAGAAATGAAGGCTATTCCATGCGAGAAATTGCCAAAAAACTGAAGATCTCGTACAATGCTGTGTACTACTCCCTTCACAGATCTATGACATATCTATAACTCACATTTCTATGTGCATTTTGTTGGGTCGCCCAAAAATGTACATATCGCAGCTTTAACGTATATAGTTTGATAACAAATGCCTCACAAGTCCTCAACTGGCAGCTTCATTAAATAGTACCCGAAAAACACTAGTCTCAACATCAACAGTGAAGAGGCGACTCCGGGATGCTGGCCTTCTAGGCAGAGTTGCAAAGATAAAGCAATATCTTAGACTGGCCAATAAAAATAAAATATTAAGATGGGCAAAAGAACACAGACACTGGACAGAGGAACTCTGCCTAGATTTGCTTGTTGTAGTCAGTGAATTGAAAATGTGCTTAGAGTTTTAAGGAAGAGGCATTTTGATGATCTGTTTAGTTTTTTGTGCTTATGTAAAAGATGTCACCCTGCTTGCTTAGCGAGTACCGCTTCCTCCTTATTTGGCTCACACCGAGGCTCAACCCAGGACCTCTGGCTTGCTGGCACATGTGACCGCGTCTTACCAGTCGGCGCCACCGTAAAGTTCACAATTTATTTGTCACATGTGCCGAACACCTACAGGTGTAGGTAGTGTCATGACGTTGGCCTGTGGGTAAGGTTTATGACCCCCCCCCATAAATACCTTTCTCCCTTCCCTCTCTCTTGACTCTAGGGGGACTCTTGAATAGCCTTTGTTAAACAGAGAGTCTGGGAACATCAAACAAGTAGAGGGAAAGGAACCTTATTTCGGTTATAGAACCAGTTGAAAATATGCATTGGTACTTAGTGAATATGTCAGTTCGGTTGTCATCTGAGACATTATGACTGATGACAGGACGACCTAAACTGTATCTGGGAAAGTCTACACATTATAGTTATCAGATTTACATGGAATTGTTGTGCAATTCAAATGTTTAAATATAAAATTATTGATGAAAAGATGAAATGTAATTTTAGCTTCCAAATGAGAGATTTTGGTTTTCATAAGGTTAGGGCTCTGCTCAATCAGTGGCCCGCCCCTGTGAAGAGACATGGGTTATAAAGTATGAAACACACCCTTCTCCCTCCACTATATAAGCCCTTGACGAAAATGAACCTCCTGTTCTGGGTACATTAGGATGACGATCCGATGTCAGAAGGATTCAGATAATAACAACAGAACGAAGCCAACCTCGGCGTGAGCTTTGGTTGCGAATGGTATGAACTTTGAACTCTTATTCGCTACAGAATGGATACCTCCTAGCCGTTGAGTTAGCAGCGGCCGCTGTAAATGTGGGCTAGGAAAGGACGGACAGAGTATCCCGTCTACCACACAACGACGACACTACAACGTTTCCCGTTCACCACCAGAGACACTCTTCAAAGGACTCTGTTGAGCAACACGGCCTTCCATCTACCACCAACCTATTGAAGCGCAGCTCAGAGTAAATATTTATTGCATTTTCCTTTTCCAAATGGGCGGTAATTTAGAATGCATAAGATTCTGTATTTACGATAGAGTAGCTGCCTACGGCCCGATAGAGACATCGCTTCTCCCTTTGTTCTTCAGTCTTCCCGCTCTTTCACTCAAACCCAGGGCCCTTTTCTTTGTGTAACCAGCTGTCATATCTGTTCCGTCCGCTAGGGACGTTTTCCTTTATGACATAATTTGTAATCAAGGTTTGATTCATTCTGTGTATATGTAATTCTGTGTGATTAGTTAGGTATTTAGTAAATAAATATTTAAACCCAATTTTGTATTGCTGATTCAACTTGTTAGCCAGGGTTCGTGAAGAAGAACTTTCAGATGAGACTGAAATAAGGTGACGATTAATATTGACTGCTATTGATGTAAAATATTACTAGGTAATACTAATATTACTACATGTTCTACTACATTGTTCACACTGCGTGCCTTAATGCTCAAATCAGTTTGGTTTTTCAAAACCGTTTTGGAATACTGACTGTCTAAACAGCAAGTTACGTGACCAAGTCAGACTTGTGTGTGTTCAGATAGTCATTTGCTAACATGGCTACGCTATTTGTCATAGTAACGACTGGTGTGTGTTCGGTAGTGTAGGCTGATTGGTGGTGGTGCTTGTGCTTCCTATCACTCAGAAGTTATGTAGCAAGCTAAGGTGACAACAATGCCAGCCATGGACGTTTCCCAGTTGCTTTGAATGTTCAAAATCATAGTGTAAGAACGCTTTTAAAGCCTCAAACGATAAGATAATCCAACTTTCCAAATGTGTTCTTTTTTGGCTAGCCACAGCAGTCAACTAGCCAGCTTTCTAAATGTTTAGCTCATATCAAATTTGATTGGTTGCATACACATATTTTGCAGATGTTATCGCAGGTGCAGCGAAATGCTTATGTTTCTGGCCCCAACTGTGCAGTAATTCCTAAAAACACTAAATGCATAAATACCAAATAAAGAAATTAAGAAATATCAGAACGAGCAATGTCAGAATCCACCACATTCACAAAAATGGATCGCTCCTACAGACAGTGAGTCATGTGGCCGTGGCTTTCTATATAAAGCAGGCAGACAGGCATCGAGGCATTAAATTACTGTTCGATTGAACGTTAGAATGGGCAAAACAAGTGACCTAAGCGACTGAGTCTGGTATGATCATTGGTGCCAGGCGCACCAGATCCAGTATCTCAGAAACGTCCGCCCTCCTGGGCTTATCACGCAGGGCAGTGTTCAGTCAGTGGCAGTCCTATGGGCAAAAACAGCTCATTGATGAGAGAGGTCAAAGCAGAATGGCAAGAATCATGCAAGCTAACAGACGGGCCACAAACACGGCAACTCGGAACGCATAACTCGTCGATCCTTGTCATTGATGGGCAATTGCAGCAGACGACCACGACAGGTTCCACTCCTATCAGCTAAAAACCAAAAGAAGCGGCTCCATTGGGCACGCGATCACCAACACTTGACAATTGAGGAGTGGAAAAACATTGCCTTGAACATGCCAGCTAGTTAAATTTACTTGAGTGGCCTGCAAGTCCCCAGACCTCAACTCAATCTAACATCTTTGGGATGAGATGGAACGGGCTGTTCTCAGCATGAATGTACCGCTGTCCAATCTGGACCAACATCCCTGTGGAATGCTTACGAACGCTTCCTGTGGAACACCTTGTAGAATGCCCCTAAGAGTTCAGGCTGTTCTGGAGGCAAAGGGGTGTCCTGGTACCAAATAAACTGGCCACTGAGTGTATATGTACTGTTTATAATGGTGTGAAATAGACAGTACAGACAGTATATGAATAAAAAAAGGTGTGTACAGCAGTAGTTATATAGGACGAGCCTTTATGAGCCTACATAAAGCTCTCCCCCTAAAGCAGAGTCCCAACACTTTACCACTGCTACACATGGCAATCAGCGGAGCCTTGTCTGGCAGTGAAACAGTTCATTCAGCCTCATTTACTGCCTTTTAAAAACATAGCTGATTTTTTTTTTGCTTAACTAGGCAAGCCAGTTAATTAAGAACAAATTCTTAATTACAATGGCTGCCTACCCTGGCCAAACCCGGACGACGCTGGGCCAATTGTGCACCACCCTATGGAACTCCCAATCACGGCCGGTTGTGATTAAGCCTGGAATCGAACCAGGGTCTGTAGTGTCTTTACTATCAAATGAGGAGAGACAAACTTATCACACAAGTCAGAGTTATACTTAAACTACATCTTTAATAATAAGTGCTTTGCAATAGCAATGACTCACCATTTTCTAATGATCCGTTGAGAGTGACAGCACACTGGCTACTGAGATCTTTTATAGCAAAGATCCACCCCCTAGTCAACATAACACACCACAGATATTAGGAACAGTTCACAAAGTGAGACTTTATAAATGAGAAAGGAGTATCCCGTAGGCAGATAGCATTCGCTATAAACTATCGTTCAGTTTGGCCCCCGAAGACGAGGTTACTATCTCGTTCCTGGTACTTCATAGCACAAAAACACCAACTCATCCAATGGCATAAATCAATTGTCAACTCTAGATACCCCCATCTCAAGTAAAACCCCTTCTAGACCCCACTCCTGGACAAGCTCACTGAGGGGAGTGAGTCTCTAGGTCATACACCATCCCAGGATAAGTGCAACATCAGAGAGGACATACAATGGTTCCAGACACTGCTATACACCTCCCCCCAATGCCAAAGGAGGGAGTGACATGCGCACAGACATTGTGGAGACAAGTAATTGGTTCCCCATTAATCACGCCATCCCTTCACATGGTCTAAGAATAGGTAAAGACACATTCACATATGAAGACAATGTTCCATCCTGTCCTCTTTCCTTTCTGAAATTCTGCATAGCACCAGGGACATGTGAAAGACAAGCCTGACCTTCCCTCAGCTGGGGCTCAGTCACTTGGGGCCCAGAGAGAGGAGAGAAGTGCAACTGCCAACACCAGAGTCCAAAGGTATACATTCTAATAACAAGTATATCACATAAGCATATTATGCCGATAAGACATCTTAATTATCTATGTTACCCAACTAATTCTGATTCATCCGCCACAGTAGTGATGCCTCTAGAACTGAGATGCTACTCAGGAGCCCAAATATATGAAATGGCTGACTTGCTTAACCTGTCTAGGATTGGGAACCCCTCGCCAACGGCCAATGAAATTGCAGGGCGCCAAATTCAATCAACAGAAATCTCATAATTCAATTTTCTCAAACATACAAGTATTAGACACCATTTTAAAGATAAACTTCTCGTTAATCCAACCACAGTGTCCGATATCAAAAAAGCTTTTTGGCGAAAGCAGAACATATCATTATGTTAGGTCAGCAACTAGTCACAGAAAGCATACAGCGATTTTCCAAGCAAAGAGAGGAGTCACAAAAAGCAGAAATATTGATAAAATGAATCACTAACCTTTGATATTCGTCATCAGATGACACTCCCGGGACAACATGTTACACAATACATGTATGTTTTGTTCGATCAAGTTCATATTTATATCCAAAAACCTCAGTTTACATTTGGCTTTGCCTCCAAAACATCCCGTGAATTTGCACAGAGCCACATCAAATCACAGAAATACTCATAATAAACATTGATAAAAGATACAAGTGTTATTCAGAGATTTAAAGATATGCTTCTCCTTAATGCAACCGCTGTGTCAGATTTGTCTTCAGAAAAGCAAATGGAACGGGAGCTACCTCTCATGTAAATGCGCATGGTCAGCTCGTGGCTGCTGGCAGACCTCTGACTCATTCCCCTCTCATTCGGCCCCACTTCACAGTAGAAGCATCAGACAAGGTTCTAAAGACTGTTGACATCTAGTGGAAGCCTTAGGAAGTGCACGATGACCCATATCCCACTGTATATTCAATAAGGGCTGAGTTGAAAAACTACAAACCTCAGATTTCTCACTTCCTCGTTGGATTTTTTCTCAGGTTTTTGCCTGCCATATGAGTTCTGTTATACTCACAGACATCATTCAAACAGTTCTAGAAACTTCAGAGTGTTTCCTATCCAATACTACTAATAATATGCATATATTAGCATCTGGGACTGAGTAGGAGGCAGTTTACTCTGGGCACGCTTTTCATCCAAACGTGAAAATTCTGCCCCCTATCCATTAAACAAATGTGGGTTCTACTAACAATTGAGCTGTACAAATTATGGCATAAGGGGACAACGAGCGGACAAGAGGCAATCTATAATTCTGATTAAGAAATTAATGAGTGAGCTAGAATGGACGTAGTCAATATAACTATTTGTTCAGCACTTTTGAAATGTACAGCGACATAATTCTCCCTGTACACCAAGTCAGAACCGTAGGATAAATAAAGGGGGCAAATAGCAGACAATGAAAGCTCATACAATATTCAATGATGACATTTTGGCTATTGGCTAAATGTGCACCACCAAGTCAGAACAGTAGGCTAAGTTATGAGGGGAAAAGGGACCAAATTATTAGGGTGAGGCACGTGGGGTACTAACAGCTTACTACACAACATACACTTAGTATTACTTTCTTAGCTACAGTATACATATCTCCCTGGCGTATTACACAATTTATGCAGCAGTGTCAATACATTTTTGTACTCACCTTATTGTGCTGTATTTACTTGAACAGGAAGGTGGAGCGGCGGTCCTTCGTGTGCAAATTTTGTCATCAACCTTAGTCATCAAAGTCTGGCATTCTCTGGATTTACGGTTCTTTCATGACAACTTGGAACTCGAATTCCGAGTTGGATGACCTTTCAAAATGTATTTTCCCAGTCGGAGCTCGTTTTTTTCAGAGTTCCTAGTTGTCTTGAACTTACTAAAGTCTAAGATTTCAGAGTTTCCAGGTGTTTTGAACGCAGCAGAAGTCATGCTGGGTTGACAGAATGGCCAATGTTGAATGTTTATCCTTTTAAAACCTCTCTAGGATATTCGGAACAGTAAAGTCCCACCCCGCCAACAGCCAGTGAAAGTGCAGGGCGCCAAATTCAAAACAACAAAAATCTCATAATTAAAATTCCTCAAGCATACAAGTATTTTACACCATTTTAAAGATAGAATTCTCATTAATCCAGCCACGGGGTGTCTGATTTCAAAAAGGCTTTACAGTGAAAGCACCACAAACGATTATGTTAGGTCACCACCAAATCACAGAAAAACACAGCCGTTTTTCCAGCCGAAGAGAGGAGTCACAAAAAGCAGAAATATAGATAAAATTAATCACTAACCTTTGATGATCTTCATCAGATGACACTCATAGGACTTCATGTTACACAATACATGTATGTTTTGTTCGGTAAAGTTCATATTTATATCCAAAAATCTCATTTTACATTGGCGTGTTATCTTCAGTAGTTCCAAAACATGCAGTGATTTTGCAGAGAGCCACATCAATTCACAGAAATACTCATAATAAACATTGATAAAAGATACAACTATTATACATGGAACTTTAGATAAACTTCTCCTTAATGCAACCGCTGTGTCAGACAAAAAAACTTTACGGAAAAAGCACCCCATGCAATAATCTGAGTACGGCGCTCAGAGACCAAAACAGCCAAAGAGATGTTGTGTCGTCAACATTAGTCAGAAATAGCATTATAAATATTCACTTACCTTTGATGATCTTCATCAGAATGCACTCCCAGGAATCCCAGTTCCTCAGTAAAGGTTTGATTTGTTCGATAAAGTTCATAATTTATGTCAAAATATCTTCCTTTGTTATTGCATTTGGTAAACAAATCCAAACGCGCGTGCAAGTCCAGCCGAAAGGTCGGACGAAAAGTCCAAAAAGTTCTGTTACAGTACGTAGAAACATGTCAAACTAAGTATAGAATCAATCTTTAGGATATTTTTAACATAAATCTTCAATAATATTCCAACCCGGAGAATTCCTTTGTCTGTAGAAAAGCAATGCAGCGTGAGCTACCTCTCACATGACCGCGCGTCATGAGCTCAAAGCATTCTGCCAGACCTCTGACTCATTCCCCTCTCATTCGCCCCCACTTCACAGTAGAAGCCTCAAACAAAGTTCTAAAGACTGTTGACATCTAGTGAAAGCATTAGGACCTGACCAACCTGACCAATATCCCACTGTATCTTCAATAGGGAATGAGTTGAAACTCAACCAACCTCAGATTTCCCACTTCCTGGTTGGATTTTTTCTCAGGTTTTCGCTGCCATATGAGTTCTGTTATACTCACAGACATCATTCAAACAGTTTTAGAAACTTCTGAGTGTTTTCTATCCAATACTACTAATAATATGCATGTATTAGCAACTGGGACTGAGTAGCAGGCAGTTTACTCTGGGCACCTTATTCATCCAAGCTACTCAATACTGCCCCACTGTCATCAAGAAGTTAAGCTTGGAAAAGAGACCCTTAAACTCAGACTTGGTCCACACACCCACACCACTGAATAGCAGGCTAGTTATTGCTTTGCAATGCTTGCAGTTAGCCACTGATTCCTTCCAAACCACTCATTGTTGAATTTGCAATTTCCAACTTGTTGTGTAATGTTTATGTCCAATGACTGATGAGCACCGATACGTTTTATCTATAATTTCTCTTCATCATTTTTCTTCATATGACAAGGATTGAAAAGGATTTGCCAGTAGATTGTCGAATTGATTCATAATGATGACTGCTACTGTAGCTTGCTAGCTAAGATTTTGAAAATATGATGTTGACATGATCAATGACCTTGAGCCTTCTTGGATGGGCACTTCTAATGTAACTCTATGACAGCATCCAAGGGGTGCAATTTTCAAGCTCTCCAAACTCTCAAGCTTGCAATATGCAATTTTCAATCTTCAAGCTCTCAAGCTTTTCCAGTGACGCAGTGTCCCCGTGAGTGACAGAACACTGAGCCAATCACGGCACAACTAGAGAACATTACTAACACCTACGCTCAGTATTTTACACTCGCTGCCCCACCACCACAGAAAGCACTGAGCTAGGCTGAAACACCTGCATTTTGGAGCTGCCTTACTCAGGAAAACAAAAGAGACCATGTTTGTATGTGGCTTTATAAACTTTTTTTTGTTCATTGTTTGCAAACTAATATGTGAAACGTATTAATGCCAAAATAAATATTTGTTATTATTTTTTTTATTTTTTTTTAGCTAAACAGGTGGGGCTCTGCCTGCCCTGAATGACAGGTCGCCACTGGCCCTTACCCATTTTAATTACAATGTTATCTACACTGAGTTTCCATGACATGGACTGGCCAGATGAATCCAGTTGAAAGCTATTGTCCCTTACTGATGTCACCTGTTAAATCTTCAGTAACTGTAGAGGAGAGGAGACAGTTTAAAGAAGGATTTTTAAGCCTTGAGACAATTGAGTCATAGATTGTGCATGTGTGCCATTCAGAGTGTGAATGGGCAAGAATTTTTTTTTTAGTGCCTGTGAAGGGGGTATGGTAGTAGATGCCAAGCGCACCAGTTTGAGTGTGTCAAGACCTGCAATGCTGCTGGGTTTTTCACGCTCAACAGTTTATTGTGTGTATCAAGAATGGTTCACCACCCAAAGGATATCCAGAAAACTGTGGGAAGCATTGGAGTCAATCTGGGCTAGCATCCATGTGGAACGCTTTCGACACCTTGTAGAGTTATTGCCCCAACAAATTGAAGCTGTTCTGAAGGCAAAGGGGGGTGCAACTCCATATTAGGAAGGTGTTCCTAATGTTTTGTACACTTAGTGTATGTTTATAATTCTTACCGGTTCAGTGTACCCATTCTTTTCTGTGCCGCCATCTCATCATCAACTGTTTTCTCCCAGAGGATGTCGATGTTGTTGCCAGAATGTTGAATGGGTTTGGTTAAAAAATACAGTTGAAGTCGGAAGTTTACATACATCTTGGCCAAATACATTTAAAATCAGTTTTTCACAATTCATGACATTTAATCCTAGTAAAGATTCCCTGTCTTAGGTCAGTTAATGATCACCACTTTATTTTAAGAATGTGAAATGTCAGAATAATTGTAGAGAGAATGATTTATTTCAGCTTTTATTTCTTTCATCACATTCCCAGTGGGTCAGAAGTTTACATACACTCAATTAGTATTTGGTAGCATTGCCTTTAAATTGTTTAACTTGGGTCAAACGTTTCGGGTAGCCATCCACAAGCTTCCCACAATAAGTTGGGTGAATTTTGGACCATTCCTCCTGACAGAGCTGGTGTAACTGAGTCAGGTTTGTAGGCCTCCTTGCTCACACATGCTTTTTCAATTCTGCCCACAAATTTTCTATAGAATTGAGGTCAGGGCTTTGTGATGGCCACTCCAATACCTTGACTTTGTTGTCCTTGACTTTGTTGTCCACTAGCGGGACGCCTATCCCTAAGAAGTTTTAATTCTGTGTTCCCGGTCCAAAATGACCGCCCCATTATAGCTGATTATAAAACCATAATAATACATATTATATGACCTAATATTGTGTTAGATATTTTCATCAACTTACGTTCTTGTGAACATTGCACATTTTGAACTTCTATTTGCTATTTATGGCCTGTAGGCCTCATTGACCTGAGCGCATACAACTCGTTTTTGAGTAAAAAAAGCATAATGTATGGATTCATTTGACTTTAACAAATACTCAGATGAAACATATTGTGCTATTTATCACAGACTACTTTGTGTTTAACAAGGACTACAAAGCTTAACAAGGACATTTGTTTTGAAACCATTTCACATTTTTAAATAGTGGCACAAAATAACATCTGTTGTGTTCCCGGTCAAAACTGACAGGTATGATTTTATTAGTAAAGAAAAGACATAGGCCCAAAACTACAGATGAAAACTTTACCATTTTACAAAATGAATGTCTGAACACATTAAAGAACAACAGTAACAATAACAGTATTACTAACAATAACAAAAACATTAACATGTTCCCAATCTGTAAATCAATGGTGGTTACATTTTGTGTGTTCTCATGCACATGTTGAAAAATACGTGGTGATTGTTGCAAATCTATGCACTGCATTTATGGTACATAATGCCCGTTTTGACATCTCTTGGTGCACACAGATTCCACCTCTTCCTTTTGTTTCTTCTGTCTCTTGCGGCCATAGATCTTGCTTCTGGCCCTTGTATATCTCTCACCAATTCAGCAGAGGATGGTGTTGGAGGAAGGTTTTGGCCCCTTTGAATGAGGGGTACCACCATGGTTTTCCCCAACTCTTCTAGGAATAGTCTCCCCTTGAAGAATTTCCCCTGCTTCCAGCTTGGATTCACCTCCATCCACACCACAAACGCGTTGTAGACTGACACATCTAGAATGTTGAAGAACACCTCCATGGGCCAACGTGCCGGGATCCTCTTACAAGAGTATGTGCCAGTAACCTGCAAAAGTGCATCAATCAGTAAATTAAAAAATGAGTACGTACAAGTGATACTTCATGTCTTGCATAATAACGTGAAAAATTGCATCAAAGCGTTGTTTAAATTGCATCAAAGCGTTGTTTAAATTTATCACATCTAAAACATATTTACATATTCAAATTAATAGAATTGACTCCATATTGTTCACAAATTCAATGAGCATTTCACCAAACAACAACATGTCTTATTTTTATGGTGCTGATAAAACATGAAAACATTTTTTTTTACCTTCTCCCTGCTACTCACAGCGGCATCCCTGTGCAGAGTTGTCATCAGGAGCACATTCTTATTTTTCTATGGGCAGTAGGACACAAGAGTGTGTGTATCTGTGAAGGCAAATTTAGAGGAAAAACGATCCCTGTCCTTGGTAGTGAGTAATGCAGGAGGCAACGCAGGCTTGTTCCTTCTGACCGTCCCGAACATGGTCATTTATTTTTGGAGCAGTTCCTGATCAAGAGCATATGAGGTGAAGAAAGTGTCACGTGATGTTGTTCCCCTGGAGATGTGCAGTCATTTCCAGGACCACCCGCCTTGCCTGGTTCCTTTCGGGAACACCGTCAGCAGGTTTCCCGGTGTAAACCTGCATGTTCCAGGCTTAACTTGTCCTGGCATCACATGCTGCCCATATCTTTATTCCATATTTAGACGGTTTACTCGGCATGTCCTGTTTGAATGGGCAGCGTGCCCTAAAAGTGATCAGATGCTTTTCCACTGTGATGTCTGGACTTGGGTTATAGATGAGTTGCAGGCTCTCCACCCACTTGTGCCAAACCTCTTTGATCGCTGCCAGCTTGTCTTGTTGACGGCGGCCTGGTCTTGTATCACGATTGTCGAAGCGAATGACCCGTGACAACACATGAAATGTCTGGAGTGACATAGTGGCACGAAAAATTGCCCGACCAGACTCTGCATCCCATAAACTGGTGGTAGATTTGTTTCTGGATCTGTACACACCAGCCAAAATCAAGAGACCCATATACGTCCTTCCAGTTGTCTGTGTAAACGCATCTCCCCTCCAAGTTGGTCATGTTTAGCACTATAGTTTCGATTGACTCTGTCAGGAACAGTTCGAAGCAGGATTTTATGTCATCATCTCAGGATATGGCGTATCTCGTTGGACCTGGGGTCATCCTGATAACATTTTCAGCCGAGAGCCGACCTCTCCTCTCATGTGGGGATGAAGACCACAGGTGTACAAAAGTGAAAGAAAACACCCAAAATGTAATAAAAATCATAAACATGTATTTTGTGTGTTCAGATGCCCTGTGTGGACAAAGTCACAGAACTTTATGGGAATCAGATTAAATGAACAACATTTTTCAGAGAGAAAACGTGTAAATCGGTCCATTTCGACCAGGACACAACAGGAGGGTTAAAAGGAGTGTCGTGTCTTTCCTATGCCGGATTAAGTGATATGACATGCTATTCTATAAAGTAATTTCTCTGTAATTAATATTACCTGATTAAACTAATCATGTAAATGTAATTAACTAGAAAGTCGGGGCACCACAAAATAATGTTTATAGAGCTGTTATCTTCCAAATAAACTCTTAAAGACTTGGTAATCTTTTACATCAATAGCAGTCAATTATTAATCGTCACCTTATTCAGTCTCATCTGAACATCGTAACCTCTTGGTTATCTTCCCGAACCCTGGCTAACAAGTTGAATCAGCAATACAACATTTGGTTAATTTATTTATTTATGAAATACCTAAACAATCACACAGAATTACATATACACAGGATGGGTCATACATTGATTACTAATTAGGTCATACAAAACGACGTCTCTAGTGGACGGAACAGATATGACGGCTGGTTACACAAAGAAATGGGGTTGGGTGAAATGAAAGCGCGGGAAGACTGAGGAACAAAGGGTTTGTGGTTCTATCGGACCTTGGAAAGCCATGCTATCGTAATACAGAATCTTATGCGTTCTAAATAACCGCCCATTTGGAAAAGGAAAATGCAAGAAATATTTACTCTGAGCTGCGCTTCAATAGGTTGGTCGTAAATGGAAGGCCGGGTTGCCCAGCAGGAATCTCTTGTCCTCTGAAGAATGTCTGGTGGTAGAGTGGATACGTTGTAGTACCGTCGCCGTGTGATAGAACAGATACTTTGTTCGTCCTTTCAAAGCCCACGTTTACAGCTGCTGATGCTAACTCAACGGCTAGGAGATATCACTTCTTTTTTTCTTTTATTAAAATTTTCTCCCCTTTTCTCCCCAATTTTCGTGGTATCCAATCGCTAGTAATTACTATCTTGTCTCATCGCTACAACTCCCGTACGGGCTCGGGAGAGACGAAGGTCGAAAGCCATGCGTCCTCCGAAGCACAACCCAACCAAGCCGCACTGCTTCTTAACACAGCGCGCCTCCAACCCGGAAGCCAGCCGCACCAATGTGTCGGAGGAAACACTGTGTACCTGGCCCCCTTGGTTAGCGCGCACTGCGCCCGGCCCGCCACAGGAGTCGCTGGAGCGCGATGAGACAAGGATATCCCTACCGGCCAAACCCTCCCTAACCCGGATGACGCTATGCCAATTGTGCGTCGCCCCACGGACCTCCCGGTTGCGGCCGGCTGCGACAGAGCCTGGGCGCGAACCCAGAGACTCTGGTGGCGCAGCTAGCACTGCGATGCAGTGCCCTAGACCACTGCGTCACCCGGGAGGCCCCGAGATATCACTTCTTTAGTGAATAAGAGTTCAAAGTTCATACCAAGTTGCCATATTATACTCTCATGCTATATTCTGGCTGGTATAGTCAAAATGAATCTCTTCAACGTGTCGATCGTCACCTCCACGTTGAAATTCACCATTTTTAATGTCTGGACAGCAGCCCTCACGTCGTCTGGAACACGATGCCAATTTCGTTAGGTTTTTGTCTTAGTTCTGCAGTTGATATAAGCCCTTTTAATGTCTGGACAGCCGTCCTCACGTCCTCGGGAACACAAATGTTACATTTTTGTAAAGGGCTTATGTAGTAGGGAGAGAAGGGCGTGTTTAATAGTTCACAACCAATGTCTGATCACATGGGCAGGGCCACTGAGTTGAGCCTAGTTCACTTATGAAAACCAATTCTCTCATTTAGAAGCTAAAATTACATTTAATCTGTTCACAAATAGTTTCATATTTAATCATTTAAATTGCACAACAATTCCATGTGAATCTGATAACTATAATGTGTAGACTTTCCAAGATACAGTTTATGTCGTCCTATCATCAGTAATAATGACTCAGATGACAACTGATCTGATATCATGTTCTTTAAGTACCAACGCATATTTTCAACTGGTTGGATTACCGGAATATGGTTCTGTTTACAACCCTTTTGATGTTACCTGACTCTCTCTATGTTAACAAAGAGTGTTTCCAAGAGTCACTCTGTAGAGTAGAGAGAGAGGAAAGGGGGAAAGGTATTTATGCGGGGTCATAAACTTCACAAACAGGCCAACGTCATGACAGGAGTACGAATTGAGTTATTGCACATGTGCACTTCACAGAGAAGACGTTCCCTGACGGAAATATGCAAATACATGCTAAAACATGCCAATAGGATCTCGCTAACTCTTGCTTGGCTCTGTCCACCCCTTTGCTTGTTCTGCACACTATGCTTATTTTTCTCCCATTGGAAATGACGCTGATGAGATATCTTGGGTTAGTTACCAGTATCTTTCCTAACCTTTGTGTCACTTGCTAGCTAGCAAGCAAGCAAACTTCAGCTACCACAGTCATGTCAAACATTGCACCTGGAATGACACACTAGCTGCATTTTTGTTTATTTGTGTAACGCTCGTCGGAAGGATGAGAACAAGATGCAGCGTGGTACGTGTTCATCTTTATTAAATCCGAACACCAAACAAAACAACAAAAGAACAACGAACGTCACGTTCTGAAGGCTACACAGAGCTAACAAAAAACAACATCCCACATCCTAAGGTGGCAAAACAGGGTGTCTAAGTATGATTCCCAATCAGAGACAACGATAGACAGCTGTCACTGATTGAGAACCATACCCGGCCAAAACATAGAAACACAAAACATAGAAATAATGAACATAGAATACCCACCCAAATCACACCCTGACCAAACCAAATAGAGACATAAAAAGGCTCTCTAAGGTCAGGGCGTGACAATTTGAGCTGTGTTCTATTGGTATTTACTTGGATATATCCATAATGATGTTGATGAGGTCTGACAGGCAGACAACAAGGCTTATATTAACCCCCTCTGTTACAAAACAAATAGTAGCCTTCAATATAAAGTTGTTTTTGATCAAATAAAAACCTGTCACTTTGTCACTTTTTTGTGTGTTTTTACCCGTTTTTCGTGATATCCAATTGGTAGTTTCAGTCTTGTCCCATCGTTGCAACTCCCATACAGTCTCGGGAGAGGCAAAGGTTGAGAGCCATGCGTCCTCCGAAACACGACCCTGCCAAGCCACACTGCTTCTTGATAAACTGCTCGCTTAACCCGGAAGTCAGCCACACCAATGTGTCGGAGGAAACACCGTACACCTGGCGACCAAAGTCTTACCCGGCCCGCCACAAGGAGTCGCTAGGACAAGGAAATCCGGCCAGACAAACCTTCCCCTAACACGGACGACGCTGGGCCGATCCTAGGCTGTGACACAGCCTAGGATCAAACCCCGGTCGGTAGTGACGCCTCAAGCATTGCGATGCAGTAACTTAGTACCGCTGCACCACTCGGGAGGCCCACTTTGACACTTTCACAAGGTTGTAGTAATTACAGTTTCAGCTATTATGACATTGGCTCAAATCTAGGTTTGCCTTTAGATTTCGAGAAAATTAACAACAATAATGTCATTCAGTTACCATGACCTTTATGAAGTATGAAACCTTTCTGCTCTACGGACCCCCAATCCCGGATCCGGGATCATCCTCATCAAAAAAGCTGACTAGCATAGCCTAGCCTAGCGCCACAGATATCATATAATTTCATGAAATCACAAGTCCAATACAGCAAATGAAAGATAAACATCTTGTGAATCCAGCCAACATTTCCGATTTTTAAAACGTTTTACAGCGAAAACACAATATATATTTATGTTAGCTCACCACAATAGCCAAACACACAACGCCATTTTTTCACCGCAAACATAGCTTTCACAAAACCCACAAATAGAGATGAAATTAATCACTAACCTTTGATCAAATTCATCAGTTGACAGTCTTATAACATCATGTTATACAATACATTTATGTTTTGTTCGAAAATATGCATATTTATAGCTACAAATCCTGGTTTTACATTGGTGCCATGATCATAAATGGCACCAAAACAGCCAGAATAATTACAGAGAGCAACGTGAAATACATAAATACTCATCATAAAACATTTATGAAAAATACATGTACAGCAAATGAAAGATAAACATCTTGTGAATCCAGCCAATATTTCCGATTTTTTAAGTGTTTTACAGCGAAAACACAATATATATTTATGTTAGCTCACCACAATAGCCAAACACACAACGCCATTTTTTCACCGCAAACATAGCTTTCACAAAACCCACAAATAGAGATAAAATTAATCACTAACCTTTGAACAACTTCATCAGATGACAGTCTTATAACATCATGTTATACAATACATTTATGTTTTGTTCGAAAATGTGCGTATTTATAGCTACAAATCCTGGTTTTACAACGCAGCCATGGTCACAAATAACACCAAATTGTCCGGAGAAATTTTACACAGCGACGTAATCTAACCAAAAAACTCATTATAAACTTTGCTGAAAAATACATGTTGTACAGCAAATTAAAGATACACTTGTTTTTAAGTGATTTTTGGATTAAATAAATGTGTCAAGATTTACAAAATCTTACGTTAGCTGATGAAGATCTCCAAAGCCTGTGTTTTCCTCAGACCTTATTTTTGGCATTTATCTAAACAATTAATTTCCCTATAGGCGTTGGCTAACGAGCCATGGCGGAGTTAGGGGCTACAATTACTATTGCTCTCTATTGAGCCTCCAGACAGCGTCTCCTCCAGTGCGAGCACGAGCTGCAGTGTATAGCTTCATGCAGGCTAGCAACAACCGTTGAATTAGCAGCTCTCTATTTTCATCAAGAACAAGTGTGGTAGGCTTTACCAAACAGAACTGAAAGTGTGACTAGACAAGCAGCAAGTTGAAAAAACAATGCATGCAGTCAATATCTAGCTATCTAGATAGCTAACTTTAGCGTCCACCATCATCATGTGTTTCTCTCTAGCAGTGAAGTTCAACCAGAGTCTGAGTACAAAGCAAAGCATGTTGTTGATATGCCCCATCAATCCTGCTGAGAAAACTTGATAAATTCAGCTTCCCCTCGGAGAATAAACCTGATCTACATTATAGGTCCATTCTATTCATTTACACATTTTCATTCAGATTGGTATAATTGTGACTGTTTATTATTACTGTGCTGAAGTTCACTTTGACGTTCTCTTTAATTTACCAACAGATATATGGAGGATGGGAAGACTGCTTCAGCTACTGATATTGGCTTTGATACTATTGATCTGCATTTATCTTTTATTTGTAAGTTCTGAAATGGAACCCAAGCCAAATGTATAGACAGAGACAGAGCTTCAGATGTTAAGACTGGCATGCCATCCAGAGGATCATTTTAAACATTTATTTTGTTTTAACCATTTTGAAGCTATACATTGTTTACGACAGCATTATTGATACAAGATTATACAGTGCATTCGGAAAGAATTCAAATCCTTTCCCTTTTTCCACATTTTGTTACGTTACAGCCTTATTCAAAAATTGAGTTAAATAAAATAAAAATCCTCAGCAATCCACACACAGTGCCTCATAACATTTTAGAAAATTAAAAATAAAACACAGAAACACCTTATTTACATAAGTATTCAGACCCTTTGCTATGAGACTCGAAATTGAGCTCAGGTGCATCCTGTTTCCGTCGATCATCCTTCAGATGTTTCTACAACTTGAATGGAGTCCACCTGTGGTAAATTCAATTGATTGGACATGATTTTGAAAGGCACACACCTGTCTATATAAGGTCCCACAGTTGACAGTGTATGTCAGAGCAAAAACCAAGCCATGTTGTCGAAGGAATTGTCTGTAGAGCTCCGAGACAGGATTGTATCGAGGCAAAGATCTGGGGAAGCTTACAAAAATATCTGCAGCATTGAAGGTCCCCAAGAACACAGTGGCCTCCTTCATTCTTAAATGGAAGAAGTTTGGAACCACCAAGACTCTTCCTAGAGCTGTCAGCCCGGCCAAACTGAACAATCGGGGGAGAAGAGCCTTGGTCAGGGAGATGACCAACAACCCAATGGTCACTCTGACAAAGCTCCAGTTCTGCTCCAGTTTTGCAGCACACCACCATTCAGGTCCTTATGATAAATTGGCCAGACGGAAGCCACTCCTCAATAAAAGGCACGACAACCCATTTGGAGTTGGCCAAAAGGCACCTAAAGACTCTCAGACCATGTGAAACAGATTCTCTGGTCTGATGAAACCAAGATTGAACTCTTTGGCCTGAATGCCAAGCGTTACATCTGGAGAAAACTTGGCACCATCCCTACGGCGGCAGGTAGCCTAGTGGTTAGAGCGTTGGGCCAGTAACCGAAAAGTTGCTGGATTGAATTCCCGAGCTGACAAGGTAAAAATCTGTCGTTCTGCCCTTGAAAAGGCAGTTAACCCACTGTTCCCCGGTAGGGCGTCATTGCAAATAAGAAATTGTTCTTAACTGACTTGCCTGTCAAATAATGGTGGTGGCAGCATCATGGTGTGGGGATGTTTTTCAGCTGCAGGGACTGGGAGACTAGTCAGGATCAAGGGAAAGATGAACGGAGCAAAGTAATGCGAGATCCTTGATGAAAACCTGCTCTAGAGCGCTCAGGACCTCAGACTGGGGTGAAGGTTCACCTTACAACAGGACAATGACCGTAAGCACACAGCCAAGACAACACAGGAGTGGCTTCGGGACAAGTCTCTGAATGTCCTTGAGTAGCCCAGCCAGAGCCCGGACTTGAACCCAATCTAACATCTCTGGAGAGACCTGAAAATAGCTGTGCAGCAACGCTCCCCATACAACCTGACAGAGCTTGAGATTATCTGCAGAGAAGAAGGGGAGAAACTCCCCAAATACAGGTGTGCCAAGCTTCTAGCGTCATACCCAAGAAGACTCAAGGCTGTAATCCCTGCCAAAGGTGCTTCAACAAAAGTCCTGAGTATAAAGCGTCTGAATACTTATGTAAATGTGATATTTCAGTTTTACATTTTAATACATTTGCTAAAATTTCTAAACCCGTTTTTGCTTTGTCACTATGAGGTATTGTGTGTGTAGATTGATGAGGGGAAAAAAACAATTTAATCAATTTTAGAATAAGGCTGTAACTTGTCAAAATGTGGAAAAGGTCAAGACGTCTGAATACTTTCCGAATGCACTGTGTTTGGGCTTTTGATGGGGTAAGACAGCTATACTAAGCTCAAGAGGTATTAAGGTACACTTTCTATGTGCCTCTAGGCTATAGTCAACATAGTGTTTAGGTCAATAGTTTGTTTGGCGATAAACAGATTCTTTCTTTGTCTCACTTTAGGTATGTCAATTCAACCAGTGCCTACTGAATGTGTCACCATCCAATCATCTCAAATACAACCACACTAGCTTCCCAAGTCATTGTAGTGGAATCACCAACAGGACATTTACACCAACCAATGACTCCTTAATAAGTAAAGAGGAATGGGAATCTCTGCTCACAGAGCTACAATGGTCATTACCGCCTGTTGTCCTCTTATCCACAGATGAGGCCACAAACCCCACTAAGTGCTCATTCTCTGTTGTCAACCCCAATTCAAACCACACAGTTGGAGGGTTTATAGATGTGATTTTGATAGCTAGAGATACTAAAAACAGGATCAAAACCTATGGAGGGGACTTTTTTCAGGCCAAGTTGTTTAACTCAGAACTTAAGGCCAGTACTTATGGAGCTGTAACAGACCACTTTAATGGCACCTACACTGCCCGCTTGGCCCTGCATTGGCCCGGACCTGCCAAGGTGTCCATCCGGCTAGTGCACTCCAGCGAGGCCGTGCAGGTACTGTGTAGGCAAAGAGAACAGGACCCAGATAAGGTCTACTTCCAAGGCTACTTTGAGGAGGGTGGCAAGCAGGAAACGGCGATGTGCAATGCCCAGAGAAGTCCTAGGCTGGTGGGGAACGAGTCACAGTGTTGCTGTGAGTACAGAGAGCCAGTCACTGGGGAGACCTGGTTCTGTCGTCGGCCATCTTCCCTGCCTTGCCATGCTTTGACCTACCACAGCATGGGCGGTTACCAGGCAGTACTCTCCAAGGTGGAGACGACCCTTCTTAAGAGGTAGATACAGTACCTTCAGAAAATATTCATACTCCTTGACTTATTCCAAATTTCTTTGTTACAGCTTGAATTGAAAATGGATTAAATGGATTTGTTTTCTGACCCATCTACACAAAATACCCCATAATGACATAGTGGAAACATGTTTTTAGACTTTTTGCAAATGTATTGAAAATGAAATACAGAAATATAATTTACATAAGATTCACACGCGTTCTGGGTAAGCTTTCCACACCTGCATTGTGCAACATTTGCCCATTATTATTTTCAGAATTCTTCAAGCTCTGTTAATGGTTGTTTATCATAGACAACCCTTTTCAAGTCTTGCCATAGATTTTCAAGCAGATTTAAGTCAAAACTGTAACTCGGCCACTCAGGAACATTCACTGTCTTCTTGGTAAGCAACTCCAGTATATATTTGGCCTTGATTTTTACGTTATTGTCCTGCTGAAAGGTGAATTTCCCAGTGTCTGTTGGAAAGGAGACTGAACCATGTTTTCCCCTAGGATTTTCCTGTGCTTAGCTCCATTCTGTTTTGTTAAAGACTCCCCAGCAGTTTTATTTACTATATAGGTTTTTGACAACTGTTACTTTAACTTCACAACATTCCTGAAGAAGATAATGTGCTTTTTACTCCAGACATTTTCCCTGACACCCATAAGTACTCCTTAAATTTTTAATGCTTAGCAGGACAGGAAAAAGGTCCAATTCATGCACTTCTCAAGAGAACATCCCTGGTCATCCCTATTGCCTCTGATCTGGCGGACTCACTAAACACAAATGCTTCATTTGTAAATTATATCTGAGTGTTGGAGTGTGCCCCTGGCTATCCGTAAATTTAAAAAAACAAGAAAATGGTGCCGTCTGGTTTGTTTAATATAAGTTAATTTAAATGATTTATACTTTACCTTTTGATACTTAAATTCATTTTAGCAATTACATTTACTTTTGATATTTAAGTATATTTGAACCAAAATACTTTTAGACTTTTAATCAATTAGGGTTTTACATGTTGAATTTTACTTTTACTTGAGTCATTTTCTATTAAGGTATCTTTACTTTTACTCAAGTATGACATTTAGGTACTTTTTTCACCACTGCTTCCCAGGGCTTAATGATTACGAGCAAACCCATAACATGATGCAGCCACCGCTATGCTTGAAAATATGGAGAGTGGTACTCAGTAATGTTTTGTTTTGGATTTTACCTATACATAACACTTTGTATTCAGGACAAAATGTTAATTGCTTTGCAGTATTACTTTAGTACCTTGTTGCAAACAGGATGAATGTTTTGGACTATATTATACTGTACAGGCTTCCTTATTTTCACTCTGTCAATTAGGTTGGTATTGGGTTGGCCACTTATTATGTGACTTGTTAAGTGGATTTTTGCTCCTGAACTTATTAAGACTTGCCATAACAACGGGGTTGAATACTTAATGAATCAAGACATTTTAGCTTTCTGTTTAACTCATTTGTAAAAAATTTGAAAAACATAATTTCACTTTGATATTATGGGGAATTGTGTGTAGACCAGTGATGAAAAATCTGAATTTAATAAATTTGAAATTCAGGCTGTAAAACAACAAAATATGGAAAAGTCAAACGGTGTGACTTTTTTCTAAAGGCACAGTATGTGCAAATTTCTACGACTCACAGGGTTTATATGCAATTATACACAATACTATCCATATTACAATTATGTTAGCCACAAACTGAGCTGGTAGATTAGTCGGTCAACACATAGAGGGCGAAATATAACCTTCACTCCAAGCTTAGATGTGTGCAATGCACATCCAGGACCAAAAACAATTAGCTGGCCTTAGGTGTCCTATTGGATAACATGGAACATGGAACTCAAGCCATGATACCACATTAAATTTAGGACAGAGTTGAGGCATATGCAGACCAAAAAGCTAAAGAGAATAAACACAAAAATATATATTTGCAGGGAGGTTATTGAGGTGAAAATTCTGTGGTGGGTTCTTCACTGTCAGTCCTCAAAGATGAAGTTGCATTGAATCAAATGTATTATTTCAGATGATTTACCGCCCATAAGGGCAGGGCGTGGCTAGTTTGGATTAATACTGCTAAATTAGAACAGTATGACAAAACTACAGAAGTTTATGTTAAACCCAAACAAAATACCCCCAAATGACAAAAAATTGCTATATTGCATGAAGAAGAATAACTAAAAGACTTATTCAAAGAAAACCTTATTGGTTTAATGCAAATATTTTAATTTATAAGAAAAATGTATGGCATGACAGACCAAACAATTGTTGTTTATTCAAGATTGGATTATCAGCTGATGTGCTGATAATAAGGTTTGCTGGGCAGTGAGGGTCCCTAGGGCAAGGCCAAACAGAAAGAGGTAACAGTAGTAGAATGTCCTGCAAGAGTGAATGATGTTTTATGACATTTAGAGGCCTTCCTCTGGTTTTAAGGAGTGGTCCCACTGTGGAAGGGAGCAGTGGGAAGGAGGATACAGTATTAGTGTGTGTTGCTTTGGGGGTCATTTTCAATTGAGCTGTGAACTACAATACATAGTAGGTCTATATTTATTATTAATAATAATACGCTCAACTTCTATAGCGCTTTTAAAAAAGAGCAAATGTAGATCATTTCAATTCATTCTTTAGTGAGATTGTACAATGTAGCCAGTAGGATACTACATTGTACAATACCGTTTGGGGTCACTTAGAAATGTACTTGTTTTCCATGAAAACATACATGAAATGAGTTGCAAAATGAATAGGAAATGTAGTCAAGACGTTGACAAGGTTATAAATAATGATTTTTAATTGAAATAATAATTGTGTCCTTCAAACTTTGCTTATGTCAAAGAATCCTCCATTTGCAGCAATTACAGCCTTGCAAACCTTTGGCATTTTAGTTGTCAATTTGTTGAGGTAATCTGAAGAGATTTCACCCCATGCTTCCTGAAACACCTCCCACAAGTTGGATTGGCTGGATGGGCACAGCTCAATAGGGTTGAGATGTGCTGGCCACTCCATTATAGACAGAATACCAGCTGACTGCTTCTTCCATAAATAGTTCTTGCATAGTTTGGAGCTGTGTTTTGGGTCATTGTCCTGTCGTAGGAGGAAATTGTCTCCAAATAAGCACCGTCCACAGGGTATGACATGGCATTGCAAAATGGAGGGATAGCCTTCCTTCTTCAAGATCCCTTTAATCCTGTACAAATCTCCAACTTTACCTCCACCAAAGCACCCTCAGGCCATCACATTGCTTGGAGTGCTTGACAGATGGCGTCAAGCACTCCTCCAGCATCTTTTCATTTTTTCTGCGTCTCACGAATGTTCTTCTTTGTGATCCGAACACCTCAGACTCAGATTTGTCTGTCCATGACACTTTTTTACAATCTTCCTGTAACGTTCGTCGTCGGAATGAGACCAAAGCGCAGCGTGGAAAGTGTTCATAATTTAATGTTCACAAAAACACTCAAACAAAATGACAAACGGAGAAAACGAAAGCGCACAGTTCTGTCAGGGAAACAACCTAAACAGAAAACAACACCCCACAAAACCCAAACGGAAAATGACAACTTATATATGATCCCCAATCAGAGACAACGATAGACAGCTGCCTCTGATTGGGAACCACACACGGCAAAACAACAAAGAAATAGAAAACATAGATTTTCCCAACCGAGTCACACCCTGACCTAACCAAACATAGAGAATAAATAAGGATCTCTAAGGTCAGGGCGTGACACTTCCTCTGTCCAGTGTCTCTGTTCTTTTGCCCATCTTAATGTTTTATTTTTATTGGCCAGTCTGAGATATGTCTTTTTCTATTTGCAACTCTGCCTAGAAGGCCAGCATCCCAGAGTCGCCTCTTCACTGTTGACATTGAGACTGGTATTTTGCGGGTACTATTTAATGATGCTGCCAGTTGAAGACTTGTGAGGTGTCTGTTTCTCAAACTAGACACTCTAATGTACTTGTCCTCTTGCTCTGTTGTGCACCGGGGCCTCCCACTCCTCTTTCTATTCTGGTTAGAGACAGTTTGCGCTGTTCTGTGAAGGGAGTAGTACACAGCGTTGTACGAGATCTTCAGGTTCTTGGCAATTTCTCACATGGAATAGCCTTAATTTCTCGGAACATGATTAGACTGATGAGTTTCAGAAGAAAGTACTTTGTTTCTGGCCATTTGGGCCTGTAATCGAACCTACAAATGCTGATGCTCCAGATACTCAACTAGTCTAAAGAAGGCCAGTTTTAGCTGTGATAACATAATTGCAAAAGGGTTTTCTAATGATCAATTAGCCTTTTAAAATGATAAACTTGGATTAGCTTTTGAATGGTAGTGTATTACTGTATGTGGACTGATATGAGGTGAATGGAATGTAGTTACCAAGGCCCTTTGGTTAAAAACCTCTTAAGGATCGGCCTCTTTAAAAAAAATGTTTTGCCTAAAAGGACATACCCAAATCTAACAGCCTGTAGCTCAGGACCTGAAGTAAGGATATGCATATTCTTGATACCATTAAAGTAAACATTTAGAAATTTGTGGAAATGTGAAATGAATGTAGGAGAATATAACATTAGATTTGGTAAAAGATAATACAAAGAAAAGACCATGCACGTTTTATTATTATTTTTTTTATTTTTTTGTACCATCTTTGAAATGCAAAAGAAAGGCCATAGTGTATTATTCCAGCCTAGGAGCAATTTAGATGTTGGTCACTAGATGGCAGCAGTGTGTGTGCAAAGTTTTAGAGTGATGCAATTAACCATTGCATTTCTGTTCAAAATGTTGTATCAACACTGCCCAAATGTGCCTAATTGGTTTATTAATAACTTTTGAAGTTCATAACTGCACTCTCCGCAAACAATGACATGGTATTATTTCACTGTAATAGCTACTGTAAATTGGACAGTGTGGTTAGATTAACTTCTTTGGGGTAGGGGGCAGTATTTTCACATCCGGATGAAAAGCGTGCCCAGAGTAAACTGCCTGCTACTCAGGCCCAGATGATAGGATATGCATATTAATAGTAGATTCGGATAGAAAACACACTGAAGTTTCTAAAACTGTTTGAATGATGTCTGTGAGTATAACAGAACTCATATGGCAGGCAAAAACCTGAGAAACAATCCAACCAGGAAGTGGGATATCTGAGGTTTTCAGTTTTTCAACTCTTTGCTTATCCAAGATACAGTGGAAATGGGGTCATGTTGCACTTCCTAAGGCTTCCACTAGATGTCAACAGTCTTTAGAACCTTGTATGATGCTTCTACTGTGAGGTGGGGGTGAATGAGATGGGATTGAATAAGGTCTGCCATGAGCTGACCATGCGCTGACCATGCGCGTTCATGTGAGAGTTAGCTTGAGTTACATCGCATTTCTGAAGACAAAGGAATTCTCCGGTTGGAACATTATTGAAGATTTATGTTAAAATCATGCTAAAGATTGATTCTATACTTCGTTTGACATGTTTCTATGGACTGTAATATGACTTTTCGTCAGAACTTTTGCCTGGACCTGCCCGCACGTCGTGAGTTTAGATTGTGTAATGAACGCGCGAACAACAAGGAGGAATTTGGACATAAATTATGGACATTATCGAACAAAACAAACATTTATTGTGGAACTGGGATTCCTGGGAGTGCATTCTGATGAAGATCATCAAAGGTAAGTGAATATTTATAATGCTATTTCTGACTTCTGTTGACTCCAACATGGCGGATATCTCTTTGGGTTGATTTGTCGTCTGAGCGCCGTACTCAGATTATTGCATGGTTTGCTTTTTCCGTAAAGTTTTTTTAAATTTGATACAGCGGTTGCATTAAGGATAAGTGGATCTAAAATTCCATGTATGACACTTGTATTTTCATCAACATTTATGATGACTATTTCTGTAAATTGATGTGGCTCTCTGCAAAATCACCGGATGTTTTGGAACTACTGAACATAACGCGCCAACGTAAACTGCGATTTTTGGATATAAATATGAACTTTACCGAACAAAACATACATGTATTGTGTAACATGAAGTCCTATGAGTGTCATCTGATGAAGATCATCAAAGGTTAGTGATTCATTTTATCTATATTTCTGCTTTTTGTGACTCCTCTCTTTGGCTGGAAAAATGGTTGTGTTTTCCTGTGACTTGGCTCTGACCTAACATAATCGTATGGTTTGCTTTCGTCGTAAAGCCTTTTTGAAATCGGACACTGTGGCTGGATTTACAACAAGTGTATCTTTAAAATGGTGTAAAATACATGTATGTTTGAGGAATTTTAATTATGGGATTTCTGTTGTTTTGAATTTGGCGCCCTGCAGTTTTACTGGCTGTTGACGAGGTGAGACGCTACCGTCCCACATACCCTAGAGAGGTTAACAAGAATTTAAGCTTTCTGCCAATATCAGATATGTCTATGTCCTGGGAAATGTTCTTGTTACTTTCAACCTCATGCTAATTGCATTAGCCTATGTTAGCTCAAGCGATTCGAGTGGGACCAATCAATCCTGTAGAGGTTAATGATAATTTGTAATGTGTAATGTATTACAGTTTGATTTGCTTGGAAGGTTTCCCATTTGATGCCGAAAATAACTCTATGCAGAATTAACTTTTAGTCATCTTAAGAATACAATGTTATGATGTCATTAAATTGTACGTCCTATTTTGCTCACCGCTATACAGTCAGATAAGCGTGACATAAAATGGGAATGTGTAGGAAATACCTAAATACTTATAGCAACAACACAAAATTGTAATTTTGGGGGAAATTTCCCTTATTGGAATTAGGTCAGACCAGCCCACATTCAACCGTTAGTGATTGAAACCATTATAATATATATATATATATCTGGTGTGAAACATGAAAGTTTCTTGCAGCAAAGATGTTGAAACATATGGCACAGCAGCCACGTAGTAAACAGTACTAAGAACAAAAACTCAAACACTTTTTGGTTACTTGTTAACAACGTTTAAAATAATTGTAAACTAACAGTTCCTTCTTCTCTGCAGTTCCACAAACATTATTGTACCAGGTGACGATTCAGCTATCGATGTCCAGCAACAGGACAATGAAATCCGTAAGTTGTTCCAAATTACTTCTCCTTTGCTTATCTTATGAACCAACAGCCAAGTCTGACATAGGCCTAGCTAACTGACTGTAACTCACAAGAGTTTTGCAGAGACATCCGTATGTGTTTCTCACAGCTTTGACTTTCAGAAAAAAAAAAAAACATAACTACAATGATTGCACATAATGGTTGCTTCAAGGTGATGCAAGGTCATTTGCCAGTACAATTTGTTTTGACGACATTACTCCAAGGTGAAAGCTTGTTTAACAATCATTTGAATTATTTATGTTAATACTAAAAACATTTAAATTAATCACATGATTAGTTGTGTGTTATCACAATGAATGTCAAAATGAGGATATATAAAAACATTTCAAATAAATCACATGCTTTAGCCTAACGCATATGATTAATTATTAACCCACTGTTATCTATTAACCCCATGTTGTTCTAACATAGGCCTGAAAGTATTTTTTCTGTCTCTAGGATCACAAACAAAATGCCGTCCTGGTTTGCACACCTCAGTACCAGCTGGATTCTACCTCCAGGATCACTGGACATCCCTGGTGTGTGACTCAAAATCCTTCCCCTCAGCTAAACTGATATCTGGATGCCTGAAGGACAAACAGATCCTTATGATGGGTGACTCCACTCTCCGTCAGTGGTTCGACTACCTGGAGGAAACTGTGCCAAGTATGATATAGTTTGTAATCAGTTTATTATGTCAATATGTTTGTAGTCAAGTCTATGTGTTCAAATGGGTTTACATGGGTTAATAAAGCTTTGTCCAGGCAATTATACAACTGGTATTGTTGAATGCAAAGACACCCATGTAAGTCACGGTATTTGGCAAAAGTGTAATAATAACTTTTATAACTTCTTTGGTTAATTAATGCATATCCCAGAGCATTGTTTGTCTGAATTAATATATTTGCATTAAACTTATGATCCTTCTGCAGCATTGAAACGCCTGAACCTTCACACATCAAGCAAATCGGGCCCCTTTGAGGCAGTCGACACCCAGTATAACACCCGTATCATCTGGCGGGCCCATGGGATACCTATACGGACAAGCAAGACCCCCTGGGCTGACCTACACTACATCGCCAGGGAGGTGGAGGGTTTGGCAGGGGGTGCACACTCTGTAGTCGTCTTCACCATCTGGGCTCATTTCACCACGTACCCACTGGCTATGTACGCACACCGTCTGGTCGTCATCCGTAGGGCTGTGGCGTCGCTCCTAAGACGATCTCCCACTACTCTGGTGGTGATCAAGTCAGCCAACACGGGCTACAAGGATGTGTACGGCAGCGACTGGCTCTCCTGGCAGCTCGACATGGCACTCAGGGAAATATTCAGGGACTTGCCTCTGGTCCTCATTGACGTTTGGCAGATGACTTCCTGCCACTATTCTCCGGACAACATTCACCCGCCCTCTGTGGTGATCCAAAATGAAGTGGATCTCTTCCTGTCCTTTGTTTGTCCGCAGTGAAAAATGTTGTATTCATGCCTGTAATAACATTGTGCCTTACTGTATACAAAATGCTGTCTCCGAAAGGAATCTACAGTATATGGGAAAAGGGATTTTAATGTTAGGAAGATAATTCCTTTAAAAACGGTTTGCCATATTCAAAATGAATGTAAAGCTTGTCTAAGTTGCCTTATTTTAAAATAAAAACTATTTTACCTATGAAAACTTTTCAAAACTATGGCAAACCACAGAGCTCAATGTTTTCTTTACAACCAAAATCCCCTCAACCTTAATAATTTCTGTTCTCACACATTTCTGAGAATAGCATAACTATTAATATCCACAGAAAATCGATTCAAGAGAAGTGCTGATACTTAGTGCTCCTGGTTGTAATTTAAGCACTTCATGAGATTTTAATGCTTTTCACCCGATTGTGAAAATGCTGCCCCCTCTCCCAAACAGGTTTTAAGGAGTAATGCTTTAAAGTACTACTTAAGTAATTTTTGGGGGTATCTGTACTTTACTATTCATATTTTTGACTACTTTTACTTCACTACATTCCTAAAGAAAATTACTTACTTTTTACTCCATACATTTTCCCTAACATTCAAAAGTACTCGTTACATTTTGAATGATAAGCAGGACCGGAAAATTGTCTAATTCATACACTTATCAAAAGAACATCCCTGGTCATCCCTACTGCCTCTGATCTGATGGACTCACTAAACACATGCCTCGTTTGTAAATGATGCCTGAGACTTGGAGCGTGCCCCTGGCTATCTGTAAATAAATAAAACACCAGAAAATGTGGCCGTCTCCTTTGCTTTGAAATGATTTATACTCTTATATTTACTTTTGATACTTAAATATATAAAAAATTAACACTTTCAGACTTTTACTAAAGTTGTTTTTTACTGAGTGACTTTCACTTTTACTTGAATCATTTTCTTTGAAGCTATCTTTTACTCAAGTATGACAATTGGGTACTTTTTCCAACACTGCCATAAAGCAAGTCCTGCAGGCTCTAGTTTTGTCTTATCTTGATTATTGTCCAGTCATGTGGTCGAGTGCTGCAAGGAAAGACCTAGTTAAGGTGGCACAGATCAGAGCGGCACGTCTTTGTAATGCGATGCTACTGGCGGCAGAGAAGTCAGGCGCAGGAGAGCGGAAACTGATTTACAACGGTTGTGTTTAATGTTATCACTGGATCAGATTTTTATCGCTAACATTGTAACGGCCACAATAAATAGGTATGGTGATAAACTTGGTTCCGTTTTTCTGTGCTCCGTTTTATTTACGTAACAAATAAGGAACACTCAAAATGTGCACCTATAAATCATAACAATTTTAATCAAAATTTACTCCCCTGCAGGGCTCTATGTTGATCTTTGAAGTGCTTTCTCACAGACCCCATACAATAATTCACCCATTTCTCAGACCATTTCTTTATAAGAGGCAGAGACTTAGAAAAGATTGTGGAACAATTTAAAAACCTTATAAGGTATATACATATTGTTAATCTGTAGTCTAGAACCCTATAAATGTAGTGGGGGAGGGGTCTTATAACCCTTCCCCTTCTATTAATACAACATAAGCATAATCAATTATTATAATACATCAAACATTTGGTGCAGCCCCTATCATGACCCCAATTTGACCCCAACATTAGAGGGCTAAAAAGATACCTGGTTTTCCTGTATTCTCAGAGTTTTTGATTATTTCTAGTAGTTGTCTAATGTTGTATATTTTATTTTTAAGAATCCCGTCTGATCATGATGAATAATGTCCGGTAGGACCTTTTTAATTCTATGAGCAATAAATGTTGCCAATATTTTTTGCGTTGGAACATTTAAGGGTGAAAGGCCTCCAATTTCTTAGAGATACTGAATTTTTGTACTGTCCCAGTGGTTCCTGCTTCAGTAGGAGAAAGATCAGTCCCTCTTTGTGTCCGATAGTTGGCACAATTTACACTGAACAAAAATATAAACACAACATGCAACAATTTCAAGGATGTTACAATTCAAATAAAGAAATCAGTCAATTTAAATAAGTTCATTAGGCCCTGATCTATGGATTTCACATGAATAGGAATATACATATGCATCCATTGGTCACAGATAATTAAAAAAAGGTAGGGGCGTGGATCCGAAAACCAGTCAGTATCTGGAGTGACCACCATTTGCCTCATGCAGTGCGACACATCTCCTTTACATAGAGTTGATCAGGCTGTTGATTGTGGCCTGTGGAATATTGTCCCACTCCTATTCAATGGTGGTGCGAAGTTTATTTATATTGATGGGAGCTGGAAAACGCTGTCGTACACGACGACCCAGTTCATCCCAAACATGCTCAATGGGTGACATGTCTAGTGAGTACGCAGGCTTCTAAAACAACGTTGGAGGCGCCTTATGGTAGAGAAATCAACATAAAATTCTCTGGCAACAGTTCAGCTGGACATTCCTGCACTCAGCATGGCAATTGCACGCTCCCTCAAAACTTGACATCTGTGGCATTGTGTTGTGTGACAACACTGCCCATTTTAGAGTGGCCTTTTATTGTCCCCAATACAAGGTGCACCTGTATAATGATCATGCCGTTTAATCAGCTTCTTGATATGCCACACCTGTCAGGTGGATGGATTATCTTGTCAAAGGAGAAATGCTCACTAACAGGGATGCAAACAACATTTGAGACAATGTATCATTTCTGGGATTTTTTATTTCAGCTCATGAAACATGGGAAATACATGTTGCGTTTATATTTTTGTTCAGTATATATACTGTACAAACAAATAATTAAAACATCATAGTAGTGGATCTTTCAGTAGTTCATAAAAAGTGATGTACAGTATCTTTATTGGATTGAGGCCAGAGGTTTTCTCTGTCTGAAATTAATCAATTGCTAACTGTAGTTCGTCCTGCGTAATTAGGCCGTCACAATATTTTTTGTTTCGCAGATTTTTTTGAAGGAAATCACAAAAGCTATCGTCAAGTGAGTTTGGAAGATCTTGACGAGAGAACATTTGTTAAAAATATTTTACTTCTTCATTCAAAATCTCTTTTGGTGAGATAAGGATTTCTCCATATATATATATATTTTTTTGATTGCGTTTCTAATTTTTGGCCATTCTCCATCCAATTTGCTCTGTTTTTTAGATAAATGAATCCTGATCTTTTCGCGTCTAGATTATTCAGTGTTTCAGTAGTACATTCATCAACATCCATTGATGTGTAATGTTCGTTTTTCTATTTCTGTTTGTTGTAAGTCATTTCTCTGCTGATTTTTTGGGGGGGATGAAAACAGAATTGAGTGGCCTCTAAGCCACATTGAAAGGCATCCCATACAATAAGTAGATCCGCTGAAACTATATTGTGCAGGAAAAATATTTTATGAATTTCTTTGTTTTTTTAAGAAAGTACTGTCAGTCAATAAATCCTGAAGAAAATGTTCAATATTCCCTTCCTTGTGGAAAGCCTGTCATAGTTATCTGGAGGGATATAAGTTGTCACATTCAATCCTAAAACCAATACTTTTTTCCACTTTTGGCACCATAGAAATGGATACCAGAAAATAATAAATCCAGCTAGCTTGATTAAGCCTCCTCCAAGTATATCTCACAAGATCCAGTTTTGTTTAAGCCTACAAATATCAGTCAATTCCAAGGTGTCCATAATATTTGTTATTTCTTTGAGCACCAGGGGTGATAGTTAGTAGTATGATTGCCTTTACGGTCTATTTGTAACGAACGTCGTCGGGAGAAGGAGAAGAGGACCATGGTGCAGCGTGGTAAGTATTCATAATACATTATTTTAATAAAATGAACACTTTAACAAAACAACAACACGACAAACGAACAGTTCTGAAAGGTGACGAAAAACACTAAACAGAAAATAATCACCCACAACTCAAAGTGGGCAAACAGGCTACCTAAATGTGGTTCTCAATCAGAGACAACGATAGACAACTGCCTCTGATTGAGAACCACACTCGTTCTTTTCACTCTGTCATTTAGGTTAGTATTGTGGAGTAACTACAATGTTGTTGATTCATCCTCAGTTGTGTCCTATCACTGCCATTAAACTCTGTAACTGTTTTAAAGTCACCATTGGCCTTATGGTGAAGTCCCTGAGCGGTTTCATTCTTCTCCGGCAACTGAGTTAGGAGGGACGCCTGTGTCTTTGTAGTGACTGGTTGTATTGATACACCATCCAAAGTGTAATAAATAACTTCACCATGCTCAAAGGGCTATTCAGTATCTGTTTTTGTTACCAATAGGTGCCCTTTGTGAGCCATTGGAAAAGCTACCTGTCTTTGTGGTTGAATCTTTGTTTGAAATTCACTGCTCGACTTAGAGATAATTGTATGTGTGGGGTTATCTAGTTGTCATTCAAGAATTCTGTTAAACCCTATTATATGACTTGTTAAGCAAATGTGTAACAAAGTGGTTGAATACTTATTGACTCAAGACATTTCAACTTTTCATTAAAAAAAAATATAATTCCACTTTGACGTTATGGGTTATTGTGTGTAGGCCAGTGACAATTTAAAAAAAAATCTAAAATGAATCAAATCAAATTGTATTGGTCACATACACATGGTTAGCAGATGTTATTGCGAGTGTAGCGAAATGCTTGTGCTTCTAGTTCTGACAGTGCAGCAATATCTAACAAGTAATCTAACAATTCCACAACAACTACCTAATACACACGATCCAAGTAAAGGAATGGAATAAGACTATATACATATAAATATATGGATGAGCAATGACCGAGCGGCATTGGCAAGATGCAGTAGATGGTATAAAATACAGTATATACATATGAGATGAGTAATGCAAGATATGTAAACATTATTAAAGTAGCATTATTAAAGTGACTAGTGATCCATTTATTAAAGTGGCCAATGATTTTAAGTCTGTATGTAGGCAGCAGCCTCACTGTGTTAGTGATAGCTGTTTAACAGTCTTTTGGCCTTGAGATAGAAGCTATTTTTCAGTCTCTTTAACAGGATAGGGAGATATTGAATATGTCCGTAGACACACCAGCCAGCTGGTCTGCGCATGCTCTGAGGACGCGGCTAGGGATGCCGTCTGGGCTGGCAGCCTTGCGAGGGTTAACACGTTTAAATGTCTTACTCACGTCGGCCACGGAGAAGGAGAGCCCACAGTCCTTGGTAGCGGGTCGTGTCGGTGGCACTTTATTATCCTCAGAGCGGGCAAAGAAGGTGTTTGGTCTGGAAGCATTTTAAATTCAGCCCCTTGTACACAACACAATGTGGAAAAAGTGAATGGCTGTGAATACACTTTCTGAAGGAACTATAAGTATCTTACTGTGATTGTTTTCTATTAAAATGGGTTAAAAGAAACAAAAATAGCTTCTTAGCAAAGAGCAATTTCTCAATCAAGAATTTGCTAAGACTGAGTGGTCTGAGTGGGAAGGTATATCTGAAAACTAGCTGTTATTGGCAGAGAGGTCTTTCTTAATGGTCTATCAACCAATTTACCCCCTGGTGATGTCAGGTGACGTCACTAAGCAGGCCAAAACTCCATCCCAGGAAAACAGCCTGAAATTTCAGGTTGTCTTTTCAAACAGCTCTTATACTAAAAGGGCATTATCATAATTTTCACAATATTATTCCAACCTCGTAGTGTGGAAAAATATTGTATATTAAACACAGAAAAATCTAATTTTTGACTGAACTGGGCCTTTAACAAGACCTATACAAAGCGTACATCACAATAATATCTCCTCTCTTCTGAAATGTGCACTGAAATGTGCACAAACTCCCTAGTTTGAATACAACAGTTTTTTTGGAAGCTGTGCGGCGCCATTTCCCCAACATTTTCCCCCACATGGCCCAGCCCTCTAGCAATTCTAGCCATTGAGCTTCAGCCCCTCATCATTTGAGTGACAGCTAGCAAGATGCACAAACAGCAGAGCTAGAGAGAGCGCAATGATGTGGTGCACATCATTGCAGATATGTGACTTAGTAGGCAATTTACAGGGACCACTTTTGGCTCTTGAGCACTACTTTCAGAACTATGTACCGGAGAATCTCTTTAAAGCATTGAATTGGTGGAGGCATGGGATAGTGAGAGTTTCCACCATATTTCGTATACCAGTAACTTCCTTTCAAATCATTGAAAGGAGGTGAACAATGGACACTTTGGGAGGAAGGGGAGATAATTGTGACAAAGCTACTGGCTGAAATCTGTACCAATCAGCATCGAGGTCCACCACGGCTATGTCGTAGCCAAAGGATGAGGCCAGGCCTGGGCCTTTAATAACCTCTTGACACTAGGGGTCAGATTTTTTATAATAAAAAAATAATAATGTTCCCAAGGTAAACTGACTATTTCTCAGGTCCAGATCGTAGAATATGCATATCATTTACAGATTCGGATAGAAAACACTCCAAAGTTTCCAAAACTGTCAAAATATTGTCTGTGAGTATAACAAAACTGATTCTGCAGGCGAAAACCTGAGAAAATCTAACCCGGAAGTGATTATTATTATTATTATTTTTTTAAATCTGTGTTTCCTGGCCCGTCTCTCTTCCATTTAAAGGGGTATCAACCAGATTCCTTTTCCAATGGCTTCCTCAGGCTGTGACCAGGCTTTAGACATAGTTTCAGGCTTTTATTTTGAAAAATGAGCGAGATTTTTCAAAACTAGTCAGTTGTACTCTGATCAGTTCCTGCACGCGAGAGGGGTAGCTCTCCATTTTCTTTCTCTCTTTTATTGAATAGGTTACGGTCCGGTTGAATATATTATCGATTACGTTTGTTAAAAACAACCTGAGGATTGATTATAAAAAACATTTGACATGTTTCTATGAACATTACGGATACTTTGGGGAATTTTCGTCTGCCTTTCAGGAACGGAACGAGGCTGTAGTTTTCTAAACATAACGCGCAACCCAACTGGCATTTTTTTGTTATAAAAGTAATATTTATCAAAACAAAAATAACATTTGTTGTGTAACTGGGAGTCTCGTGAGTGCAAACATCCGAAGATTATCAAAGGTAAGCGATTCATTTTATTGCTTTTCTGACTTTCGTGACCATGCTAATTTCGGGCTAGCTGTTGTAGCATTGATTGATACACTCACAAAAGCTTGGATTGCTTTCGCTGCAAAGCATATTTTCAAAATCTGACACGATAGGTGGATTAACAACAAGCTAAGCTGTGTTTTGGTATATTTCACTTGTGATTGCATGATTATAAATATTGTTAGTAATATTTTGCGCCCTGCAATTCAGCGGTTGTTTAGGAAGATGATCCCGCTAAAGGGATCCGTAGCGCAGAGAAGTTAAGAATGTTTTCCACAGATAGACTTCTTTCAGCCAATGGGTCTCTCTTCAGAAATGCCACCTCCCCACTGAAACCACCTCGTGGTGCCCCAGACACTATAGTCAGCTGGCCCTTCTTGGTGAGGGCCATTCCAGAGTCGATTGAGAACCCTGGAAAAAAGACAGCAATTACTCAATGTTAGCAACTGCAGTGCTACCACGATGAACAGGGGGTTTCGTTTTGCTCAGTTGTTAGAGCATGGTGCTTGCAACACCAGGGTTGTGGGTTTGATGCTCACAAGGAAACAGTATGAAAATGGATGCACTCACTACTGTAAGTCGCTCTGGATAAGAGCGTCTCCTAAATTACTCAAATGTAAATTGTGCACAAGGGTCCAAGTCTATGGGAAAGGGAGATGTAATTCACAAAATGTGTAAATAAATAGTATGAATAAATACGAAACATGCCATTCTTTACATTTTTAAGAGAGTAAAGCATCATTACTGCATTACTTACACCAACAGTATAAAAAGAGTATTGATGAAATTTACCACCACGCCAAGCACTTCTGTGTTTTCCTTTCAGTGTGATTGAATGGATTGAATAGAGGATGAAGAAAGCTCTATCCATCTAAACTGACCTAGATAACTGTTGTTAAGGAGAGGGATGAGGTCACGGTCAAGTCTGTCCACATCCCCAGTTTCACGGGGCTCTTCATTTGACACTTCAAGGTTGTCTAGGGACTCCATTCTCACAATTCCTGTGACATGCAGATGGACAAGAGAATTATGTGAATAATTGACCCTTGGGAATAAATGAAGTTGTTTTGAATTAATTTTAAATGCTGTGGACACCAGGGTCCTTAAACAGGCTTAAATCCGGGGTAAAAATGAAAAGAAATAATCTATAATAGAGATTGTCAAAATGTTTCAACCTGTCGGGGCTTTTCAAGACAAAACTAGGTCTGATCTCAGTTGCATTGACATCGACAGCTCATTCCAATATCAGTGCAGTGTGTACTGACTGCAAGTGTGCTTGAATGTCCCAAACATACAGTATATGAATACCATGTCTCATACATATCAGATACATATCATAATTCAGTGTATCATATTTTTCCATTAACAAGATGAAACCCGTTCTAAAAGTATCTCCCAATTCAAAACATGTACCTTTCCACTGGTAAGCTCCGGGGCCCCCAAACAGCAGAGATGTGTTGTCCTTGGCGAAGGCGGCAGAATGACCTTGTTGACAGTATCCGAACCAATCAGGATTCTTAGGCTTATCCTTGATGTGTTTTCTGTCATCACAGATCACCCTCCTCCAGATTCTATGGGCATCACTCTTGTGGAGATCCTCCCCCAGGATATAGCACTGACCGAATACGAGGTTAGGGGTGTCAGGATTGGTGCTCCACTCCTGGTATCGATGTGCGCAGGTCTGTGGTGGGGAGAATGATAGAAATTCTCTCAGATGTAAGGAATTCTAAGTCATAAACAAAGAGGTTTGATTTATAATGAAAATGTGCTCTTTTGCTAACTTCACTGAAACCCTGAAATGTTGTCCTGTCCGAGTCAATTAAATTCCTTGAATTAAAAACAAAACAAAAAACAATATACGTTCATTACAAAACAAAACAAACAAAACAAAAAACAATATAAGTTTATTATTGTCAACAAATGGCAATTCAAAGATTAAAGTTCACAATATTTACCATACCATCACGCTTTGACCAGGGCCTTGGCTTGTCACTCGTACACCCATCCATTGGTCTTTGACATCACTGCTTTAAACAAACTCTGGGGAACATTCGTTTTCAAACACAAAATTTGTTGTTATGTTAAACACACATTGTTAAACACGCATTAACAAAATCACACATATTTTCTTAACAGCAATCAAACACACAAAACCTGTTACACTTCAGTGTAAGCAAACAAACCATTGTTGTCAAGCTTTACACGCTCACAGCTCTTAGAATCAGTGGTGAGCTCACACTGGTAGATTCCTCCAGTAACTTCAGCTTTGGTCAATGACTTGGCGCGTGGTGCTCCAACCAGCAATCTAGGAAAAATAAATCAGAGTGTTGTGTATTGATGTAAAATTCACATGCAGCTCTACAATAAAATATTCAAACTAAATACAACTTCGTCACTGCTGGTCTGAGTTGTATCAATCAATCAATCAATCAATCAATCAATCAATCAATCAATCAATCAATCAATCAATCAATGTTATTTTATAAAACCCTTTTTACATCAGCAGTTGAAACCTAGAGAGGAACCAGGCTCAGAGAGGTGGCCCATTCTCTTCTGGCTGTACCGGCTAGAGATTAAGAGTATTAAGGCTAGATCGTTTCTCAGTTCATAGTGTGTACTTATATCAGACTGATGGCTAATCAGACAGGATAGAGGACACACAAATAAGTTCATATATGACCAGCAAGGTCAGATAATAGTATGTATGGGACACTGTTAATTATTTCCTCTAAGAGGTCAACTCATAGTTTCTTATTGACAGGATTCAGTTGTTGGTGCAGTGCCAGGGAGAATCCAAACAGGCTTCCCGGATCACCATTTTTCCTCAGAACATGCTTTGTGTCCGTGTCCAGATTGAAAGCTGAGATGTGAAATGGTAGGCAGGACAAAAGAAAACACACGTCAAGTAGAAGGCCCCACCATTGAATTGTCATGTTGGTGTTGGTACAACTCTCTGTTCTAGTTAACCCAATAGCTTCTTCTGTGGTGTCCTCGTGTTGTGAAGCAGAATGGGAGGGCAACACTACAGAAATGGGATGTGACTCGGCACTGGCTGCAGTATACAGTGTTTGCTGCAGGAGTTGACAGACAGGGTGTGGTGCAAGGGGAATTTATCTCAAAGAACTCAAGCATTTCACATGTTTATGGTTTGATTGCTTTTGTTAATATTTACCTTGTTCCATTCTAAGGACATGAGGAACTTCACACCCTTGGATCTAAAGTCTGGTGGGTTTGTTCACAGTGGCAAATTAGTGATACTGTACTGTACAGTGTTGATCACTTGATAATACTAAAGGGAAAAGTGTGCAAGACCATGAGAAATGTCTAAAAGGAGAACCTGCACAATATGTAGCCGCTCACTGTCATGATCACTGTCATGATAACAGCTGTTTTTTGTCTAAAGTAGTGAAACTTGATCTTGACAGTAGATGTGTTTTTTTTGTTATTCAAGGAGTAAGGAACGATACAAAGCACATGTTACAATGTAAGACATAACAGAGTGGTGTAACGTGAACATGGTCACATTTCTGTCAATGACATTACAATTGATACAGCATCAGGAAGGAACATTTTACATGATGATGTAGTCTCACCAGATGGCAATGTTGCACTATTTTAGAACATAATTATCTTACCAGTCTCACAGTCAAAACGTAGGTCAATGTGGTGAATCTTACAATTATGAACCACGTCGATGTTCCCTCTCAGTTGTAATCTATTCATACTGCTAAAACGCTGTAGTCTATTGGTCATGGTTTATGCAACCAATTTAATGTATCTTGTTAGTGTTCACTGTTGTATCTCATTAAACAATTAAATGATCAAATATGCATTCTGTTTTAGCAATCAGCTGGAAAAGCAGTGAGAGACTTGACCCCTCAAAATTCAAATAAATTAAAACTTGAAAAGAAAGGTACAAGTGAATCCAGTTAACCCTATTATTCATGCATATTGCATTTTGTGCATGCAATTCAAATTACTATGTTGGCCGAAACTGTACTCAGTACTGTCAAAACTAACAGTAGAGTGGACTAGTGGGGAGGGAGGGCTTCCAGAACGACAGGGCCGTGACATTTTCCACTGCGGTCTTTTAGCCATTCGCAATGAAACCAACAAACACAAAACATGTCCAGAGACAAACAATGATGCCTGGAAACTTGAGCATCAGTGTGGTTTGGGTGTTAGAGGTGTGCATTCTACAGAGGCTACTCTTCCTGTAACAGACCTGCTCTCACACCAAGTGCACTGTGGGTGGAAAATATCATAGAGACATTCTCACATGAGTTTGAGTCCAGCTAACAAACAACAATTATGTGCCATTGTATATCATTTGCTGGATTTTTATTTCGTTGAGCGCTCCACATGATGTTGACTGTACTTGTGTGTTTCTATGAGGCAAAACACTGCATGTCATTCAGATATTCTATAGAGTAGCACCAAGACTTTTGAAACCTATTGGGGGATTTTTTGGGGCTCAACAAAGACATTCAGGTTCACCCACTGGATCAGTTCAACCAGTAGTTTTGATTTACATTTGGTTGAGTTGTCAACTAACTGTGAATTCAACGTGAAATCGACAACAAATGTCACCATGTCATGAATGTCACCATGAAAAAATTATGAAATGCCCCCCCCCCCCCATATTAGCATAAACTATGAGTGCCTTTAACGGTGTTTGCAATAATGACTTGATTTCAGAAAAATATGTTTTTTCACAGCATATTCTATGTTAATTCATCATCATCATTATGATCATCGTCATCATCATCAGTATCATCAGTATCATCATGATCCTAATCCTCATCATCATCACTAGCATCATGATCATCCAAAAAGCCTCTGCTCTCTGTGCTTCAATATTTTCAACATGAAGATGAACCACAAGCCAGTGTTCAGTGCTTCTGTAACATCCTGGCCAAGCAGCTGAAACTAAGTGGGGCTTTTCAGTGTTCAGTGCTTCTGTAACAGCCTCCCTGTATAAATGTTTCCATATGTAGGCCAATCACACTGCAGATATCAGTTGAAAAGCACATCTTGAGTGTAAGACATGTCATGACAATGTCATATACATCAGCAAACAGGTATGTATAGGTACCTCATGACCAGTTTTTCATATGTTGCATTGAACACTGCATTAACAACATGTTTTAGATGTACTCCTAGAGGACTTTTACTAACGGTCAATAAAAGTATGCCTTCAAGTAAATACATCAGACTTACATTAGATCAGGACTTGTTGAGGGTAAAAGTTAGAGATTTACTAAGTGAGAACAAGACTCACTCCAAGCTTTATTCTATGTCTGTGAAGCTGGCCCTATCTATAACTCTCAAACTAACAGGTTTGATATACTTAGCTTGTTTGTCAAAGTCTCTAACAGCCATAACATAGCTGTGCATCTTGTGGCTACCCACACAGGCCTGTAGTGAGTTAACAGCTCAGAGGTCCGTCTAAAGTGCAGAGATGGCCCGCCACAACCTACGCCTACGAGCTAAACCACTGTGAACCGGCTCACCACTTGTCAAGCGTGGGCGTGCAAAACATGCCAGCAAAACTGTGGAAAAACAAAAGAGCAAAAGTATATTGTAAAGACCAACAAGGTTTGACTCATATTGACTGGTCCTTATGACTGTTGATGAACACATGCATGCAGGTATACACACATTCGTACAAATGCACACATTCTTTTATTTAGATAAATAACAAAGGAAATGTTACAAAGCCCTACAGATCATTACAGATGCTTGGTCATACAGTCCACATGAGTCAAGTTCATGTTCTCTTCTGTACAGGGTTGGGGAGTAACTGATTACATGTCAAAACAGGTAAATGTAATCGGTTATGTTACAACCCAAAATGTTGTAATCAGATTACAGATACTTTTAAAACGAGATGATTACTTCTTTAATTACTTTTAAATTCATAAATGTTCAGATGTTTGCGAAAAACTTAATTACACCTTTCTGTTTTCTCAATAACATTCAATTCAGCATTGAAAAAAGTTAATATTTGTTCCAACTGAGCGAGTCTGACCACAAGTCAAAGACCAATATGATGACACACGTGCATTTGATGGATCGGTTTTGTCTTCTTCTCAAAGCCTCCTAAATGGGAAAGTAATCCAAAAGTGAAGGAAAGTAATCCGATTCAATTACTGAGATTAGAAATGTCATTAATAAAATATTTAATCAGTTGTCTTCCTCAAATGAAGGGGATGATGACGAACTCTTTGCAAGAGGGAGATAATCTCATTTAATTTGTCCTCAACTCGCAGCACAGTCATTACATACAGGGTAAGTGGAGTTCACCGTGAGTTAGCTTGACCCTGAGCAAGTTAGTTCTGAAGGATTTGTTGCAATAGAAATTTACCTGGATAAAAGGTGAGCAATTTCGTTTGACTGGCTATCCTGAGATGAACTCAGAGTTGACCAAAGTTACCTCGCTAACTCCTCAAACCTGCTTTGTAGGATACCCCTCAGTGGTGGTGTGACCCCTTTGTTACTGTTTTAACTGCATATTTACACTTTAAACAAAACGTACAACCTTGGAACATGCTTGACACGCACACCCTTACACACAAACACACAGGTCTACACACCAACAGCAAACATACAGAGACACGCACATGCATGATCAGTCTCACTCATACCAATGTGTACCTACTTTCACAAAAATACCAGCACATGGGTACACACACAGAGAGACACTTATTTCCATCCTGCACACTCCATCACTTACTCCCATACTGTCACACCCTGATCGGTTTCACCAGTCTTTGTGATTGTCTCCACCGCCCTCCAGGTGTCCCCCATCTTCCCCATTATCCCCTGTGTATTTATACCTGTGTTCTCTGTTTGTCTGTTGCCAGTTAGTTTTGTTTCGTCAAGCCTACCAGCGTTTTTCCCTCTTTTCCTATCTTTCAATTTGTTCCTGTTTTTTAGTTTTCCCGGTGTTGACCTTTCCTGCCTGCCCTGACCCTGAGCCTGCCTGCCATTCTGTACCTTTGCCCCACCTATCTGGATTACTGACCTCTGCCAACCCTGACCCTGAGCATGCCTGCTGTCCTGTTCCTTTTCCCCACCTATCTGGATTACTGACCCCTGCCTGCATTTGACCTGTTTTTTGCCTGCCCCTGTTGGATTAATAAACTGCTGTTACTTCGACGTTGTCTGCTTCTGGGTCTTACCTGAAACGTGTTGCATACACAGTCTCACAAACAGCCTGACACATGACAGTGACATTATAGGGCTCCTGGGTGGCGCAGCGGTCTAAGGCACTGCATCTCAGTGCAAGAGGCGTCACTGTAGTTCCTGGTTCGAATCCAGGCTGCATCACATATGGTAGTGATTGGGAGTCCCATAGAGTGATGCACAATTGGTTAGGCTGTCATTGTATATAAGAATTTGTTCTAAACTAACTTGCCTGGTTAAATAAATAATTTGGGCTGTGCACATTTGGCCCATTAGGGTTTGACCAGGGTAGACCGTCACTGTAAATGGCTAACTCTAGTCATACAGGGCTAACTATAATCATACAGTGCTATCTTTAGTCATATAGGGACTAACTATAGTCATATAGGGCTAACTGTAGTCATATAAGGCTACTCTAGTTGTATAGGGCTAACTCTAGTCATATAGGACTACTGTAGTCATTTATGGCAACTCTAGTCATATAGGGACTAACTATAGTCATATAGGATTAACTATAGTCATGTAAGGGTTACTGAATGGCGCAGCGGTCTAAGGCACTGCACCTCTGTGCTTGAGGTGTCACTACAGACACCCTGGTTCGATTCCAGGCTGTATCACAGCCGGCTGTCATTGGGAGTCCCATAGGGCGGTGCATAATTGGCCCAGCGTCATCCGGGTTAGGGTAGACCGGCCGGGGTAGACCGTCATTGTAAAAAAATAATTTGTTTTTAACTGACTTCTAAGCCTAAGTTAGTTAAAGCTTAGTTCATTAAGGCTAATTTAGTTACTAAGGGGAACGGCTTTATGTTTAATTTTTTTTGAGAATTGCGTAATTTTTCAACATGGTTCTATTTCGAGCTGAACACGTTACATTTTCACACCTTGACTGGCTTTGCCTAGGAGTTCACACATTTGCTTTGAAGTGGTAAGTCCCTCTGCAGGCTCAGAGTGGAGGGTTTGTCTTGTCAATGCACGTGTCTGCCTGCTCTTTTAAGTGTGACCTCAACTGCAGGTCAGTCATCCTGTGTGGGTCTCGCTCTCTCGCTCGGTCAAAACCGAGTGGAAAATTACAGGGTGATTATCTTCACACATGAAACTGGTCACTAACAGCAGCCCTTTACCGCTACAAATTAACATTGTGCAAAGCTGTCATCAAGGCAAAGGGTGGCCACTTTGAAGAATCTCAAATATAAAATATGTTTTGATTTATTTAACACTTTTTTGCTAGCTACGTGATTCCATATGTGTTATTTCATACTGTTGATGTCTTCACTATTATTCTACAATGTAGAAAATAGTAAAAATAAAGAAAAACCTTGGAATGAGTAGGTGTGTCCACATTTTTGACTGGTACTGTATATACAGGACATAGGGTAACACCTAGTTAATGTATATACAGGACATATGGTACCACCTAGTTAATGTATATACAGGACATACGGTACCACCTAGTTAATGTATATACAGGACATACGGTACCACCTAGTTAATGTATATACAGGACATACGGTACCACCTAGTTAATGTATATACAGGACATACGGAACCACCTAGTTAATGTATATACAGGACATACGGTACCACCTAGTTAATGTATATACAGGACATACGGAACCACCTAGTTAATGTATATACAGGACATACGGAACCACCTAGTTAATGTATACACAGGGCATACTACCACAGGAGGTTGCTGGAAACTTCATTGTGGAGGACGGGCTCGTGGTAATGGCTGGAGTAGAATGACTGGAATGGTATCAAATACATCAAACACATGGTTCCAGGTTTCCATGTGTTTGATGCCATTCCACTCACTCCGTTCCAGCCATTATTATTAGCCATCCTCCCCTCAGCAGCCTCCTGTGGAAACACTGCATGTGATGTTGTCTTTGTGGCTTCAGATACAAACTCTTTAATTAAACAACTTATTCACATTTGAATCAATATTGTAGGCTACCTGTGTGCATTACCAGATAAGTACTAGGCATATCTTGAACTACAGCAGAAGAGTTTAACGATAGCTAGTAACAAACACCCACTCCATCATGTTGGGACTAATACTACTAACCCTAACCCTAACCCATTTTATGTTTCACCTGTTCAATTTAAGTATTCATATTCAGATTAAACCTGAGAATAATCTCTCTGTACGGCAGATGACTGACTGACTCGTCTATTTTTTGCTACACTAGTTTGGAGCATTACTGGTACCTCCTCCCCTTGATGGGCGGAGCTAAAGACTATGACATTAATAAGACTTTGCCCATCTTCATTTAGGGGTGGGTCAGGACTCTCTCACTCCGTTTGCGACTGACTATCAGTATGGATTCTTTCTTGTATACTGTAACCCGAGGGGAGGTGATTGAGTTGAGGCTAGTTCGGGGTTGAGATTCTGTGAAATAAAGGCAGGGCTTTAGTGTTTTGACCTAGTTGGTAACTTATTTTTAAATTCACAAAAAAAAATATATATATTATATGTTTTGATAAATATATCAAAATATTCCCTTCTTTGGACCTTTTTTATACATATTGGTTTAATACCAGCTGTGTTTCATGTTGGGTTAATACCAGTTGTGTTTCACGTTGGGATAATACCAGTTGTGTTTCACGTTGGGTTAATACCAGTTGTGTTTCATTATGCAACAAAGGGCATCAGTCTAATCTATGTATCTGGGAAGGCTTTTTTGATGTTGTCAACAGGATGCATCAATAACGAAAGGGCTGTGCTATTACACTGGTTCATTCTCCTCCACATCTGTTTCACTCAAACAGTCACCCACACAGCTCTACAGCACCGCCCCTTAGCTTTACAACCATTTACTTTCTAATCCAAACAGCAAGAATGAAAAAAGAGCTTCAGCAGAACACGATAAGCATGTCTTGTACCACGTGGTCTGGATCCCAGGGTACCTGTCTCTAGTCTTAAATCATGAGTTTGACAAGAGTAGAGCACTTTCGGTACAAAGCTAAACGTGTGATGATGATGATGATGATAATGTTGATGATGATGATGATGATGATAATGATGATGATGATGATGGTGTTGACGATGATGATGATGATGAGGATGATGATGATGATGAGGATGATGGTGTTGACGATGATGACGATGATGATGATGATGAGGATGACGATGATGATGATGAGGATGATGATGATGATTCATCTCGTGATTCAAAACAAATCATCATCAAACTTTTAGATGTTTACTGAAACTGCGCTATTTTATTAACTGCTGACATGCACAATTATTTGGGACTGTACACAGCGGACTAACAAAACATTTAAAACATTTGGGGGGAGAAACATATCCCTTTAAGAAAAACTATAGCTTTTCTTCCATTGAGTTAATTAATGTTCTGCTTGATCATGATTTTTATAAATTTTTTATTAAATTTGTCATATTCTCATATTTTCAAATTCTCTGTGTAGAAGGGGCACTGACTTACAAATGTAAGTATTATTAATGTTACATTTTAGAATGATGATGCTAAGTTCACTGGCTAAGTTCCTCTGCACATAAACAAAGTTTACTCCCAGTCTGAACACCTGACATCAGAGTACACACTCTCCTGTGGTGTCTCTCTCTTCTTTCTTCCTCTTTTAGTTTTCCTCTCAGAGAAATTCAATGCAGCATAATTCAACGTATCTCCATCTTGATCCTAAGGAGGAACATATTTTAGAAACACAGTAACACCATGATTATTACACATAAATACTTTTCAATTACATGTTTTTCATATTACATTTTCAAACCATTAAAGGTTATGTTCACAGAAATACTAAAAGTTTCTATGAGACAGTAGGCCACATATTGGTTGGAAAATACTTCATAATAATTACTGGCTCGTTATTAGTCACATAGAGTCATTTTCAAGGGTTATCATGAGCTATATAGTAGAGTCATTGACGAATTTCACCCTCAAATTGGAATTGATCCATTTCACAATGTAAATATACCTGTTCTCCCCTTAATCCATTATGTCTTCCTCCCCGACAGGCATCTACTGCTTCAAAAGAAAACAAACAATAAATCAAACAAAGCTTCGCTGTCTGATGAAAACCTCTTATCTCCAAAACAGAAACGTGTCAGGAAACGGGAAAAATGACCATGTTTCAATAAGTGTAAAAAAAATTACATTGGCAAAAATGGAGTTTCAAGGTTTTCATCAGACAGGGATGAAAGACAAGATACATCTCCATAGCAATTCAAAACTACTGTATCTTCAGGGTAGCAAAAGTTATCTTGCATATTTTCGTAATTGTATTGCTTACCTTTGCAATTGTCGCAGACTTGCTCTTTACTTCTGGTGCAGGCAAGGAAGATGATCCCAATCCCACACAACACCAACGCCACTGCCAAACCAACAACAACCGCTACCATAGCCTTTTCTGAAACAAAGATAAATATGAATATCATGAAGTATCTATCATAATTTTTATCCAAGAAAAATGTATTGGCTTAGGTTAATGTATTGGCACTATAAATGAATGATTAGGCCTACAGATGTAAGATCTTAATTTGATCACACTTATGTTAATAATAATTTTACTGTACATCAGGAAATGCGACTTGTAGTGCTTTGAGTTTTCTGAAGGATTCTAAAGTTTGTAATTTCCACTTTGAAATTTCAGACTTAATTTGCCCTGACCAAAAAATGTATCAACCCCCACAAAAACGTCCATTAATTATATCCACAGTTCATGCTGCTGAAGGATTATTTTCCTGTTTTAGAAAAATGGCTCAAATGAAGATCCTACATCTGTACACTTTAATTCAAATGATTCTACCTGACTCATTGCATTTCGTGTCAGTGGCCATGTCCAATTTTGTTCCATTGCCCAACAGGATCTCACCACATGTGGCCACAGCACAGTAGTAAGTCCCAGCATCAGAGGGGCCGAGGTTGTTCTTAGAGAGGCTGTAGACACAGCTCTGTGTAGGAGAGGGAGTCTCAGGGCTCTTCTCACACTCATCACTCCTGTTCCCAGGGGTGTAAATGACTCCTGGATGGGATTCTCCTGATCCGGCTCTGAACCAGTACACACTGTGTTCTCCTGTACAGGTCTCAGAGAGTACTGTACACTGCAGAGTCACATTTTCTCCTGGGTGGAATGGGTCAGACATTGGCCGCTGTACCACGGTCTTGTAATCAGACCTCTGGTGATTCTTACCTAAATGGAACATTTATGGTTTCATATAAATCAATCTGAAACAAAACTTTCAAAAATGAACATGAATGTTAAAACCACACAGACACATAGAAAACATATGAAGACGTAAGAACCCTGAACAAAAAATAATGGGCATTAATATCTTCTCATTACCTTTTAATACTAAAAAAGTCCCATTGATCAAGTTTACTTCATAGTCTGTCCTACTTGCGCAATAGTAAATAGCTTCATCCATTGGTTCCATCTTTGGGATTGTAAGACGATATATCCCGTCAGCTTCAGCCCTCTCCACATTGAGATGTGAATTGTTAAATTCCTTGTACAGTTCAGGCCTGGGCTGAAATTTCTGCATCCTTGCAACAACTTGAGGGATTTCCCCCGTTATTTGCTTAAACCAGAACATGTTTCCTTCATTGTATACTTGCTTTGAGAAAACACAGTAGAGAGTCACTGGGTCACCAATTTGAACCCCCTGAACTTGAATATGCCGCTGCACATTGTTGCATTTTGTCACATCTAAAATTGCAAAACAGATAGAAAAGTTTAGGTTAATCAGATGAACTAGGACTGAAGGACTGACGAAAGCTCAACAGTATCAGAAACCCCATAAAGACAATTTCCCCCTCCAATTCTTACATTGTGAACTGGAAGGAATCACATTATGGTTAGACAAGTCAAGGTAGGAATTACAAAACTTACATATTGTACTGAATAATACCACAACAACCCCGATTCTGATCATCGTTGTGTGTAGCTCCAACTTCAGGTTAGTCCTCTGACCGGATAAACACTTGAAATAAGTATGTACCAATATGCAGGTCTGAAGTCAAAGACCAACCTGATAGGCTGGTGTAAAAAACACAATACTTCCTGTTACATTTCCGAACTAGCAACAGTGTTTTTGGTTACCCAAACCCCTGCAGTTTTTCATTTAGGCCACTATTCTGTTATTTGCTAAAGTTGTGTCACTTTTCAATGTTTCTATTATATAGACGCCTGCAACTCTTTCCTGAAGTGCTTTACAAGAGGGTAATGTCAAATAGGCTTCATTGCTATTTGTACAGCTTTCAGATAATGTTATGCCAAAGGTAGTCACTGCCAATAGTTATGTGAAGGGGAATAGCCAACAAACAGTTCTCAAAGTTCTGAGCTCATTGTACCTTTATTGTACAGGTAATATAATAATCATGATGGCACAACATCAACTCTAATGTTATCTTTTGTTAGAAATGACACCTAGTTAAAGGTAATTGTCTACCAACGATACCTATGTATTAACCTGGTGGTTACATAGACAGGTAGAGTGTAAGTACAGCAATGGTACACATGTTACAGAGATCCTACCCTACAAACAGGATAGCATAGGACAGTGCTATTCTACTCCAGGCCTTTAGGGTCAAGGAATAGCTGCTTTAGCTGCTTTCGGACCAGGTCAAGGAAAGATTAAGGCCACAATTCAATTATCATATAAAAGGGCTCCACTCAGAATATTTATTAATAACTTCCAATAGTGCAGTATATACTGAGGATATAGTCGCCCAACAACATAACAAACCAAGACCTGTGAATGAAGAAGAAAGAGGTCATCATCAGTCTGAGGGGAAGAAAATGGAGATCACTCAGGATCACTCAGGAAAGACATAATACACATAACAAGACAAGCGCTGGGCTACAACCCACAAGGAGAAATAAACAGACCAAAAACCAACTAGAGATGCTCCACTCTACATGAACTGAATAAAACAGGGGTCACCTGACAAGAGGCAAAAGCCCTCGCAGAGAAAAGAGGGAGGTGGAGAGCCATGGTGGATGCCTTAGCTTAAGACCCTGGGACTGAACACCTCCCTTTGCAACTGGAACCTGAACTTCCTGACGGGCCAACCCCAGCTGGTGAGGGTATGTATCATCTCCTCTGCCATGCTGACCCTCAACACGGGGGCCCCACAGTGGGGTCGGTGCATAGTCCCCTCCTGTACTCCCTGTTCACCAACAACTGCATGACCACTCACAACTCCAACACCATCATCAAGTTTGCTGACAAAACGACGGTGGTAGGTCTGATCACAGACGACGATGAGGCAGCCTATAAGGAGGAGGTCAGAGACCTGGCAGTGTGTGTGGTGCCAGGACAACAACCTATCCCTCAAAGTCAGCAAGACTAAGGAGCTGATCGTGGACTATAGGAAACGGAGGGCCGAGCACTCACACATCCACTTTGACAGGGCTGTAGTGGAGCGGGTCGAGAGGTTCAAGTTCCTCGGTGTCCACATCACTAAGGAATTAACATGGTCCACACACACCAACGTCATCTGAGCGCCACGTATGTTTGTTGTTGAACGCTGTTGAAATGCCAAAAGTTGAAAGCTGGACGAGAGACCTTGGTTTATTGTTTTAGTAAAGCTGTGTGTTTTTATATACTTTTTCTACTCTTTGCAAGTAGCAAACCTACACAAACTACTGGGGAATCCACGCCTACTAACTTTTTATTTTTCTTCCACCCCAGTAGCGGGACACCGATCTGGTCTGGTGGAAGTGTCGCTGCCGTGCCGGCTCTCCATTGCCGACTGGCCAGTGCTCAGCAGGGTTCCATCCTTGAAGGGGTCTCCCCCTTCCCTGGAGATCGGAGCTATTCTCGACCCAACCAACCAGCCATGGAGATACGTCACTCGCCGTGGAAGTCGAAGAAAGTGTTCTCTGGCAACGGGAGTCTCCTTGGAGATGTTGAGGCTGGACCTGACACAGACCAGAAACGGGGGCTTCCGATTCAAGATCGGATCCGGAGGTACCTGTGTCTTCGTCCTCTGTTCTGTCTCCCTCTCTGGTGGCTTGTACCTCAGGTTCAGATCAATCAATCAATCAAATTATTTATAAAGCCCTTCTTACATCAGCTGTTGTCACAAAGTGCTGTACAGAAACCCAGCCTAAAACCCCAAACAGCAAGCAATGCAGGTGTAGAAGCACGGTGGCTTGGAAAAACTCCCTAGAAAGGCCAGAACCTAGGAAGAAACCTAGAGAGGAACCAGGCTATGAGGGGTGGCCAGTCCTCTTCTGGCTGTGCCGGGTGGAGATTATAACAGAACATGACCAAGATGTTCAAATGTTCATAGATGACCAGCAGGGTCAAATAATAATAATCACAGTGGTTGTCGAGGGTGCAACAGGTCAGCACCTCAAGAGTAAATGTCAGTTGGCTTTTCATAGCCAATCTTTCAGAGTATCTCAGGTTGCATGTCAGGTAGCATGACAGGTAGCATGTCCGGTGAACAGGTCAGGGTTCCGTAGCCGCAGGCAGAACAGTTGAAACTGGAGCAGCAGCACGGCCAGGTGAACTGGGGACAGCAAGGAATCATCAGGCCAGGTAGTCCTGAGGCATGGTCCTAGGGCTCAGGTCCTCCTCCGAGAGAGAAAGAAAGATCCTCGGAGCTCCCACCTTCATCAGACCACGAGGCTGCCTGAGAGACCGGCCCATTCAACATCACCAGCTGTCATCATAGGCAACTCTATGGTGAGAAACATTTCCTTCCCAAACCCTGTGCTACCGAGGAGCACGAGTACAGGACATCACAAGGCTGTTTCCAACTGTGCTACAACAATTGACGGGAGCTGACACTGTCGTAGTCCATGTGGGGTCATACGACATCAGGAAGGCTAGCTCAGAACATCTGAAAATGTATTTAATTTTTTTTATTTTTAACATTGAAAGACAATAATTTCAGGTACCATCGTTGGGCCGTGGGTGTGAAAGATTCAGCAGGCTACTGACATTACACATCTGGCTACAAGATTACTGTACCTCTGCTGGAGTCACTTTTATAGATAACATTGACACCTTCTGGAAACAGAAGATACTCTACAGGAATGACGGAGTCCATCCAAATCCTCTTGGCTCCTGGACACTGTCCACACATTTCAGGGCTGCATTGAAACAATGACTTATCAATGACCCAAGTCCAGCTCAGTTAATCCCTACCATTGAGACAATGAGTCATCATAATGTTGCATCAAATGTATATTATCCTAGGGGCGTTGGCAGACACAATGTAAGTAATTTAATTTATGTCCCCCGAATTGCCCTTAATATCTTTGATCCTACAGCTATTGTATGCAGTAATCATGAGTAATCATGAGCCTATGAACCAGAGTTACATTGTTAACACTGAGGCGGTGTGAAGGAAGACCAATTTGTGCAGCTCACCCTGCACTATCAGCTCCAATACAAATAACATGAGCAAGTCTACTTCTGATAAGCTTCCCAGTAAAGCATTCAAAACAATCAAGCAACCCAAAAAGTGCTAAAACATAGCCCATATTAACATATGCAGCCTGAGAAACAAGGTCCACTGGGATTCTCTGCCTCTAACCCTATTACAGGGGCTGAGTCACTGGCTTACTGGTGCTCTTTCATGCCGTCCCTAGGAGAGGTGCGTCACTTGAGTGGGTTGAGTCACTGACGTGATCTTCCTGCCTGGGTTGGCGCCCCCCCTTGGATTGTGCCGTGGCGGAGATCTTTGTGGGCTATACTCGGCCTTGTCTCAGGATGGTAAGTTGGTGGTTGAAGATATCCCTCTAGTGGTGTGGGGGCTGGGCTTTGGCAAAGTGGGGGGGTTATATCCTTCCTGTTTGGCCCTGTCCGGGGGTATCATCGGATGGGGCCACAGTGTCTCCTGACCCTTCCTGTCTCAGCCTCCAGTATTTATGCTGCAGTAGTTTATGTGTCGGGGGGCTAGGGTCAGTTTGTTATATCTGGAGTACTTCTCCTGTCTTATCCGGTGTCCTGTGTGAATTTAAGTATGCTCTCTCTAATTCTCTCTCTCTCTCTTTTTTTCTCTCTCTCGGAGGACCTGAGCCCTAGGCCCATGCCTCAGGACTACCTGGCATTATGACTCCTTGCTGTCCCCAGTCCACCTGGCCGTGCTGCTGCTCCAGTTTCAACTGTTCTGCCTGCGGCTATGGAACCCCGACCTGTTCACCGGACGTGCTACCTGTCCCAAACCTGCTGTTTTCAACTCTCTAGAGACAGCAGGAGCGGTAGAGATACTCTTAATGATCGGCTATGAAAAGTCAGCTGACATTTACTCCTGAGGTGCTGACTTGCTGCACACTCGACAACCACTGTGATTATTATTATTTGACCATGCTGGTCATTTATGAACATTTGAACATCTTGGCCATGTTCTGTTATAATCTCCACCCGGCACAGCCAGAAGAGGACTGGCCACCCCTCATAGCCTGGTTCCTCTCTAGGTTTCTTCCTAGGTTTTGGCCTTTCTACAGAGTTTTTCAGAACCACATTCCTGTAAAGCTTAGAGTCGATCTAATGTTAAATACTGTTGAAGTAATATGGCTACAGGTTCATCTGCCTCACCTAAAGCCCATTCTTGTGGGAAGCTGCTATAGACCACCAAGTGTTCACAGTCAGTATCTGGATAATATGTGTGAAATGCTTGATAATGTATGTGATATCAACATAGAAGTATATTTTCTGGGGGATTTAAATATTGACTGTCTCTCATCAAGCTGCCCACTCAAGAAAAAACTTCAAACTGTAACCATTGCCTGCAACCTGGTTCAGGTTGTCAGTTAACCTACCAGGGTATTTACAAACAGCACAGGAATGAAATCATCGACATGTGTTGATCACATCTTCACTAATGCTGCAGAAATTTGCTTTAAAGCAGTATCCAAATCCATAGGATGTAGTGATCACAATATAATTACCATATCGAGAAAAACCAAAGTTCCAAAGGCTGGGCCTAATATAGTGTATAAGAGGTCATACAATAAGTTTCGTAGTGAATATTTTGATTCATATGTTGATGATGTAAAGAATATTTGCTGGTCTGTGGTGTGTAATGAGGAGCAACCAGACGCAGCACTTTACACATTTATGAAATTGCTTATTACAGTTAGTAATAAGCACAAACCCATTAAGAAAATGACTGGAAAAACTGTTAAACCTCCTTGGATTGATAAGGAATTGATGGTTGAGAGGGATGAGACAAAAGGTATAGCAAATAAGTCTGGCAGTCCAACTGATTGGCAAACGTACAGCAAATTAAGAAATCATGTGACTAAACTAAATAAAAACAAAGATAAACTATGAAACAAAAATAAAGGATATAAAGAATGATAGTTAGAAGCTTTGGTGCACCATAAATGACATTTTCGGAACAAAAGCCAACTCGGCTCCATCATTCATTGAATCAGATGGCTCATTCATCACAAAACCAACTAATATTGCCAACTACTTTGATGACTTTTTCATTGGCAAGATTATCAAACTTAGCGATGCCATGCCAGCAACAAACGCTGACACTACACATCCAAGTATATCTGACCTAATTATGAAAGACAAGATTTGTTCTTTTGAATTCCATAAAGTTAGTGTGGAAGAGGTGAAGAAAATATTGTTGTCTATCAACAATGACAAGCCACCGGGGTTTGACAATCTGGATGGAAAATTACTGAAGATAATAGTGGATGATATTGTCACTCCTATTTGCCACATCTTCAATTTAAGCCTACTAGAAAGTGTGTGCCCTCAGGCCTGGAGGGAAGCTAAAGTAATTTAGCTACCCAAGAATAGTAAAGCCCCCTTTACTTGCTCAAATAGCTGACCAATCAGCCTGTTACCAACCCTTAGTAAACTTCTGGGAAAAAATGGTGTTTGACCAGATACAATGCTCTTTCACAGTTAACAAATTGACAACAGATTTTCAGCACACTTATAGGGAAGGACACTCAACAAGCACAGTACTTACACAAATGACTGATGATTGGCTGAAAGAAATTGATGATACAATTATTGTGGGGGCTGTCTTGTTAGACTTCAGTGCAGCTTTTGACATTATCGATCATAGTCTGCTACTGGAAAAACGTATGTGTTATGGTGTTACACCCCCTGCTATAATGTGGATAAATAGTTACTTGTCTAACAGAACACAGAGGGTGTTCTTTAATGGAAGCCTCCCAAACATATTCCAGGTAGAATCAGGAATTCCCCAGGGTAGCTATTTAGTCCCCTTACTTTTTTCAATCTTTACTAACAAAATTCCACTGGCTTTGAGTAAGGCCAGTTTGTCTATGTATGCGGATGACTCAACACTATACACGTCAGCTACTACAGCGACTGAAATGACTGCAACACTTAACAAAGAGCTGCAGTTAGTTTCGGAATGGGTAGCAAGGAATAAGCTAGTCTTAAATATTTCCAAAAATAAAAGCATTGTATTTGGGACAAATCATTCACTAAACCATAAACCTCAACTACGTCTCGTAATGAATAATGTGGAAATTTAGCAAGTTGAGGTGACTAAACTGCTTGGAGTAACCCTGGAATGTAAACTGTCATGTTCAAAACATATTGATATAACAGTAGCTAAGATGGGGAGAAGTCTGTCCATAATAAAGCGCTGCTCTGCCTTCTTAACAACACTATCAACAAGACAGGTCCTACAGGCCCTAGTTTTGACACACTTAGACTGCTGTTCAGTTGTGTGGTCAGGTGCCATAAGGAGGGACTTGGAAAAATTGCAGTTTGCTCAGAACAGGGCAGCACGGCTGGCCCTTAAAAGTACACGGAGAGCTACAATTAATGACATGCATGCCAATCTCTCATGGCTCAAAGTGGAAGAGAGATTGACTTCATCATTACTTTTTTTTAAATTATCATATATTTTAAATTGAATATCCAAAACATACAATATACTTGCAGTGAAGCCTCTCAACAACTACACCATACCAGTCATCCAACAGACTCCCATTCAGAGCGACACACAGAAGCATCCAGGGTCAATGCCCTGCTCAAGAGCACGTTGACAGATCTCCCACCCGGCCAAGAAATGTGAACCCGAACACTCCAAGAACCCCCCACAGTTCCCCAATAGTTGTCCCTCAACCATTCGAGACCCCTCCCACAGTCTCCCCCCCAGAAGAAAAAATGTATAATAATTCCATTCCACACCCCCAAGAACCCCCCCCCCCCCCCCCCAATGCACCAAGAACAAAAGAGAAAAAAGAAGAAGGCAGAAGAAAACAGCAAACAACAGTGCAAAAAAAATTAAATAACAAAGGACATCAAGGACAACTACAATCATAGCAGCAATGCCAACTGTATATGTTTGTGTGCATGTCTGGCACTATTAATTCATTACTTGTTTTTGTAAGAGATGTTGACAAGCTGAATGTACCAAGTTGTCTGTTTAAAATACTACCACACAGCTCGGACACTCATGCATACCCCACAAGACATGCCTCCAGAGGTCTCTTCACAGTCCCCAAGTCCAGAACAGACTATGGGAGGTGCACAGTACTACATTGAGCCAGTACTACATGGAACTCTTTTCCACATCAGGTAACTGATGCAAGCAGTAGAATCAGATTTTAAAAAACAGGTAAAAATACACCTTATGGAACAATGTGGACTGTGAAGAGACACACACAAAGGTACAGACACATGCATACTCACACATTGTGATATTGTTGCATGGTGGTATGTAACATTTTAGCTGTGGATATGTGGGGGTGTAGGGATGTTATATGATGTACTGTTTTATCTTTAGGTCACTTAGTACAAACATAGTTCACTGTTTTATATTTAGTTTTATATATAATGTGGGTGCTTTAGTGTGTTTGGACCCCAGGAAGTGTACCTGCTGCCTTGGCAGCAGCTTATGGGGATCCCTAATAAATAGAAATGGAAATACAAACGTAAGAGACAACGCCTCTTACCTAGCAGGAGACTGAAAAGATTTGGCATGGGCCCTCAGATCCTCAAAAAGTTCTACAGCTGCACCATTGAGAGCATCTTGACTGGCTGCATCACCGCTTGGTATGGCAACTGCTTGGCATCCGACCGCAAGGCTACCCCAGCCCCGGCCAACAGCTCCGCACCCCTCACAGCTACTTGCCCAAGCCTCCCCAGCTTCTCCTTCACCCAAATCCAGATAGCAGATGTTCTGAAAGAGCTGCAAAACATGGACCCGTACAAATCAGCTGGGCTAGACAATCTGGACCTTCTCTTTCTAAAATTATCCGCTGCCATTGTTGCAACCCCTATTACCAGTCTGTTCAACCTCTCTTTCGTATCGTTCGAGATCCCTAAAGATTGGAAAGCTGCCGCGGTCATCCCCCTCTTTGAATCCCCCCAAACAGTTATAGACCTATATCCATCCTGCCCTGCCTTTCTAAAGTCTTCGAAAGCCAAGTTAATAAACAGATCACTGTTTCGAATCCCAACGTACCTTCTCCGCTGTGCAATCCGGTTTCCGAGCTGGTCACGGGTGCACCTTAGCCACGCTCAAGGTACTTAACAATATCATAACCACCATCGATAAGACAGTACTGTGCAGCCGTCTTCATCGACCTGGCCAAGTCTTTCAACTCTGTCAATCACCGCATTCTTATCGGCAGACTCAACAGCCTTAGTTTCTCAAATGACTGCCTCGCCTGGTTCACCAACTACTTCTCAGGCAGAGTTCAGTGTGTCAAATCGGAGGGCCTGTTGTCCGGACCTCTGGCAGTCTCTATGGGGGTACCACACGGTTCAATTCTCGGGCCGACTCTTTTCTCTGTATATATCAACGATGTCGCTCTTGCTGCGGGTGATTCCCTGATCCACCTCTACGCAGACGACACCAATCTGTATACATCTGGCCCTTCTTTGGACACTGTGTTAAATTGTATTGTTTATTTATGTATTAGGGTACCTAAGGTTTGATTATAAACGTTGTTTGACTTGTTTGGAAAAGTTTATTAGTAACGTTTGGGATTAATTTTGTATGCATTTTGATGAAGGGAAACTGGGTGGATTATTGACTGAAGCGCGCCAGCTAAACTGAGTTTTTATGGATATAAAGAAGGACATTATCGAACAAAAGGACCATTTGTGATGTAACTGGGAAATTTTGGAGTGCCAACAGAAGAAGATCATCAAAGGTAAGGCATATATTATTTAGCTATTTCTGACTTTCGTGTCTCACCTGCCTGGTTGAAATATGTTTTTCATGGTTTTGTATGCGGGGTGCTGTCCTCAGATAATCGCATGGTGTGCTTTCGCCGTAAAGCCTTTTTGAAATCTGACACAGGCGGCTGGAATAATAACAAGAAGTTACGCTTTATTTTGATGTATTACACTTGTGATTTTATGAAAGTTGAATTTCGCGCTCTGCAATTTCACCGGATGTTGGTACGCTACCGTCCCACCTGCCCATAAGAATTTAACATCCCTCCAAACGAGCTTCAATGCCATACAACTGCTCTTAAACGCTAGTAAAACCAAATGCATGCTTTTCAACCGTTCGCTGCCTGCCCGCCCGCCCGACTACTATCACTACTTTGGACGGTTCTGAATTAGAATATGTGGACAACTACAAATACCTACAGTAGGTATCTGGCTAGGCTGTAAACTCTCCTTCCAGACTCATATTAAACATCTCCAATCCAAAATGAATTCTAGAATCGGCTTCCTATTTCGCAACAAAGCCTCCTTCACAAAGCCTCCTTGGTGACAAACATACCCTTGTAAAACTGACTTTCATACTGAGCCTTGACTTCGGCGATGTCATTTACAAAATAGCCTCCAATACTCCACTCAGCAAACTGGATGCAGTCTATAACAGTGCCATCCGTTTTGTCACCAAAGCCCCATATACTACCCACCACCGCGACCTGTATGCTCAAGTCGGCTGGCCCTCGCTACGTATTCATCGCCAGACCCACTGGCTCCAGGTCATCTAAAAGTCTATGCTAGGTAAAGCTCCGCCTTATCTCAGCTCACTGGTCACGATAACAACACCCTCCTGTAGTACGCGCTCCAACAGGTATATTTCACTGGTCATCCCGAAAGCCAACACCTCTTTTGGCCGCCTTTCCTTCCAGTTCTCTGCTGCCAATGACTGGAAAATATTGCAAAAATCGCTAAAGCTGGAGATTTATATTTCTCTCACTAACTATAAACATCAGCTATCTGAGCAGCTAACCGATCACTGCAGCTGTACATAGCCCATCTGTAAATAGCCCATCCAATCTACCTACCTCATCCCCATACTGTTTTTATTTACTTTTCTGCTCTTTTGCACACCAGTATTTCTACTTGCACATCATCATCTGCACATCTGTCACTCCAGTGTTAATTTGCTAAATGTTAATTAATTCGCTACTATAGCCTATTTATTGCCTTATCTCCTCACGCCATTTGCACACACTGTATATAGACTTTCTTTTTTTGTATTGTGTTATTGTCTGTACGCTTGTTTATTCCATGTGTAACTCTGTGTTGTTGTTTGTGTCGCACTGCTTTGCTTTATCTTGGCCAGGTCGCAGTTGTAAATGATAACTTTTTCTCAACTAGCCTACCTGGTTAAATAAAGGTTATTTTTTATTTATTTTTTAAAGGTGCTACAGAAGGTAGTGCGTACTGCCCAGTACATCACTGGGGCTGAGCTCCCTTCCATTCAGTACCTCTATACCAGGCTGTGTCAGAGGAAGGCACTAAAGCACTAAATGATCAGAGACTCCAGCCACCCTAGTCATAGACTGTTCTCTCTGCTACCGCATGGCAAGCAGTACCGATGCAGCAAGTCTGGAACCAACAGGACCCTGAACAGCTTCTACCCCCAAGCCGTAAGAGTGCTAAATATTTCACCAAATAGCTACCCAGACTATCTATATTGATCCTGTTTGCACTAACTATTTTGACTCACATATGCTGCTGCTACTGTTAATTATCTAGCTTGTTGCCTAGTCACTTTACCCCTACCTAAATGTACATATCTACCTCAATTACCTCGTACCCCCGCACAATGACTCGGTACTGGTTCTGGTACCATGTGTATATAGCCATGTTAATCTTACTAGTTTTGTATTTATTCCTCGTGTTATTATCTTTCTATTATTTTAAGTAAGCATTTCACTGTTAGTCTACACCTGTTGTTTACAAAGCATGTGAAAAATACAATTTGATCATGCAACAGGGTGATCAAATTAAGATCATACATCTTTATGCTTGCCAGACAACCAGGGCAGTGCAGTAAAGCTCCGTTTAGCAGTGTGAACAGGGTATAAGTGAAACTGCAGTGTGGGTATCTTGCAGGAATTGTAAGAAGGAGTGCTGTCAAGTCCTTGAATGGAGACGGTACCATGTGGACATACAGTATGTACATGGTTGGAAAGGGAGCCCAGATCACCACTGGGAAGCAGTATGGGTTATGGTGGTTTTTCATGATTTCATTATGACATTGTTAATGCAACTTTGAGAGTCTGCACTGGGTTCACATGGAAACAATATTTTATTGGCGAAATGTGTTTTAATATGCAATGGTACATTTTGTAATGTAATAAAGCAAAATATACTGTACATCAACAGATTCATGAATTCAAATTTGAACTCAAGAAATGCTGTGGTATGCAATGATACTACACAAAGTATACTAGATAAAAAATAAAAATAAATATCACAAGGTTAATTTAACATTACAACAACAATTGGGATCAATTCTTGAATTACGTGAAAACATGAACAATAAAATAAAGGAAAGAGGATTTGTTCTTGGTTCTGCTACTCACATTAGTCTAGAAATTAGATTTGCTTCTGGGTTGCAGAGATGAGAAAAACCCTGATGCCCTATGATACAAAAAGAGTGTTGCTTTTTTGTCTTGACAATTAAAGTATATAATAGCAATTAAAAAAATCGATTCTTGACCAAAATGTATTCCTCTGCACTGCAGTTCAGTCCCAGTCTGAGTACCTGACATCAGAGTACACACTCTCATGTTGTGTCTCTCTCTTCTTTCTTCCTCTTCTAGTTTTCCTCTCAGAGAAATTCAATGCAGCATAATTCAGGGTATCTGCATCTTGATCCTGTGAATAGTAATATTTTCATAGTAATATAGTAATATATAGTAATATAAACTATTAAACCCTAACAGGATACGTAGTTTTAAATAATACGGTGAGAAAAGTAATGCCATGTTACATTTCTGGACAATACTGTTTAGACAACTTTGCTGTGTTTACCTTGCTGCTTGATTCTCTAGTGTAGTTGTCATGTCCGATATGCTGAGAAGCACCCACTGTTTCCATTCATAAAAATAAAGCATCAAAATTACTAGACTTTCAAAGGGAAATTTGCCAAACAGTTTGAGATAATCCTTAACAATTTGCAACGTTAAACAGTTCACCTTTACAATGTTCACAAACTGGTCTAGTATGTCTGGTGCAGATGAGGACAATGATCCCAATCAGACAGACGGCCGAGGTCACTCCCAGAGCAATGATTACAGGATCTGTTGCTTTTTCTAGAAATGTACAACAAAATTATAGTTTTGGCATTCATACTTATGTAAAAAAAAGTTCTTTGGATGTTTTTTAGGTGTACAACCTCAAGAACTGATACTATTCAAACTTTAATCATGGCTTCAGTTGATAAGAATGTTTTAGATTTGAGATATATACATATATACCTACCAATATTCAGGTTTGTTCCATTGCCAAACAGGATCTCACCACATATGGCCACAGCACAGTAGTAAGTCCCAGCATCAGAGAGACTGAGGATGTTCTTGGAGAGGCTGTAGACACAGCTCTGTGTAGGAGAGGGAGTCTCAGGGCTCTTCTCACACTCATCACTCCTGTTCCCAGGGGAGTAAATGACTCCTGGATGGGATTCTCCTGATCCGGCTCTGAACCAGTACACACTGTGTTCTCCTGTACAGGTCTCAGAGAGTACTGTACACTGCAGAATCACAGAGTCTCCTGGATGGACTGGGTCAGACACTGGCCTCTGCACCACAGTATGGTAGTGTGACCTTTGGTGATTCTTACCTAAATGGGATACATGTTTTGATTCTCTAATGTATCACATGCTTCACAAAGATTCAAAGAGCACAGTTTTGTCAGCTAATTGTATACATTAATGAGAGTTTTTATTTTGTAATAACACATATGTGTATGCTACTATTAGCATTCAAACAATCAACACAACACAGTGGGTACAAAGGGAGCTGTGTGAATAACATGTAAATGTACTAATGTTAATAGTATTTAGGCACTATGATTACCTTTCAATAGTAAAAGAGTCCCATTGATAAAGTTGACTTCATAGGCTGTTCTCACTGCACAATAGTAAACGGCTTCATCTGTTGGGTCCGTGTTTGTAATAGCAAGTCGATACATCCCATCAGCATCAGCCTTCTCCACATTGAAACGTGAATGGTTAAAGTCCTTGTGCCATACAGGCACATCATATTTTGTCATTGTTACAATACTTTGAGGCTTTTGCCCAACCATTTGTTTGTACCAGAACATATTGATATCTTCCTTTGAGAAAACACAGTAGAGAGTCACTGGGTCCCCAGGATGAACCTCCCGAACTGGAGTTTGATACTGAACATCACTGCATTGTGTCACATCTGTAAAAACACATTTTATAGCCATGGCAATTAAAATACAACTATTGCCTACGTTATAAAGTGATAATGCAATGCATTTACAAGAAACACTCAACTTAAATGGGAAAATATTTTTCTGTAAATATTTTTTTCTGTAACACCTTCAATTGTGTTTGAGGTGAAACATGTCCACAGTTTTTATCCATATGCACCGTGTTTCCTTTAACATTTCAGATTAGTATCATGAACAGTATATCAGAAATACATGATAAACGGCAGCTTTCCTAGACACAGACTAGGCCATCTCCATGTAGAATGCTTTTCAGAATCTCCATTAAGAATAGATTTAGTCCAGAACTAGGGTCTTGGAATTAAGCCATTCATTATTGAAAAATAGGTTAAGGTTGGAATTTCACTTACACATCACACTGAGAAGTACCACGATCACTCCAATTTTGACCATCTTGGTGAGTAGCTCTTACATGTCTGGTGCAGTTGTCCTCTGCCCATGAAATGCAAAAATGAAAAGTCTATACTCACAGACCTATCTGATAGGCTGGAGAAAACTAAATCATGCTACACTTCCTGTTAGATTTTCCCACCAACAACCTGGTTGGTTACCTAAGGGACAGACATACATTTATTGGGGGGAGGGGCTGGTCCAACTCAAAGTGTCATAAAAGAAGCACCCCCCTCCCCAAAGTAAAAAATATTTTCAAATGACCCTCCCCTTCTACTGTAAAATAGATTAAACACTCTCCCCCTTATAGAATTTACTCAAAATAATGTTTACAACCACAAATAACAATAACTGTGTTTATAAATGTGGATATTGACTTTGCCACTTTAGCTTGCTTTTGTGGCACAGTCGATGCCACGCAGGGCTATGGGCCCGAAGGTTGAGGGTTCACCGACCACCACAGATGTGCTCACTCTCCCTGCCTGTTTCATTACACTACGATCAGATCCAGCTGCAAACAATGATCAGCTAGAGGTAATCAGATTTTCAACATTTTGATGCCATATTTATGATTATATAAAATATATGGAATGAATTTTCCACCGACAAGTTTATGTGCCAATGCACCACACAACCAATAAACAAAGCTTACTGACTTCGGGCATGTCATTATTATGGTTTTCAGTTTCAACACCACAATAACTAGACTATGGCAATCTCGACAAACAGAAAATACATCCCTCCCTACCTTGTAGACTTACCAAGTATTGAAGGCTTTGCTTGACAATCTCCGAATGTCATTAAACTTTTTGGTGTTTTGTTTCAGATGTCTTTTTCCATTCATCAATTGGCTGCTGCACAGTTTGGATTGATTGATTGATTGACCTTATTTGTCAGTAATTAAAAAAAAAAAAAATTGTGTATTGCACAATAAAGTCGGGGACCTATTTCCATTGTGGTCCCTATTTTGTACGTAAATACATCTACAATTACATAGAAACAGACACATTACAGAGATGCTCAACCTCCAGATGAGAGGGGAGTTCAGGTACAATTCTTACAAGTTTGTTTGGCTGGAAGCATAATCCTTAGATGTTTGTGGCTGCTGGTGAACCTTGATGTGCAGGCATAATCAAAGTGACACTGGACTAGCGCACTTGCCAGAGTCTAGGGTGTCTAGCTAGGTTTCCATCCAATTAGTGACAGATTTTCATGTGAATATTCTAAAATCTTCATAAAAGCAATATGCCATATGCATTCAGATCCAACCTGGCGCAGCCAGCACCATCAATAAATTAGGGATGTTGGTCAAATGAGCCACATTTAAGTGTCCTTATAAACAGCCTATAACAAATTACAAAAACACTATTCCTTGTGTCCACCTCATTGTTCAGTTATCGGAGATTTGAGCACTAAATGTATCAGGGCATTGCATACAAAGTCTTAGGTGTCCACCATGATATTCATATTTTTATATATATACAGTTCAAGTCGGAAGTTTACATACACTTAGGTTGGAGTCATTAAAACTCGTTTTTCAACCACTCCATACATTTCTTGTTAACAAACTCTAGTTTTGGCAAGTCGATTAGGACATCTACATTGTGCATGACACAAGTAATTTTTCCAACAATTGTTTACAGACAGATTATTTCACTTATGATTCACTGTATCACAATTCCAGTGGGTCAGAAGTTTATGTCATCTCATGTGTACAACATCTAAAGACCTGCATCCCTATACTGAGAGCTTTGACGTTTCTAAAAGGATGTATTTGGGTGTTTTTGGAGCCTTTGTTCGTGTTTTTTCAGGGCCTCCGTACTACACGATAATGAGGAAGTGATTTTCTATTTGGGGTAAGTTTCTCAAAAATTTGAAATGACAAAAAGGTGTCTGGACCCTTCTATAACATGCCATTTACATCAAAAATAGACATTTGGTTGTAAAAAACAAATATCAAATAAAATAACATTTTATAGGTCACATACACATATTTAACAGATGTTGTTGTGCTTGTATCCTTTAAGACCATAGGTTCCTGAGTGGTCCACTGGTTACTGCCTGTTTAGCCTGACACTTGAGAGCTTTCAGGTAACCAACCCAGTCTACCTTAAATGATCCCAGACCACTTCGATATAGGACCTCACAGTGTTGTAGTCAAAACACCTACAAGGGAAACAAGTGCATTTTCAGTCAGATGTTTTCATGACAAAAACAATTCAATGAAACAGGACAAGTAAAAAGGCTGGAAATATATAGCAAATGTACTGTGCAGACAGACAGAAAAAATAAGAAATTCATTGATATAGTTAGTTAGAAAAATGTATTTAAGTTTCAAACCACAATGGTACAATTATACAAAGTACAAATATTTTTAAAACCACATTGAGACCACATTTGAGACACTAAAAACAATCACGGTCAAAAATAGTACAGGCATCATCTATAATACATTATATAATATTTACACATGTATCCATACAACAACAAAAAGTAATGTGGATAGGACAATTAGGCACTTAAAAATAAACTATATATGAGACACCATAGTATACAGTACCATGAAAGCTACGGTGGTGACCTTATGACATTAACAGGCTTGTCAGGTTTATCGAAAAAATGGGTCACGGGTTGGACCATTTTACAGGAAGTATTGAACACTATGTTCCAGCCAATGAGGTATGTTTTCAAGTTTGAATATTTGATCATTGGTTGTCATTTAAGCACAGACCAAACAAACACCACCTCCCCAAATGTTACATACCATGATGGTCAGATTAGGGGTTGCTGTGATTATTCTCAGTGCAGTGTGTAAGTACAATTTCATCACTGGTAGAATATAATGTTTTGTTGTGGTGCTGTGCAATTCAATATAATTCAAGCTTCTTGAAGGGTAGGACAAATTGACATTTAGAACGTTCAACCAACACACATACCATCTACAAATAAATAATAACTTGAGTCAGTGTTAATAAACAAAGAAAGCATAATAAACGTATTTCATCTGGAATGATTTTCAGACTATTGTTTTGTCTTGTTTAACATTTGTCCTTGTCTGTGTGATAGCTACAGTATGCTTATGTTTCTGTTTCCATTTGATTTAGATGTAGACCATGTTAACCTGCTAAATCCAGTGATCACTGTTCAACTTGGTGATCCTGTAACCCTGCTATGTGTAACGCCTGTCGTTGGAAGGAGTGGACCAAAGCGCAGCGTGAAAAGTGTTCATGATTATTTATTTATCAAAAAACACTTGAACAAAGTAACAACATGAAAGCGAACAGTTCTGTCAGGTAACAGAGACTAAACAGAAAATAACTACCCACAAAACACAGGTGGGAAAAAGGATGCCTAAGTATGATTCCCAATCAGAGACAACGATAGACAGCTGCCTCTGATTGGGAACCACACTCGGCCAAAAACAAAGAAATAGAAAACATAGAAATAAAGAAACTAGAATGCCCACCCTAGTCACACCCTGGCCTAACCAAAATAGAGAATAAAAGCCTCTCTATGGCCAGGGCGTGACACTATGTGTTTTCCCAGTAGAAAAATTCAGCGATGATTAAATGCACTGGTACAAGCAAACTGTGGGACGTATTCCACAACATTTCGCATCAATGCTGAAATATTTTACAGAGCCTGTGTTTCACTCCGGATTTAATAATTCACACTTCAATGTAAAATTGGATCAGATTATGTTTTGCCTTCCTATCATGAAGATGATCCCAGAAGATGAAGCCATGTTCGATTGTGCAATTGGAAGAGAGATGACTGTGGAATTTAGAGATGGCACATTTCTGTCTTTATTAAAAGGTCAAATCATTTTAATTTATATTTATAAATTAGGTTAGTTGGACAATAATTTGTTCAGTAATTAAACAAAATAATTGCTCGGTACATTTGTAATTTCTCAGCCTATGGAAAGATTGCAGTAAAATATGTTATTCTTATACTATTTGAAAGTCTGATAATTACTCATTATGTTCTGATTCATTTAGGAAATGGTCAGAAGTCTGACTACAAGACAGTGGAGCAGCAGCCAGAGTCTGACCCAGTCCATCCAGGAGACTCTTATCGCAATGTTTATCACAACAGTTTTGTTTGTTAAGTTATCCATAGTTATAGATGCTGAGGGTGCTACATACATATGATTCTAGGGAGCCAAACTGCAATAAGTGTGTATTCACGTGACACTGACATTTCTTTCATAAGAGTGCTTGGCATTGCGCTTGGTGATCTTAGGCTTGTTTGTGGCTGCTCTGCCATGGAAACCCATTTCATTAAGCTCCCGTCGAACAGTTCTTGTGCTGACTTTGCTTCCGGTTGCAGTTTGGAACTCAGAGGTGAGTGTTGCAACTGAGGACAGACGATTTTTACGCGCTATGCTTTTCAGCACTCGGCAGTCCCATTCTGTGACCTTGTGTAGCCTATCACATTGCAGGCTGAACGTTGTTGCTTCTAGATGTTTCCACTTCACAATAACAGTGCTTACACTTGACAATTACACTTGATTGCATGGCTGTGTGTCAAATTATTGATAAAATAATTTTATTCATGATTCAAGTTATAAGAATAATTGTTATGCCATCAAATAAATTCATATTTTTGTATAATATCTCTTTAAGGCAATCATTTTACTTTAAGAAGTTAATTTACATAAGAGATTATGCTAAGATCTTACTGAGGAGAGGCAATTAAGATAGGTGGGCTAAGAAGTAGGCCTAGTAAACCATGCAAAAGGCATTATGGTCAAATAGAGATATATGACATAAGTATGGTATCAATTAGTAAGCCTAAAGCATTCAGCCAACAGATTACAGTAAGAGAAGCATTAGCACTGGTCTTTTGATTACGCTAACTGCTTATTGGTTGGAAATGGAACAGGAAATGTTGAACTTTAGTTTTTTCCAACCAATCAGGTAATTCTTAGAATTCAAACCAGCCTATATTTCTCCTTACATCAGTCATTTCACTTGGGGACTGTAGACCAACTGTTACAACACATCAAGATGATCAGAATCAACCTTGTTTGGATGTTAGTCAGTCAAGTGTGTAAGTACCAGTTTAACCAACTGTCCCATACTGTACTGTCTTACTGGATAGAAACATTTCAAACTGATCATATAATGATGTCTGATTGAAAAGATACTGTATGTCTTCAGATTCAATATGATGCAATTACGATGGCAATATATTTGTGGGCAATTCAGGTGCAAAGATTGGATTACAATATTTATAATGTATATATCTATATATATATAAAAAAAAATGAATTGTCTGAATGAATGGATAGCATAGCTGAAAAACTGATTTCTTTCAATTTTTGTGTAGTCCTGATTCACTCTGAAGAAGTTCCTCTGCAAATTCCACTGACCACAGCTCAGCTCGGAGAGTCTGTATCTCTTCCATGTTTCTTCTCAGAGACAATTGATTATTTCCAATGGCTGTACTGGTACAAGCAAACAGCTGGTCAAATGCCCCAAGTTGTGGCAACTCTAGAAAAGAGAAAATCAGCTAATTTTGTTCTTAATGGAGAGTTTAATGACCTACGTTTCACAATGGAGAAAGTAAAAGTTGGATATCTTCTCATCATCAACAATATCAGCAGATCAGATGAGGCAGCATACTTCTGTGGAATAGGAACAGTGTATGAGATGAAGTTTAGAAATGGAACATTTTTGGCTGTAAAAGGTAACTTTATTTCAGTAATATGATTTATCTCAATGTTTATCACAACAGTTTTGTTTGATAAGTTATCCATAGTTATAGATGCTGAGGTTGCTGCATACATATGATTCTAGAGAGCCAAACTGCAATATTTTTGAATTCACGTGACACTGACATTTCTTTCATAAAAACAACATCAACTAGGTGTCAGTCAGAAAAGGTCACACTACCAGACTGTAGAGCAACAGCCAGTGTCTGACCCAGTCCAACCAGAAGACTCTGTGACTCTACAGTGTACAGTACTCTCTAAGACCTGTACAGGAGAACACAGTGTGTACTGGTTCAGAGCCGGATCAGGAGAATCCTATCCAGGAGTTATTTACACCCCTGGGAACAGGAGTGATGAGTGTAAGAAGAGCCCTGAGACTCCCTCTCCTACACAGAGCTGTGTCTACAGCCTCTCCAAGAACAACCTCAGTCTCTCTGATGCTGGGACTTATTACTGTGCTGTGGCCACATGTGGGGAGATTCTGTTTGGCAATGGAATAAACCTAAATATTGGTAGGTAATGAATATTATGAGTTGTAGTGTAGAAAATAGTACTATTTAAGTGGTGCATATAGCACAGGGGTTGAAGTACATTTTGCTTTGACAATATTCTCATCATTGACCAGAAATTAATGTTAATATATATTCAAAAAATGCTACAAACAAAATACAAGCTATTGATAGTTAAACTTAACTTTAAACACAAGCTATTTAATCAAATATCTCCTTCAATATGTGGCTTCAGTCAATCAATGCCTTTAATATGATAATAATCATTTATTTAGCTTGTAATCAAACAAACATTCAACACAACAAATTCAAATTGAGATGATAGGGATGGAGATTGAATATCTATAGTCAGCTGGGGAGGAATGAACGGGAGTTGAGTCAGTTTGGGTTGGAAAGGCAGTATAGTTTGAGCAGAGGGGGCATCGGTGGTACAGAAAGAGAGAGACATAGACAGTCTGACAAACAGGCCAGTGGCTCTTCATCGGAGCACCACACCTGTTTCTCCTGCATTCAGTTCCTCCATAGAAGCCGCTCCTTTCTGTAGGTACTTTTTCTCCATTACAAGAAATGTAGCAACCACCTGGGTGATGCCATGGCTGCTGAAAAGTTTCAGTCCTTGTTATCTTTTGATAGGCCATCATTATAAATAAGAATTTGTTCTGAACTGACTTGCTAAATAAAGGTAAAAAAATTAAAAATAAAATAACAGAACATTCAAAACCAAAACATGAATTAAAAAAATACAACAAGAAAACACTTTAAAATGAAGAAAATATGTACAATATTTACAGAGCTCTATGCTTAGGCGACCTCATGATGCCATAGTCCATATGGAGGAGACACATTTTGAGGGTGCTATATATATCGCACTTACTATTTTATCTTAATATATGGGTGGTATATGTCTCTTACTCTTTGTGTTAATATAAGGGTGGTATATATATATATTACTATTTTATTTTTATATAAGGTTGGTATATATCTCTCTTACTATTTTATTTTAATAAGGTTGGTATATATCTCTCTTACTATTTTATTTTAATATAAGGGTGGTATATATCTATCTTACTATTTTATTTTAATAAGGTTGGTATATATCTCTCTTACTATTTTATTTTAATATAAGGGTGGTATATATCTATCTTACTATTTTATTTTAATAAGGTTGGTATATATCTCTCTTACTATTTTATTTTAATATAAGGGTGGGATATATCTATCTTACTATTTAATTTTTTATATACGGTTGGTATATATATATCTCTCTTACTGTTTTATTTTAATATAAAGGCTGGTCCATATCTATCTTACTATTTTATTTTAATATAAGGTTGGTATATATCTCTCTTACTATTTTATTTTAATATAAGGTTGGTATATATCTCTCTTACTATTTTATTTTAATATAAGGGTGGTATATATCTCTCTTACTATTTTATTTTAATATAAGGGTGGTATATATCTCTCTTACTATTTTTTAAATATAAGGGTGGTATATGTCTTTTTAATTTTTTTACTTTAATATAATATTTGGGTGGTATATATTGACTGTATTTATTACATGTTTTCTTCCTTTTAGGAAGATCACTGGAACATGTAGTCATTGGACTGGGAGTGACATCGATTTTCTGTGTGATTGTAATCATTATCCTCATCTTCACCAGAAATACAAAGCCAATTTGTGAACATTATCAAGGTGAGGTCTTTGGTATTACACACTGTAGATGAACACCTAAAACATTTAAAGATTAATACCCAATACTTGTCGCCAACTATTGTGCCTCTGTCTTCTACCAATCTTGACTTTTGTCATGTTGATGCTGTTTTTATTCACGTTAACAGTGAGTGTTGCACAGCATATTGGACATGACAACTCAAGCACCGAATGTGATCAGGTATATAAATGCAATTGTTATAATTTTGGCCTGTTTGTAGAAGATGTTTAATATGATACTAGATACTCCAGTTACCTGACAATTATTATTATTATGACTACATTTATTTATAAAAAAATATTATGATGATTCACAGGATAAAGAAGGAGTTATGTTGAACTATGCTGCATTGAGTTTCTCTGAGAGGAAAAGTAAAAGAGGAAGAAAGAAGAGAGAGACACCACAGGAGAGTGTGTACTCTGATGTCAGGTATTCAGACTGGGAGTGAACTTTGTTCATGTGCAGAGGAATGGATGTAGTTTGGTCAAGAAACTCTTGTTAATATAGATGTATATAATGTATTCAGACAGTCATGACATTTGATACACTATAATGTGTCATAGAATAAGCTTGTTCTTCTAGGAGCGTTCTCTGTCAGAGCACCACTGTTATGGAACGGCTTGTCCTGTGAGGTAGAGGGCCAGAAACTATTGAGGTCTTTAAATCATGCCGGAAAATCTACCTTTTTAGCTTGGCCTTTAATCTTAATCTGTGATTGTATTGTTATTTTAGACTTCCTTAGTGATTCTATGTTCTTCTCTTGTATTGTATCTATTGTATGTTAGCCCTTTGTTTAGATACACTATTTAACTGTGAGCCAACTCAGTGGCCTTGTGTTTATTGTACACTGTGAGATTAGAAGGTTGAGAGTTTGATCCCCGGTCAAGTCATATCAATTACCCTAAAAATGGGAACGGATTAGTCTCTGTTTGGCAGTCAGCATAAAGGAGATGGATTGGGTTAAGTGTCCTGTCCAGGAGGTGTACTTGTACATCAAGCTGTCTTCCGCTATTGAATATTGAACCTATGAGCCGTTCTGGCTCGGACAAGGATTACTTACTTACCTATTGTTCTACTGTAAAGTGTGTTGCAATAATATACTTCAAAGAACATTTGACTTGATCAGCCCTCATTTTCAGTCTTTTTTCTCTGTTTGCAATAATGTATAATTATATTATGGTTCTATTTTTATTGTTTTAATCATTTTTCCGAAATGTATGATTGTTGTGGAATTTACTGTAACCCATGAAACAAACAGTAGGATAGCATACCTTCTTAAACATTGTATATAATGTAGGTAAATTACATTCTACTGTATTTCTTGAGTTCCAACAGCATGTTTATGTCACTTTGGAATGAAGAGATTCGGGAGACAGGCGCAGGAATGCATATTCGTTTTTCTTAATCAGAGGTGTGGACTCGAGTAACATGACTTGGACTCGAGTCAGATTCGAGTCACAAATATGATGATTTGCAACTCGACTTTGACTTTAACACCAATGATTCGTGACTTAACTTGGACTTGAGCCCTTTGACTCGAACTGACTTGATACCCTCCCCAAGCCCAAATATAAAAAATTATGCTATTAAAAAAAGTGTGCAGCGCATCAACTCTTCATTTAACGGATTACAGTTTGAATCGGACAGCAGCCAATCAAATTGTGCCAGCTGAGAAAAAGTTGCGCGTGGCAATGCAGAGGAATGTCAGTGTGTGAATTCAGTCGGAACCCTTAGAAAGATGATACCCAAAATTTTTATTTTCGGATATGAAGACTATGCTATAGTCAACAAAAAACAGATCCACAAAACAAAGGACACACTTATGCAAGTACTAATCAGTGGGAATAGGGGACAGGTGTGCGTAATGAAAGTTCCGGAGGGATCCATGACAGTTTATAGCTATAATGTACCAGAATTTACCTGTAGGTCTACGTCGAATCATCAAACCACTTTATCATTAAACATCGTCTGATTCATCACATTATTTAAAATTGAGCTTTTAATAATGGTACAAAGGTTGATTTACACAACTGTCATCAAAGTTCAACTCTTTGAAATGGATTACTAATAAAACTTACTGCACATGCATTCACACTTCATTTCTGAAATAATCAAAGAAACAAAAAAGCACAACTCTGGGAATTACACCCCTTTAAACTGTAGAACACAAACTGTGATCGATGTCTATAAAAATAGATTTGCTTGTTTCTGTCAGTTTGCAACTTCCAATGTTGGAACGATAGGATGCTCCCCCAATTCTTTCATTTCTTTCTCCTGGTTCCAGTTGTCTTGGTGGTAAAGGTCACTCCAGTTTATTGTAGCCAGTCACCACTGAATCCCTGGGCAGAAACATGGAGAAAAACCCCCCAATTCATAAGATAAGTGAATAATGTCCACAAGGCTTGATGTTGATCATTAAGTAAGATAGTTGTCACATACTTATTTGTAAGCTAGTACTTGTACCTGTTGACCCAATAGGTCAGCACTGAGAATGGCATCACAGATTTGTAGAGATGTGCCATCTGTTTCCACAGCAGAACTAATTGAAATGATTAGAATATTATTTTAAAAAACTTCATAAAATTAACAACATAGTGTGATTTATCCAGACACAGCTGGATTAGTAAAAGTGCACATGAGAGAGAAAATTACCAAGAATGGAGACTGCATAACAGAATGGTGCCTGCAATACAGTATGGTGCCTGGATTACAGTATGGTGCCTGCATAACAGTATGGTGCCTGGATTACAGTAAGGTGCCTGCATAACAGTATGGTGCCTGCGTAACAGAATGGTGCATGCATAACAGTATGGTGGCTGCATAACAGTATGGTGCCTGCATAACAGTAATGTGGCTGCATAACAGTATGGTACCTGCATAACAGTATGGTACCTGGATTACAGTATGGTGCCTGCATAACAGTATGGTGCCTGGATTACAGTATGGTGCCTGCATAACAGTATGGTGCCTGCATAACAGTATGGTGCCTGCATAACAGTATGGTGCCTGCATAACAGTATGGTACCTGCATAACAGTATGGTACCTGCATAACAGTATGGTACCTGCATAACAGTATGGTACCTGCATAACAGTATGGTACCTGCATAACAGTATGGTACCTGCATAACAGTATGGTACCTGCATAACAGTATGGTACCTGCATAACAGTATGGTACCTGCATAACAGCATGTTGGAAATGTGTGAGCAAGTTGACACTGTGACACAATGTCAGAGATATATAAAGATAAACGGGAAGTTAGAGCACTTGAACTACATTATTTTAAAAACGAAATGGTCCAGCTGTGAATAGTCTCCCAGCATGATGCTTTGGATAAATATAATTAAATTAATTAATTAATTGTTTAAAATTCAATTTTTCATGTAGTCAAAAAATTTCAAATTATAGCACCACTTTTTAAATTACAGCACCAATGCAAAACTAACCGTTTGTTTCCTTTTTACTTGAGTGTATAAAGAACAGTAAAACAGCATTCAACATCAATGCTCCACACAGACCAATACCAACTGGAACCAGGGCATTACAGTCCATCCCAACTACAAACACATAATAACAATACAATGAAAACAGCTTTATGATCTAATAACAAAATAATAATAATGAACAACAAACAACAGGAACTTCTTTGTCCAACCTTTTAATAGGCTGCATTGTAGGCTGTAGACACAGCTCTGTGTAGGAGAGGGAGTCTCAGGGCTCTTCTCACCCTCATCACTCCTGTTCCCAGGGGTGTAAATGACTCCTGGATGGGATTCTCCTGATCTGGTTCTGAATCAGTACACACTGTGTTCTCCTGTACAGGTCTCAGAGAGCACTGTGCACTGCAGAGTCACAGAGTCTCCTGGGTGGAATGGGTCAGAAACTGACCTGTGTACCACGGTCTTGTAATCAGACCTCTGGTGATTCTTACCTAAATGGGACATTTATTGTTTCATATAAATCAATTTGAAACAAAACTTTCTTAAATGCACATGAATGTTAAAACCACACAGACACATAGAAAACATATGAAGACATAAGAACCCTGAACTAAAAATAATGGGCATTAACATCTTCTCATTACCCTTTAATACTAAAAAAGTCCCATTGATCAAGTTTACTTCATAGTCTGTCCTACTTGCGCAATAGTAAATAGCTTCATCCATTGGTTCCATCTTTGGGATTGTAAGACGATATATCCCGTCAGCTTCAGCCCTCTCCACACTGAGATGTGAATTGTTAAATTCCTTGTACAGTTCAGTTCTGGGCTGAAATTTCTGCATCCTTGCAACAACTTGAGGGATTTCCCCCGTTATTTGCTTAAACCAGAACATGTTTCCTTCATTGTATACTTGCTTTTAGAAAACACAGTAGAGAGTCACTGGGTCACCAATTTGAACCCCCTGAACTTGAATATGCTGCTGCACATTGTTGCATTTTGTCACATCTAAAATTGCAAAACAGATAGAAAAGTTTAGGTTAATCAGATGAACTAGGACTGAAGGACTGACGAAAGCTCAACAGTATCAGAAACCCCATAAAGACAATTTCCCCCTCCAATTCTTACATTGTGAACATAATCACATTACGGTTAGACAAGTCAAGGTAGGAATTACAAAACTTACATATTGTACTGAATAATACCACAACAACCCCGATTCTGATCATTGTTGTGTGTAGCTCCAACTTCAGGTTAGTCCTCTGACCGGATAAACACTTGAAATAAGTATGTACCAATATGCAGGTCTGAAGTCAAAGACCAACCTGATAGGCTGGTGTAAAAAACACAATACTTCCTGTTACATTTCCGAACTAGCAACAGTGTTTTTGTTACCCAAACCCCTGCAGTTTTTCATTTAGGCCACTATTCTGTTATTTGCTAAAGTTGTGTCACTTTTCAATGTTTCTATTATATAGACGCCTGCAACTCTTTCCTGAAGTGCTTTACAAGAGGGTAATGTCAAATAGGCTTCATTGCTATTTGTACAGCTTTCAGATAATGTTATGCCAAAGGTAGTCACTGCCAATAGTTATGTGAAGGGGAATATCCAACAAACAGTTCTCAAAGTTCTGAGCTCATTGTACCTTTATTGTACAGGTAATATAATAATCATGATGGCACAACATCAACTCTAATGTTATCTTTTGTTAGAAATGACACCTAGTTAAAGGTAATTGTCTACCAACGATACCTATGTATTAACCTGGTGGTTACATAGGCAGGTAGAGTGTAAGTACAGCAATGGTACACATGTTACAGAGATCCTACCCTACAAACAGGATAGCATAGGACAGTGCTATTCTACTCCAGACCTTTAGGGTCAAGGAATAGCTGCTTTAGCTGCTTTCGGACCAGGTCAAGGAAAGATTAAGGCCACAATTCAATTATCATATAAAAGGGCTCCACTCAGAATATTTATTAATAACTTCCAATGGTGCAGTATATACTGAGGATATAGTCGCCCAACAACATAACAAACCAAGACCTGTGAATGAAGAAGAAAGAGGTCATCATCAGTCTGAGGAGAAGAAAATGGAGATCACTCAGGATCACTCAGGAAAGACATAATACACATAACAAGACAAGCGCTGGGCTACAACCCACAAGGAGAAATAAACAGACCAAAAACCAACTAGAGATGCTCCACTCTACATGAACTGAATAAAACAGGGGTCACCTGACAAGAGGCAAAAGCCCTCGCAGAGAAAAGAGGGAGGTGGAGAGCCATGGTGGATGCCTTAGCTTAAGACCCTGGGACTGAACACCTCCCTTTGCAACTGGAACCTGAACTTCCTGACGGGCCAACCCCAGCTGGTGAGGGTATGTATCATCTCCTCTGCCACGCTGACCCTCAACACGGGGGCCCCACAGTGGGGTCGGTGCATAGTCCCCTCCTGTACTCCCTGTTCACCAACAACTGCATGACATCTCCTCTGCCACGCTGACTCTCAACATTGGGGACCCACAGGAATGTGTGCTTAGACCCTTTTTGTGCTCCCTGTTAACCCTCGACTGCGTGGCTACTCTCGACCACTCATGACTCCAACACCATCATCAAGTTTGCTGATGACATGACGGTGGTAGGTCTGATCACCGGCGACAATGAGGTAGCCTATAAATTGGAGGTCAGAGACCTGGCAGTGTGGTGCTGGGACAATAACCTCTCCCTCAACGTAAGTAAAACCAAGGAGATGATTGTGCTCTACAGTTAACATAGGGGCAGGTACGCCTCCAACCACATTGACAGGGCTGCAGTGGAGCGGGTCAAGAGCTTCAAGTTCCTTGTGTCTACTTCACTAAGGAATTAACATGGTCCACACACACCAACACAGTTGTGAAGATTTTGCTATGACAATATTCTCATCATTGATCAGAAATTAATGTTTTTGTTTAAATTCTTAAATGCTACAAACAAAATGCAAGCTATTTATAGTTATACTTAACTTTAAACATTTGGTTTTAAAAAACGATTTAATCAAATGTCTCCTTCAATATGTGGCTTCAATCAATCCATGTCTATGATAATAATAATAATTTATTTAGCTTGTAATCAAACGAACATTCAACACAACAAATTCAAATTGAGATGATGGGGATGGAGATTGAATTATAGTCAGCTGGGGAGGATGGAACGGGAGTTAAGGCTGGCAACAACACCTGACTCCGTACTTCAGGCCACTGCCACAGATCAAGCAGTACCAGTACATCAGGTAAAAAAATTATTTTCATTGTATGAGGTTATTCTTATCTAAGGTTGGGAGGTGAAATGATGTTGTGCAGGGGTGTAATGTCTTCTGATTTTGGTTGTTATTCCCTGTATAACAGCTTTGATGCTGCGTAACGCTGACATCCTTCCTTCCATACATGGTCTGCCTGTAAAAGCACCACCTGGACTGGACACAGCAAGACAAACAAACTTTTTGACAAGATCAAGGAGTTTTAAGACGAATAGGCTATGGACATCACATGCCCTGCACCAAAGTCAAGGGCAGGACAGAAACAGGCTCTCCGAATATAGATTCCCTTCATGCGTGGTTTGGACGGACCTGTCATCGGCACTATCTGCAGTGCCTCTATTCACATGACTCACTCCTAACACACACGCTATACATTGCTGTCACTATTTTTTGGTTTATCCCGCTGCCCAGCCACTTTATCCCTGATTTTATGCATATAATAACCTTGTCAATCACTGATATCGTTATTGATGTTGTTCTTGTACGCAATGTATCGTTTATTTGTATCTATTTCTGATATTGTGGTAGCTGTACATTACTTTTCAAATTATTTTTTTGCCAACTTTTACTTCACTAAACTCGTAAAGAAAATGATGTACTTTTTACTCCATACATTTTCCTTGACACACAAAAGTACTCGTCACATTTTGACAGGAAAATTGTCCAATTCACACACTTATCAAGAGGACATCCCTGGTCATCCCTACTGCCTCTGATCTGGCAGACTCACTAAACACAGATGCTTTGTTTGTAAATTATGTCTGAGTGTTGGCGTGTGCCCCTGGCTCTCCGTCAGTAAAAATAATACAATTGTCCTGTCTGGTTTGCTTAATATAAGGAATTTGAAGTGGTTTATATTTTCACTTTTGATGCTTGAGTACATTGTGCCCCTGGCTTTCCCTCAATAAGAAAAATAAAAATACAATTGTGCTGTCTGGTTTAATATAAGGAATTTGAAATGATTTATACTTTTACTTAAGTATGACAATTTAGTACTTTTTCCAACACTGGATGTGGCTGGGGCTTAAAAAAATTATTTTACATGACCCATCAATTTAGACAAGTGTGTCTGGGTAAGCGTCATCTAATATTTATTTAAAAAAATTTGATGGACACTTTCAGTTTACCTGGAATTTTTCATTATTATAGGCTACTGCCACTTTTAGTCTTAATCTTTACTACACTACTCACTGTTTAGCACATGACCTCATGTGAATCCTTAAACAGATGGGTGGGGCTGGCTTAAGAGGGTGTGAACAATGCTGAATGAAAGAGAGCTCTCTAGGTACCAAAACATTCAAAGGCCCTTTTCTCAAAAGTGAGTTTACAAGTGTATCAACTTTAAAAGTCGAAATACTTTCCCTTTGTTCCTCTAAAATGCAGTGTACTGTATGATATACCATTTTGTAGCTCTACGTCTCTACTTTTATCCAATGTAAAAAAAACCAATTTCAAATTTTGCAAGATAAGACCGAATCCAGGTGGTGAGTCACATTTACATCAAACATAGAGATTTAATTGTAAAAAAGAAAACGTATCAAATCAAATGTTATCGGTCACATACAGATATGTGGATAAAATGTTCCAGCCAATGAGGCATGTTTTCAAGTTTAAAAACTTGATATTGGGTTCTCATTTAAACACAGACCAAACAAACACCACCTCCCTACTACGTACCATGATGGTCAGATTAGGGGTTGCTGTGATTCTTCTCAGTGCAGTGTGTAAGTACAATTTCTTCACTGGTAGAATATTAAAAATATTGTTTTGGTGCCGTGCAAGTCAATATAGTTCAAGCTTCTTGAATGATAGGATAAATTGACATTTAGAATGTTCAACCAACACACATACCATCTACAAATAAATAATAACTTGAGTCAGTGTTAATTAACAAAGAAAGCAAAATAAACGTATTTCATCTGGAATGATTTTCACAGACTACTGTTTTCTCTTGTTTAACATTTGTCCTTGTATGTGTGATAACTACAGTATGCTTGTGTTTCTGTTTCCATTTGATTTAGATGTAGACCATGTTAACCTGCTAAATCCAGTGATCACTGTTCAACTTGGTGATCCTGTAACCCTGCTATGTGTTCCCAGTAGAAGAATTCAACTATGAGGAAATGCACTGGTACAAGCAACCTGTGGGAGGTATTCCACAACTTGTCGCATCAATGCAGAAATATTTTACAGAGCCTGTGTTTCACTCTGGATATAACAATTCACCCTTCAATGTAAAATTGTCTCAAAAGATGTTTCTCCTTACTCTCATGAAGTTCCCAGAAGATGAAGCCCTGTATTATTGTGCAATTGGAAGAGAGCTGACTGTGAATTTTAGAGATGGCATATCTCTGTCTTTAACTTCTTTGGGCTGCAGGGGCAGTATTGAGTAGCTTGGATGAAAGGTGCCCATTTCAAACGGCCTCGTACTCAATTCTTGCTCGTACAATATGCATATTATTATTACTATTGGATAGAAAACACTCTCTAGTTTCTAAAACCGTTTGAATTATATCTGTGAGTAAAACAGAACTCATTTTGCAGCAAACTTCCTGACAGGAAGTGGAAAATCTGAAATCGATGCTCTGTTCCAGGGCATCCCTATTCATTTGCTTGATATGTATTAGTATACATGCACTTCATACGCCTTCCACTAGATGTCAATAGGCAGTGAGAGAAGAAATGGAGTGTATAGCTTGATCTGAGGTCGAATAAGAGCTCTTGGCATGACGTGACACCAATTTCCTGTTTTCTGGAAGACGCGAGAAGGAACCGGGGATTGCCTTCTGAAAAGCTGTCGTTATAGACGGCTACTATCTCCGGCTTTGATTTTATTTGATAAATGTGACAATATCATCGTAAAGTATGTTTTTTCAATATAGTTTTATCATATTATTGAATTTTTTTCAGGAGGTTAGGCGTGTTGCGTTCTCTGCATTTGTTCAGGAAGGAGAGCTTCGCGCCACTTGGCTAGTGTGCTTGCTAATTCAAGAGGGAAAAATGCCATTCTTAAACCAAACAACGATTGTTCCCGACAAAGGACCCCTTGTACAACATTCTGATGGAAGATCATCAAAAGTAGGACCCATTTATGATGTTATTTCATATATCTGTCGAACATGTGTACTATTAGTTTGCGCCCAGATTTTGGGCGCTCTCTCGCCATAACGTAAGCTGCATGTCGTAATGAAGTTATTTTTAGAATTCTAACACGGCGATTACATTAAGAACTAAGCTATCTTTAATTTGCTGTCCAACATGTATTTTTTAGTAACGTTTATGAATAGTTATTTGATTAGATTAGGTGCCTCTCCAAGATTTCTCCGGACATTGTTATTGCATTTTGCCTAGTATTCACATTGTATAACCACGATTTGTGCCGCTAAATATGCACATTTTCGAACAAACAATATATGTATGGTGTAATATGATGTTATAGGACTGTCATCTGATGAATTTTGAGAAGGTTAGTGAAAAAATTAATATCTTTTGCTGGTTTATTCGTTATCGCTACTGTTGGCTTGAATCAATGCTGTTGTGTTTTTGGCTATTGTGGTAAGCTAATATAATGCTATATTGTGTTTTCGCTGTAAAACACTTAAAGAATCGGAAATATTGGCTGGATTCACAAGATGTTTGTCTTTAATTTGCTGTACACCATGTATTTTTCATAAATGTTTTATGATGAGTATTTAGGTATTTCAATTTGGTCTCTGTAATTGTTCTAGCTGCTTCGGCGCTATTTCCGATTGTAGCTGCAATGTAAAACTATGATTTATACCTCAAATATGCACATTTTTCGAACAAAACATAGATTTATTGTATAACTTGTTATAAGACTGTCATCTGATGAAGTTGTTTCTTGGTTAGTTTGGTTGGTTCTTGGTTAGTTAGGTTGGTTTTGTGAAGGCTACCTGTGCTGTGAAAAATGTCTGTGCTTTTTTGTATTTGGTGGTGAGCTAACATAAATATATGTGGTGTTTTCGCTGTAAAACATTTTAAAAATCGGACATGTTGGCTGGATTCACAAGATATGTATCTTTCATTTGCTGTATTGGACTTGTTAATGTGTGAAAGTTAAATATTTCTAAAAAATATATTTTGAATTTCGCGCCCTGCACTTGGACGGGCTGTTGTCATAAGTGTACCGGCACCACCCTGCAGCCATAAGAAGTTAAAAGGTTAAATAATTGTACTTTGTATTTATAAGTTATGTTTGTCACTCCTGCTCCTGTTCTCCCTCTCTGGCGCTCGAGGGCACCAGGCTGCATTTCATTACGCACAACTGTGACCATCATTACGCGCATCAGCGCTCACTGGACTCACCTGGACTCCTTCACGTTTGATTGCCATCCCTATATCTGACTGTTTCCTCTGTTTCATCCCCGTGTCAGCATTATATTCGTTTACGTTTCCCCTGTCCAGAAGCTGTCCGTGTTCTGTTTCATGTCAGTGTTTTATTAAATGTTCACTCCCTGTACCTGCTTCTCATCTCCACCGTCTGTCCATACAATGTTAATTGGAGAAGAATTTGTTCAGTAATTAAACTAAACATTTGCTTGGTACATTAGTAATTTATCAGCTATCAGAAAGTTTGCAGTAAAATTTGTTTGTCTTATATTATTTGAGAGTTTAATAATTACTCAATATATTCTGATTAATTTAGGAAACGGTCAGAGGTCTGACTACAAGACAGTGGAGCAACAGCCAGAGTCTGACCCAGTCCATCCAGGAGACTCAGTGACTCTGCAGTGTACAGTACTCTCTAAGACCTGTACAGGAGAACACAGTGTGTACTGGTTCAGAGCCGTCAAAGGAGAATCTCATCCAGGAGTCATTTACACCCCTGGGAACAGGAGTGATCAAAATCAAATAAAATCAAATGTATTTTTATAGCCCTTCTTACATAAACCCAGCCTAAAACCCCAAACAGCAAGCAATGCAGGTGTATAAACACGGTGGCTAGGAAAAACTCCCTAGAAAGGCCAAAACCTAGGAAGAAACCTCGAGAGGAACCAGGCTATGAGGGGTGGCCAGTCCTCTTCTGGCTGTGCCGGGTGGAGATTATAACAGAACATGGCCAAGATGTTCAAATGTTCATAAATGACCAGCATGGTCAAATAATAATCAGGAGTAAATGTCAGTTGGCTTTTCATACCGCTCCTGCTGTCTCTAGAGAGTTGAAAACAGCAGGTCTGGGACAGGTAGCACGTCCGGTGAACAGGTCAGGGCTCCATAGCAGAACAGTTGAAACTGGAGCAGCAGCACGGCCAGGTGGACTGGGGACAGCAAGGAGTCATCATGACGGTAGTCCTGAGGCATGGTCCTAGGGCCATGTTGTGTGTATCATTAAAGAAAACCTGTATATTCTTAATTATAACCTGCAGCTATAATTTGGCCAGCTCTCAGTTGATCAAAAAAGTGGTTGATAGTTTAATTTTAATATATAGGAACATTTTAGATGTGGGGCTTTAAGATGTCAAATTACCCTCATATTCATTAGCTTATTTATTGTTCAGAAACCTGTAGTGTAACTTAAAATATTATATTGAACAATGTCAACATGCTTAAAACGTCAGTTTAGGTATTGGTCATGAACTTCACTAGGGTAGGGGGCAGCATTCGGAATTTTGGATGAAAAGCGTGCCCAAAGTAAACTGCCTGCTACTCAGGCCCAGAAGCTAGGATATGCATTGGTAGATTTGGATAGAAAACACTCTAAAGTTTCCAAAAATAACGTCTGTGAGTATAACAGAACTGATATGGCAGGCGAAAACCTGAGGAAAATCCATCCAGGAAGTACTATTATTTTGAAAGGTTGTTTTCCATTTAAAGTCTATGGCTTCCTCTACATGTGGCCAGTCTTTAGGCATTGTTTCAGGCTTTTACTCTGAAAATAAATAAATAATGATGTTATTATTTAGACTTTTCTGTTATTGTGCACAATTGAGTTTTTATTTACTGTACTCTCTTACTTAGGTGCCAAACACAGATACGTTGAATTATGCTGCATTGCATTTCTCTGAGAAGAAAACTAAAAGAGGAAGAAAGAAGAGAGAGACACCACAGGAGAGTGTGTACTCTGATGTCAGATACTCAGACTGGGAGCGAACTTTGTTTCAGATACAGCCTGGACAAAATTATCTCAGTCAAGCATCTCTAATTAGACAAAATGTAAGCGTTTTGGTTAAATAATCTCAGGATATTGCTTTCGGATGAACTTTTACAATATTACAATACAATATCCTAATGCAATACCATAGACAATGGAATTACATCCATGTTTCTGCTCAAAATGTCTTCACTTACTTTGAGCTAGATGATGTCAACTAGTAGCAGTAGGGAATTAATCTTTAAATGCCCACATACAGTGCATTCGGAAAGTATTCAGACCCCTTTTTTGTGTGACTTTTTCCACATTTTGTTATGTTACAGCCTTATTCTATAATCAATTAAATCGTTTTTCCCCCCTCATCAATCTATACACAATACCCCATAATGACAAAGAAAAAACAGATGTGTAGAAATTGTTTAAAAAAAAGAAACCATTTAAAAAGTATTCAGATGCTTTACTCAGTACTTTGTTGAAGCACCTTTTGCAGCGATTACAGCCTCGAGTCTTCTTGGGTGTGACACCTGTATTTGGCGACTTTCTCCCATTCTTCTCTGCAAGCTCACTCAGGTAGAATGGGGATCGTCACTGCACAGATATTTTCAGGGCTCTCCAGAGATGTTGGTTCGGGTTCATGTCCGGGCTTTGGCAAGGAGACTCAGAGACTTGTCCCGAAGCCACTCCTGCGTTGTCTTGGCTGTGTGCTTATGGTCGTTGTCCTGTTGGAATGTGAACCTTCGCCCCAGTCTGAGGTCCTGAGCGATCTGGAGCAGGTTTTCATCAAGGATCTCACAGTACTTTGCTCCGGTCATCTTTCCCTCGATCCTGACTAGTCTCCCAGTCCCTGCCACTGAAAAACATTCCCACAGCATAATGCTCCCACCACCATGCTTCATCGTAGGGATGGTGCTAGGTTTCCTCAAGATGTGACGTTTGACATTCAGAACAAATAGTTCAATCTTGGATTCATGAGACCAGAGAATCTGGTTTCTAATGGTCTGAGAATCCTTAAGGTGCCTTTTGGCAAAGTCCAAGCGGGCTGTCATGTGCCTTTTACTGAGGAGTGGCTTCCGTCTGGCCACTCTACCATAAAGGCCTGATTGGTGGAGTGATGCAGAAATGGTTGTCCTTCTGGAAGGTTCTCCCATCTCCACAGAGGAACTCTGTCAGTGACCAAGGCCCGATTGCTCAGTTTGGCTGGGCAGACAGCTTTAAGAAGGTTCTTGTTGGTTACAAACTTTTGTTTGGTACCCTTCCCCAGATCTGTGCCTTGACACAATCCTGTCACGGAGCTATACGGACAATTCCTTTTTCCTCATGGCTTGGTTTTTGCTCTGACATGCACTGTAAACTGTGGGGCTTTATATAGACAGGTTTTTGCCTTTCCAAATCATGTCCAATTAATTGAATTTACCACAGGTGGACTCCAATCAAGTTGTAGAAACATCTCAAGGATGATCAATGGAAACAGAATGCACCTGAGCTCAATTTCTAGTCTCATAGCAAAGTGTCTGAATACTTATGAAAATACATTTGCTAACATTACTAAAGATAAAAAAAATGTTTTTGCTTTGTCATTATGGGGCATTGTGTGTAGATTGATGAGGGGAAAAAAAACATTTAATCTATTTCAGAATAAGGCTGTAACCTAACAAAATGTGGAGAAAGTGAATGGGTCTGAATACTTTACGAAGTAACTGTTTGTGTCAGTACTGTTCAGAAGATTTAAGGATCTTGCCAGCAGCATACCACCCTGCATACCACTGCTGGCTTGCTTCTGAAGCTAAGCAGGGTTGGTCCTGGTCAGTCCCTGGATGGGAGACCAGGTGCTGCTGGAAGTGGTGTTGGAGGGCCAGTAGGAGGCACTCTTTCCTCTGGTCTAAACAAAGATCCCAATGCCCCAGGGCAGTGATTGGGGACACTGCTCTGTGTAGGGTGCCGTCTTTCGGATGGGACGTTAAACGGGTGTCCTGACTCTCTGAGGTCATTAAAGATCCCATGGCACTTATCGTAAGAGTAGGGGTGTTAACCCCGGTGTCCTGGCTAAATTCCCAATCTGGCCCTCTACCATCACGGTCACCTAATAATCCCCAGTTTACAATTGGCTCATTCATCCCCCTCCTCTCCCCTGTAACTATTCCCCAGGTTGTTGCTGCAAATGAGAACGTGTTCTCAGTCAACTTACCTGGTAAAATAACGGTAAAATAAAAAATAAAAATAAAAAATCTAGTTCATTCATCTATTTTTATAATACTTTGTTGATATACCATTTATAACAACGTATATCCATTTCAAATTGAGTTTTTAACTGAATAACAGAGACTTATAACCCTAGTTGATTAAGTTTCATTTGAACTTGTATCATAGAATGACCACGTACTTCATAAATCTGTGAATATGCAGTGGTGTAAAGCACTTAAGTAAAAATACTTTAAAGTACTACTTAAGTCTTTTTTTTTTAGTATCTGTACTTTAATTTACAATTTATATTTTCGACAACCTTTTTTTATAATTCACTACATTCCTACAGATAATATTGTACTTTTTATTCCATACATTTTCTCTGACACCCAAACGTACTCATTATACTCAAGTCATTTTCTATTAAGGTATCTTTACATTTACTCAAATATAACAATTAAATACATTTTCCACCACTGTGAATATGTGTATTTGGTAAAATATTTGGTAGTTCTCAATGTATCATCAATGTATTATTATTATTTATTTTTTGTTCTTGCATATGGTAAGTGTCTCACACATTTGTCAGTAAACTGTAAACAATCTGCATTTTTATTTGACCCTATAATGTTGCAAAATATTAAAATGCATATTAAAACCTTTTTTTTTTTTTGGTCAACATTACACAGTATGCTTCACACTCAGCATTAAAGGGGAAGCTCAGCATTATACAACTTCATGTAAGATGGTTCCTCGCCGTGAAAGTAGTCAAGACAAAATGTACTCCATTGGTCGGTTTTCTCTAAACAGGAACTACAGACTTCAGCTAACTTTAGCCACAGCTAGCTATAAATCTATTGGAATGATAGGGGCAATCATGCAATTTTCATGGCCAAAAAAAACTCTATATTTGGTTTGATGTTACTTAAAAGTGATTGTTCCATAAAAAAACACTGTATAATTGACTTATCACTTCCATTGATAGTTAGCTATCGGTGGCTAAATTTAGCGTGAATTTGTAGTGGCTGTTTTCCAGACACAGATTAAGCCTAGTCCTGGACTAGGCTCTTTCAATGGAAAATCTCTATTGAGAATGGTTTTATTTGTGGTCTAGACTTAATCTGTGTCTGGGATTTATGGCACCACTAAGCAATATCTTGCTGTAAAGTAGGCCAAAAAATGTGTGCACAACATAAATCTTTACATTGCATACAGTACATGGCTGAAAACGGGTGAAAATGTTGCACAGGAAGTGATGCATGTCTTTCCCCTAACCAATCAAGTCTTTCTGAGATTTTAAACAGCCCACAATTCTTTTCATTTTGTCATTCAGTCATTCATAGTAACAAAGAAAAACAGTTGTTAAAGCTACAGTCAGTCCATATCAAGATGATCAGAATCTGCCTTCTTTGGGGACTTCTCTCTCAAGTGTGTAAGTGCATGTCCTAATATCACATAATATTTAACTGAACACTAAAAAGGAAAATTGAAAAGAATAGCACTATCTTATTGGAAAGTCATATCTAAAGGTAATGAAATATATTCAGTTTAGACAGCAATGTGACCGATATATCTTCAGACAATTTGAATTGCAGTAGTTTGATGACTTAATTAAGAAAATACAGTGTTATTCAAAGGATGAACATTGTCCATTTGAAATTGACATCTGATTACGTTCACATTTTGGCAGACATGATTCAGACTGAAGACACTCCTCAACCAATACCAGTGACTACTCGTCTATTTGGAGACAATGTATCTTTGCTATGTCCTAAAGCGGAATCTGAACAATTCCTGTACTGGTACAGACAAACTGTTGGCCAATTGCCCCATCTTGTCGCATCTGTATCCTATGCATCAGAACCTGTACTTAAAGGAGAGTTTAAGAACCCACGTTTCCATGTGGAGGAATCTCAATATGGGTATAATCTCAAAATCAGAAATATCAGCACATTAGATGAGGCAACATACTTTTGTGGAATTGGGACAATGTATGGGATGAACTATGGAAATGCAACATTTTTGGCTGTGAAGGGTAATTTAATTTTAACTGTGTATTTCAATGTTCACCATGTGTTTTTGTGTATTGTTATGTACACTGCCATGTACAGTAGATGTTCAGAAAAAGTATAAACAATCTTGCTGCTGTATGCTTAGAAAGTGGATATTCATGGATGCGTGTCATAATGGTAAAATGTAAAGACACTTGTCATTTTTGGAGACAGGATTTTGAAATGACAATGTTACGGTATAGCTAGCAAAATAGTGTAGAAACGGTAGCTAACTAACTTTTACTGTAAACAACTCTTAAGCTGGCTAGCTAAGCATCTTGGCTGACTGTGGGGTGAATAAATTAGAAAAATAACTGACAAATAAATAAAAGGTATACAGTTAATTAGCAACCGCACCACTATTTTCTAGCAAGCAAAGCACTGTTTCCAAAACTGCCATGTGCCTAAAATAATGTTTACTACTTAAAGTTCTATGACGTCTCCACTTTACAAGCTTATGAATAATTATTTTCCAAATACAATTACACAATATAGGACACAATCACCCTACATTGGTGCAGCAACCAGTTTCTGATCCAGTCTATCCAGGAGACTCTGTGATTCTACAGTGTACAGTACTCTCTGAGACCTGTACAGGAGAACACAGTGTGTACTGGTTCAGAGCCGGATCAGGAGAATCCCATCCAGCAGTCATTTACACCCCTGGGAACAGGAGTGATGAGTGTGAGAAGAGCCCTGAGACTCCCTCTCCTACACAGAGCTGTGTCTACAGCCTCTCCAAGAACAACCTCAGTCTCTCTGATGCTGGGACTTACTACTGTGCTGTGGCCACATGTGGGGAGATCCTGTTTGGCAACGGAACAAACCTAAATATTGGTAAGAAATGAATATTATGTGTTATAGTGTCGGAATTATAGAAGGTTTAGTAATATTTAAGAGGTGTATATACAATGAGTGTACAAAACATGAAGAACATTTCTCTAATCTTGAGTTAGACCCCCTTTTACCCACAGAACAGCCTCAATTCATCAGGGCACGGACTCTACAAGGTGTCGAAAGCGTTCCACAGGGATGCTGGCCCATGATGACTCCAATGCTTCCCACAGTTGTGTCGAGTTGTCTGGATGTCCTTTGGGTGGTGGACCATTCTTGATACACATGTGAAACTGTTGAGCATGAAATACCCAGCAGAGTTGCAGTTCTTGACACACTAAAACCAGTGTGCCTGGCACCTGTGGACAATGTTTTGTACAGACAGTGTACAGCACAGTGGTTGAAGGCTATGTGCCTTTTGCTATAACAATATTCTCATCATTGACCAGAAATGAATGTTCAGCTATAAATTCTTAGATGTTGTAAACAAAATACAACCTGCTGATAGTTATGAATAACTTATTTAAAGAAACATATATATATATGTATATATTTCTTACAATGTTTTTGTAATATACATGGTGGTATATATCCCTACTACTATTTTATTTGAATATAAGGATAGTACATATTTCTTCACATTTTATTTTAATATACAGGTGGTATTTATCTCTTTTAATATTTAAACGAAATATAATGGTGGTATATATCTCTCTTATTATTTTATTTTAATATAAAAGTGGTATAAATATATCTCTTACTGTTTTATTTTAATATATGGGTGGTATATATCTCTCTTATTATTTTATTTTAATATAAGGGTTATATATATTTCTCATACTATTATATTTTAATATAACGGTGGCATATATCTCTTTTACTATTTTATTTTAAAATAATGGTGGTGTATATCTCTTACTATTTTATTTCAATATAAGGGTGGTATTTATTTCTCTCTTACAATATTTTTTAATATATGGGTTGTATATCTTTCTTACCATTTTAGTATAAGGATGGTATACTGTATGTCGACTCTTATTATTACATTTTTTCTTCCATTCAGAAAGATCGCTGGAACATGTAGTCATTGGACTGGGAGTGACATCAGTTTTCTGTGTGATTGTGATCATTATCCTCGTCTTCACCAGAAATACAAAGCCAATTTGTGAACATTATAAAGGTGAGCTCTCTGGTATTACAAACTGTAGATGAACACCTAATACATTTTACGATTAATACACAATACTTGTTATCAAGTAAAACATCTCTGTCTATTACCTATCTTGACTTTTGTCATGTTCATGCTTGTTTTTATTCATGTTAGCAGTGAGTGTTGCTCAGCATATTGGACATGACAACTCAAGCACCAAATGTGATCAGGTAAATAAAAACAATTGTTATAATATTGGCCTGTTGGTAGGTGATATCCAATATGATAATAGATACTCTAATTACCTGGCTATTATTATGACTACATTTGTATCAAAAACCAAGAACATGATGATGATTCACAGGAACAAGACCCAGATACCCTGAATTATGCTGCATTGCATTTCTCTGAGAGTAAAACTAAAAGAGGAAGAAAGAAGAGAGAGACACCACAGGAAAGTGTGTACTCTGATGTCAGATACTCAGACTGGGAGTGAACTTTGTTAATGTGCAGAGGAATGGATGTAGTTTGGTAAATAAACTTTTCTTAATATATAATGTGTTTAAACAGTCATGACATTTTAGCCTTACTGATACAGTGACATTTTCTATCAAGTAAGACAGTGGCAAAATTGTCCCTATACCCATCACGAGTTTGCCACAACCTAGCCTATGAATGAAAGTTTACAACGTAGGTGCGCACAGGCTGAGAGAAAGATTTGAGGTGACAGACAGTGACACATGGACAGACAAGGACACATTCAATACCGCCTTGCACACTTTTGCCTGCATCTAGCTGATCTAGGGTGCAATCATTAGTCAAACAGTTACAAACTAGAGTTTATTTTTGAAACATTCAGGTATGTTTTTCCCCGTTACATTCCGTTTTCATCCATTTAAGATTTATTTTACAAAGAATCGGCAGAATGAATACACCCCTGATCACACACAAACTGCTCACTTTCATAGCCACATAAAAACAACTTGTTGTATTCCTTCTCGCATCGATTCCAGGCTGTATCACAACCGGCTGTGGTTGGGAGTCCCATAGAGCAGCGCACAATTGGCCCAGCGTCGTCCGAGTTTGGGTTTGGCTGGGGTAGGCCGTCATTGTAAATAAGAATTGGTTCTTAACTGACTTGCCTAGATAAATAAAGGTTAAATAAATAAATAAATAATATAATAAATAAACAATCATGCAGTACAATGTACAGTCAGTAAGCTGTTTAGCACCTACCTCTGGATGCCTCTCTGCTTGGCACTCAGCATAAAGGAGATGGATTGGGATAAGTGTCCTGTCCAGGAGGTGTACTTGTACATCAAGCTGCATTCCGCTATAGAATCGGAAGATAGGCTACTGCCACTGTGAGGCATTCTGGCTTGGACAAGGATTCATTTTTCTCTATTTTCAATAATGTATAATTGCACAATGGTTCTATTTTTATTGTTTTAATAATTTTTCTTAAATGTATTATTGGTGTGGTATTTACTGTAACCCATGAAACCACCAATAAGATAGCATGACTTCTTAAACATTGTATATAATGTAGGTTTATTACACACCTTTAAACTGTAGAAAACAAACTGTAATCGATGACTATAAAAAAAGATTGCTTGTTTCTGTCAGGTTGCAACTTAAAATGGTTGACCGACTGGATGCTCCCTGTTCTTTCATTTCTTTCTCCTGGTTCCAGTTGTCTTGGTGGTGAAGGTCACTCCAGTGTATTGTAGCCAGTCACCACTGAATCCCTGAGAAGAAACATGGACAGAATCTTTTTTTTCACAAGATGAGCGAATCATTTCCACAAGTCTTTGTTACAGAATAGTAGAGTAGCATAGCAGACATCTGAAATGGCTGGTCTCAGTGAAAAATAAAGCATTGATGTTGATCATTAAGTAAGATAGTATTCACATACTTTTTTGTAAGCTAGTGTCATGACTCTCTCTCCTTGGTCAGGATCAAAGGTGCCAGATCAGTTTGGCACATGGCGGACAGACATCCCAAACCCCCAATCTCCCACAGGAGAGAGGAGGGGGAGTTGGGCTGGTTTTATGACTTAACAACTGGTCGTAAATACCTTGCAGAAACTCTCCCTTTGGGTTTTTAGTATGAGAAGGGAAATAAATCCCTGTGTTACACATAGACTCTTGCCCAAAACTTCAACATCAAACAAGGAACACTGGGAGAATAAATTTCAACATCCGAATGTTGGGAATGATGGGAGATGGAATATGGAAAATGTATGTATATTTTGTGATGTCATTAAAATTGATAGAAAGACGTTATAACGGGAACATTGTAACTTGAAGAGCTTGTATACAGAGTATATCAGGTTTACATCTAAATGTTGTTAATACAATATGAAGAACGATTAAACTGTTTTTGAAAATATAAAAATGTGATTTTAGCCTTCTAAACAAGAATTGTGTTTCATGCAAACTTGTGCCCAGTCAGTAGCCACGCACAAGTGACCTCAGAGTTTGTGTCAACATGACGGAACGCCCTCCAAGGCCAGAATGCTTAAAAGGACTCGCTAACAAAATGTACATTAGACTAAAACATGCCAGGTTACTTCTGGCGTGTATAGTGGTCGGGAGCTGAACCCTGAATAATCAATCATTGAAGACTAGAGAACGTGAGGCTGTGGCCCACACGTTGAAATGGTTAAAAATACACAACCAGACAGGGTGGATCGGTGGCTACACAGCTGAGAATGGTAGGACCCTCTGAAACTCTCAACGAATTAAGAAGGTAAAGACTGGACCAAACATTCACAGTCTGCAGCTGTGTATGTAGTCTAGTACATTTGACCAAAGACGAGAGGGAAGAATAGATCCCTCTGAACACCGTGTGGTACACTTGAAGTACCTATTCCAATGAACACTCCAAAACAAAAGAAGCCTACAAATTAGGACATTGTGATCTCTGGTGGACAACCAGAGACTTACATCGAACCACTTTCCATAGAACCATCGAGTTCAACAGTGAGACGACAAAGACATCTATGCGTAAATATATACATTGCATTTCTTTTCCGAATGAGCAGTCGTTCATGTGCAAAGTATTCATATTCCTGTGAGTGTAGCTTCCAAATATATGTACGATAACTTGACTCTCTTTGTCTCTCCATCTCCTTACATACCCTTCCCTTTCCATTGTGTAACCGAACGGTCATGCTTTTGTTAGTCCACTAGGGACCTGTTTTCATTGTATTATGTATGCAATCAATAACCTATGCTGTGTCTGTTTACGTGTTCTGTGTGAGGATTTAGTTAGTTTGCAAATAAATAATTAAGCCAATTTATGTATCGCTGATTCATCACTGTCTAGGAGAGGGAGTCTCAGGGCTCTTCTCACACTTATCACTCCTGTTCTCAGGGGTGCAAATGGCTCCTGGATAGGATTCTTCTGATCTGGCTCTGAACCAGTACACACTGTGTTCTCCTGTACAGGTCTCAGAGAGTATTGTACACTACAGAGTCACAAAGTCTTCTGGATGGACTGAGTCAGACACTGGCCTCTGCACCACAGTATGGCAGTGTGATCTTTGGTGATTCTTACCTAAATGGTATACATGTTTTCATTCTCTAATGTATCACATGCTTCACAAAGATTCAAAGAGCACAGTTTTGTCAGCTAATTGTATACATTAATGAGAGTTTTTCTTTTGTAATAACACATATGTGTATGCTACTATTGGCATTTAAAACAATCAACACAACACAGTGGGTACAAAAGGAGCTGTGTGAATAACATGTAAATGTACTAATGTTAATAGTATTTAGGCACTATGATTACCTTTCAATAGTAAAAGACTCCCATTGATAAAGTTGACTTCATAGGCTGTTCTCACTGCACAATAGTAAACGGCTTCATCTGTTGGGTCCGTGTTTGTAATAGCAAGTCGATACATCCCATCAGCATCAGCCTTCTCCACATTGAAACGTGAATGGTTAAAGTCCTTGTGCCATACAGGCATATCATATTTTGTCATTGTTACAATACTTTGAGGCTTTTGCCCAACCATTTGTTTGTACCAGAACATATTGATATCTTCCTTTGAAAAAACACAGTAGAGAGTCACTGGGTCCCCAGAATGAACCTCCCGAACTGGAGTTTGATACTGAACATCACTGCATTGTGTCACATCTGTAAAAACACATTTTATAGCCATGGCAATTAAAATACAACTATTGCCTACGTTATAAAGTTATAATGCAATGCATTTACAAGAAACACTCAACTTAAATGGGAAAATATTTTTCTGTAAATATTTTTTCTGTAACACCTTCAATTGTGTTTGAGGTGAAACATGTCCACAGTTTTTATCCATATGCACCGTGTTTCCTTTAACATTTCAAATTAGTATCATGAACTGCATATCAGAAATACATGATAAACGGCAGCTTTCCCAGACACAGATTAGGCCATCTCCATTAAGAATAGTTTTAGTCCAGAACTAGGGTCTTGGAATTAAGCCATTCATTATTGAAAAATAGGTCAAGGTTGGAATTTCACTTACACATCACACTGAGAAGTACCACGATCACTCCAATTTTGACCATCTTGGTGAGTAGCTCTTACACGTCTGGTGCAGTTGTCCTCTGCCCATGAAATGCAAAATTGGACATAGTGTAAATATAGGCAGGTTCATACTCACAGACCTATCTGATAGGCTGGCGAAAACTAAATCATGCTACACTACCTGTTGAATTTTCCCACCAACAACCTGTTTGGTTACCTAAGAGACAGATACAAATGTATTGGGGTGAGGGGCTGGTCCAACTCAAAGTGTCATAAAAAAGCACCCCCCCCTCCCCAAAGTAAAAAATATTTTCACATGACCTTCCCCTTCTACTATAAAATAAACTGAACATCCTCCCCGCTCATAGAAGTAACTCAAAATAATGTTTACAACCACAAATAACAATAACTGTAGCATTCTTTTGTGGCACAGTTGATGCCACGCAGGGCTAGTTTGAGTGCTCACTGACCACCACAGACGAGCTCACTCACCCTGCCTGTTTCATTAAACTACGATCAGTGCTCGCTAAAGACAATGATCAGCTAGGGGGAAATCTGATTTAGTACATTTCCGATCAGAATATTTTGTATAAAGATAAACATTATATTGTTAGATTATAGGAGTAACTCTGAAAAGTTACTGAAAGGCCTGAAACAGTCTTACTCACCTCAAGTTCAACTGTCAGAAACAGTTGGAGCGCCGGGGCACACTGCCTTCATACCATAGGCCTGCAGTAGCTAAAGATTAATAATAGCCACACAATACCAAACCACAATACCAAACTTCACAAACATTTCTAGACTTTATGAGGGTAATATCAAAAGTTAGTCAAGCCATTGTTTATAGGGAAAATATGAGCAGAAGAGCAAATGTAAACCAGGGAAAAAATGCACTACCCTCTCCTGTGCCACCCCCAAAAACACACAACCCTCCCAAAAGAAAAACATTTTGGAAACCTCTCCCCCACAGTAAATTTCAATCTGTTCCTAAACACAGTTTTTCCTTTAGGTATTTTTTTGTATTGTGTTAAAGCAACTGTACTTGTCAATGTATCAATTATGTAGGTTGTATGCCACAAATGTTTACTGAGGTACTTGACAACATGGCAATGGCCAATAGACTACCAAGGTACAGTTGAAGTCAGAAGTTTACATCCAATTAGGTTGGAGTCATTGTAACTCGTTTTTCAACCACTTCACAATTTCTTGTTAACAAACTATAGTTTTGGCAAGTCAGTTAGGACATCTATGTTGTGCATGTCACAAGTAGTTTTTCCAACAATTGTTTACAGACAGATTATTTCACTTATGATTCACTGTCTCCTAGAGATTAACGTACTTTGGTGCAAAAAGCGCAAATCAATCCCAGAACAACAGCAAAGGACCTTGTGAAGATGCTGGAGAAAACGGGTACAAAAGTATCTATATCCACAGTAAAACGAGTCCTATATCGACATAACCTGAAAGGCCGCTCAGCAAGGAAGAAGCCACTGCTCCAAAACCACCATAAAAAAGCCAGACTAAGGTTTGCAACTGCACACGGGGACAAAGATCGTATTTTTGGAAGAAATGTCCTCTGGTTTGATGAAACAAAAATAGAACTGTTTGGCCATAATGACCATCGTTATGTTTGGTGGAAAAAGGGGGAGGCTTGCAAGCCGAAGAACACCATCCCAACCGCAAAGCACAGGGGTGGCAGCATCATGTTTGTCAGCGAACTCTGCTGTAGGAGGGACTGGTGCACTTCACAAAATAGATGGCTTCATGAGGATGGAAAATGATGTGGATATATTGAAGCAACATCTCAAGACATCAGTCAGGAAGTTAAAGCTTGGTCGCAAATGGGTCTTACAAATGGACAATGACCCCAAGCATACTTCCAAAGTTGTGGCAAAATGGCTTAAGGACAACAAAGTCAAGGTATTGGAGTGGCCATCACAAAGCCCTGACCTCAATCCTATAGAACATTTGTGGGCAGAACTGAAAAAGCCTGTGCGAGCAAGGAGGCCGACAAACCTGACTCAGTTACACCAGCTCTGTCAGGAGGAATGGGCCAAAATTCACCCAACTTATTGTGGGAAGCTTGTGGAAGGCTACCTGAAACGTTTGACCCAAGTTCAACAATTTAAAGGCAATGCTACCAAGTACTAATTGAGTGTATGTAAACTTCTAACCCACTGGGAATGTGATGAAGGAAATAAAAGCTGAAAAAAATCATTCTCTCTACTATTATTCTTACTTTTCACATTCTTAAAATAAAGTGGTGATCCTAATTGACCTAAGACAGGGGATTTTACTAGGATTAAATGTCAGGAATTGTGAAAAACTGAGTTTAAATGTATTTGGCTCAGGTGTATGAAAACTTCCGACTTCAACTGTAGATGCACAATCATTTGTGATCAACCGGCTCGATTCGGTCCTATGTAGTAAAATTTGAAATTGTTTTTTTTTTTACATTGGATAAATGTAGACACAACAATATATCATACACTAGAGTTTAGTAACAATGGGAAAGTAATTCTGCTAATCTGACTTTGGTGCAGGTCATGTTGTTCTTCACACTACCGTCTCTGGGAAACACACTATATCAAATCAAATCTACATTTATTTGTCACATACATATCACATAGGATACAGAAGGTGTAAACAATACAGTGAAGTGGTTAATGCATATATATTTTTAATTATTAGATGATTCTTAACCAGACACAGTTCTCTAAATCGGTGGTTCTTGTGAAAGAAATGCTATAACCACCCCCAGCCACATCTAGCTAAGTGGATGGGTCACTATTGTCTGGACATGTACACATGTTCATGAAATACAATAGATTGCCGTAATCACATCCAGAGACACCTGGCTAACTTCATGGGTCATGTAATCATCTGGCAAAGTGGAGTCTTTTGTTTAGACATGTAGCTGGTGCATTCAAGACAACTGGAAAACTTACATACGAGGTCAAATCATGATGGACCACATACAATTTTCTTAAATTGTATGTGCAGGCGTCATCGGCTGGAGTGCTTTTTAATTTAAATTGGCTAATGAATTCGATCAATTAATCAATCAATGTCAGTGATCTTCAGTGAATTCCCGAGTTGGAATTCTAAGTTGGATGACGGTTCAAAATATATATTTAATTTTTTTCCAGTCAGAGCTCATTTTTTTCAGAGTTCCCATTTGTCTTGAATGCACTGAAGTCGGAAGTCAGAGATTTCCGAGTTCTCAGTTGTTTTCAATGTGGCAATAATCCCAACCCAAACTGAGTGTCATAGCTAGCCACAATACATTAATCTGCATGTAGCTAAAGATAACATTCTAGGTACAATGTTAGCAAGCTAGCTAACATTAGGCTAGAGCGAGCAATGAAAATGGCATTTTGAGGTACTTATAATATTACTACACAGATCATACACTAGCTAACAGTATGCTTTAACGTGCAATGAAAACAACTTTCTGACAAACCGTATAAAATCTGAAAATGTAGCTAGCTGGACTCTTAGTGTCACACCCTGACCGTAGAGATCTTTTTATGTCTCTATTTTGGTTTGGTCAGGGTGTGATTTGGGTGGGCATTCTATGTTCATTTTCTATGTTTTGTATTTCTTTGTGTTTGGCCGGGTGTGGTTCTCAATCAGAGGCAGCTGTCTATCGTTGTCTCTGATTGAGAATCAAACTTAGGCAGCTTTTTCCCACCTGTGTTTTGTGGGTAGTTATTTTCTGTTTTGTGTTTCTGCACCTGACAGGACTGTTTCGGTTTCGTTCATTCTCTTTGTTATTTTTGTTATAGTGTTCAGTTCAATAAAAAGTATGAACACTTACTACGCTGCGCTTTGGTCCGACTACTCTTCATCCGACGACGAAAATCGTTACAGAACTACCCACCACCAACGGACCAAGCAGCGTGGTAATGAGGAGCAGAGGGTTCAGGACTCCTGGACTTGGGAGGAGATATTGGACGGTAAGGGATCCTGGAGACAGGCTGGGGAATATCGCCGGCTGAAAAAAGAGCTGGAGGCAGCTAAAGCGGAGAGGTGGCGATATGAGGCAAGGCAGCGCAGCAGCACGAGAGGCAGTCCCAAAAGTCAGGCGATAGACGTGAGTCAACTCCCCGTGCTTACCGAAAGCAGCGTGGTACTGGTCAGGCACCGTGTTATGCGGTGAAGCGCACGGTGTCTCCAGTGCGCGCTCATAGCCCGGAGCGCTATATGCCAGCCCCCCGCAAGTGCCATGCGAGAGTGGGCATCCAGCCAGGGAGGATTGTGCCAGCTCAGCGCATTTGGTCTCCGGTGCCCTGTTTCGGCCCGGGGTATCCTGCGCCGGCTCTGCGTACTGTGTCTCCGGGGCGCTGGGAGGGTTCAGCTCGTCCTATGCCTGCGCTCCGCCCGTGCCGGGCGAAAGTGGGCATTGAGCCTAATGGAGAGGAGCGAGTGTTAAGCACCAGATCTCCAGTGCTCCCCCACAGCCCGGTTCGACCTGTGCCTGCACTCTGGAGGGTCCGGGCTAAAGTGGGCATTCAGCCTGGAGGAGTGGTGTCAAGGCTGCGCACCAGAGCTCCAGTGCTCCCCCACAGCCCGGTTCATCCGGTGCCTCCTCTACGCACCAGGCCTCCTGTAGGTCTCCCCAGCCGGGTGGGCCCTGTGGCAGCCCCACGCACCAGGCTGTCTCTGCGTCTCCTCCCTCCAGAGTCGTCCTCTAGTCCGGATCCTCCAGCGACGCCCTCCAGTCCGGATCCTCCAGTGTCGCCCTCCAGTCAGGAGCTTCCAGCGACGCCCTCCAGTCCAGAGCCTCCAGTGTCGCCCTTCAGTCCGGAGCTTCCAGAGGCGCCCTTCAGTCCGGAGCTTCCAGAGGCGCCCTTCAGTCCGGAGCTTCCAGAGGCGCCCTTCAGTCCGGAGCTTCCAGAGGCGCCCTTCAGTCCGGAGCTTCCAGAGGCGCCCTTCAGTCCGGAGCTTCCAGAGGCGCCCTTCAGTCCGGAGCTTCCAGAGGCGCCCTTCAGTCCGGAGCTTCCAGAGGCGCCCTTCAGTCCGGAGCTCCCAACAAGGGTCCCCAGTCTGGGGCCCGCTACAAGGGTCCCCAGTCCGGCCCTCACAACGAGGGTCCCCAGTCCGGGGCCCGCTATGAGGGTCCCTAGTCCAGGGTCGGCGGCGAGGGTCCCCGCTCTAGAGGCGTCACCTAAGTGGGCCGAGCCAGAGGTGGAGCGGGGTCTACGTCCCTCACCAGAGCTGCCACCACGGAGAAATGCCCACCCAGACCCTCTCCTATGGGTTCAGGTTTTGCGGCCGGAGAGGTACTGTCACGCCCTGACCGTAGAGATATTTTTATGTCTCTATTTTGGTTTGGTCAGGGTGTGATTTGGGTGGGCATTCTATGTTCATTTTCTATGTTTTGTATTTCTTTGTTTGGCCGGGTGTGGTTCTCAATCAGAGGCAGCTGGCTATCATTGTCTCTGATTGAGATTCAGAGATTCAGCTTTTTCCCACCTGTGTTTTGTGGGTAGTTATTTTATGTTTTGTGTTTCTGCACCTGACAGGACTGTTTCAGTTTCGTTCATTCTCTTTGTTATTTTTGTTATAGTGTTCAGTGCAATAAAAAGTATGAACACTTACCACGCTGCGCTTTGGTCTGACTACTCTTCATCCGACGACGAAGTCTTTACAGATCTGCTTCATTTGTACTTTTGTTATTTTAATCCATGGAATCAGTGAGTGCCTCTCAGAGAATCAGGTGTGACTCCACTAGTGAACAGTCAAGTGGTCAGGTAAGTACTTTTAATACAACTGTTGACATAACTTGTAATGGTTGTGTATAGCCCAATCTGATATTCCTGTCTCTTTTTACAATAATAATTTTATTTCAGGGCCATTATAATCACTGGGGTTCTATATGTATCACGGTTTCATTTGACCAAAATACCTAAACATGAATTGTTATTTTTATGATGGAGATGCAAATATGTTTAATTATGCTGCATTGCGTTTCTCTGAGAGAAACTAAAAGAGGAAGAGAGAGACACCACAGGAGAGTGTGTACTCTGATGTCAGGTGTTCAGACTGGGAGTGAACTTTGTTTCAGATAAGTGTCAGTACTGTGTTTCAGATACAGTGCATTCGGAAAGTATTCAGACCCCTTCACTTTTTCCAAATGTTGTTAAATTACAGCCTTACTCTAAAATTGATTAAATATTTTTTTCCCTTATTCAATCTACACAATATTCCCAGGAATGGCAAAGCAAAAACAGGTTTTTAGAAGATGTCCTTTAAATAAAAAAATATAACTGAAATGACTTAAGTATTCAGACCCTTACTCAGTACTTTGTTGAAGCACCTTTGGTGATTACAGCCTTATTCGGTTTGATGCTACAGTACAAGCTTGGCACACCTGTATTTGGGGAGTTTCTCCCATTCTTCTCTGCATATCCTCTCAAGCTCTGTCAGGTTGGATGTGGAGCGTCGCTGCACAGCTGTTTTCAGGTCTCCAGAGCTGTTCGATCAGGATCAAGTCAGGGCTCTGGCTGGGCACTCAAGGACATTCAGAGACTTGTCCCGAAGACACTCCCGTGTTGTCTTGGCTGTGTACTTAGGGCCGTTTTTCTGTTGGAAGGTGAACCTTCACCCCAGTCTGAGGTCCTGAGCGATCTGGAGCAGGTTTTCATGATGGATCTCGCTGTAGTTTGTTCCGTTCATCTTTACCTCGATCTTGACTAGTCTCCCAGTCCCTGCCACTGAAAACATCCCCACAGCATGTTGCTGCCACCACCATGCTTCACCGTAGGGATGGTAGTGGCCAGGTGATGAGCGGTGCCTGGTTTCCTCCAGACGTGACGCTTGGCATTCAGGCCAAAGAGTTCAATCTTGTCAGGTCAGAGAATCTTGTTTCTCATGGTCTGAGAATCCTTTAGGTGCCTTTTGGCAACCTCAAAGTGGGTTGTCCTTCTGGAAGGTTCTCCCATCTCCACAGAGGAACCTTGGAACTCTGTCAGAGTCACCATCAGGTTTGGGTTACCTCCCTGACCAAGGCCCTTCCCACCCGATTGCTCAGTTTGGCCAGGCGGCCAGCTCTAGGAAGAGTCTTGGTGGTTCCAAACTTCTTCCATTTAAGAATGATGTCCACTGTGTTCTTGGAGACCTTCAATGCAGCAGAAATGTTTTGGTATCCTTACCCAGATCTGTGCCTCTACACAATCCTGTCTCGGAGCTCTATGGACAATTCCTTTGACCACATGGCTTTGTTTTTGCTCTGACGTGCATTGTAAACTGTGGGACCTTATATAGACAGGCGTGTGCCAATTGAATTGACCACAGGTGGACTCCAATCAAGTTGCAGAAACATCTCAAGGATGATCAATGGAAACAGGATGCACCTGAGCTCAATTTCGAGTCTCATAGCAAAGGGTCTAAATACCTATGCAAATATTTGTAATACCTTTGCAATCATTTCAGAAAAGCTGTTTTTGCTTTGTCATTATGGGGTATTGTGTGTAGATTGATGAGGTAAAACATTTATTTAATCAATTTTAGAATAAGGCTGTAACTTAACAAAATGTGGAAAAAGGGAAGGGGTCTGAATACTTCCCAATGCACTGTATGTCATAACTGTTCAGAAGAAATTAATAATCTAGTTCAGTCCTCTCTTTTTACATACCATTTAGAACAATGCATATACATTTAAAATTTCGTTTTTGACTGAACAATTTAGATTTATAACCCTAGTTCATGAAGTTTAATTTGAACTTGTATCATAGAATGAACTCATACTTCATAAATCTATTAAAATATATATTTGCTAAAATATTTGGTATTTCTCATTGCATCATCAATGTAATTTGATCTTATTTTGTTCTTGAATATGATAAGAGTCTCATACATTTGTCAATAAATTTGAAAGAATCTGGATTTGTATTTGACCTGATAATGTTACAAAATATTAAAATGCATATTTAAACCTTAAAATAAATGTAAGTCAACATTACACATTATGCTTCACACTCAGCGTTAAAGGGAAAGTTCAGGATTTTACAACTTCATGTTAACTCCATGAAAGTAGCCTATGTGTCACTACAAAATGTAATCCGTTGGTCGGTTTTCTCTAAGCAGGAACTACAGACTTCAGCTAACTTTAGCCACATCTAGCAAAAATTCTATGAGAATGATAGGGGGAATTTTCATGGCCAAACAACTCCCTATTTGGTTTGATGTTACTTAAAGGTAATTTTTCCATAAAAAAAACACTGCACAATTTCCCTATCACTTCCATTGATTGCTAGCTATAGGTGGCTAAAGGTAGCGCAAATTTGTTGTGGCTGTTTCCCAGACATAGATTAAGCCTAGTCCTGGACGAAATAGCTCTTTCAATGGAAAATCTCTATTGAAAATGTTTTTAGTCATGGTCTAGGCTTATTCTGTGTCTGGGATATGGCACCACTAAGCAATGGTTGCCGTAAAGTAGGCCAACAAATAAATCTTTAGATTGCATAAAGTACATGGTTGAAAATGGGTGGAAACGTTACACAGGAAGTGATGCATGTCTTTCCCCTAACCAATCAAGTCATTGTTGGATTTTAAATAATTTTGTCATTCATAGTAACAATGAAAAACAGTTGTTAAAGCTACAGTCAGTCCACATCAAGATGATCAGAATCTGCCTTCTTTGGGGACTTCTCTCTCAAGTGTGTAAGTGCATGTCCTAATCTCACATAATATTTAACTGAAGACTAAAAAGGAAAATTGAAAAGAATAACACTATCTTATTGGGAAGTCATATCTAAAGGTAATGAAATATATTCAGTTTGGACAGCAATGTGACCGATATATCTTCAGACAATTTGAATTGCAGTAGTTTGATGACTTAATTAAGAAAATACAGTGTTATTCAAAGGATGAACATTGTCCATTTGAAATTGACATCTGATTACGTTCACATTTTGGCAGACATGATTCAGACTGAAGACACTCCTCAACCAATACCCGTGACTACTCGTCTATTTGGAGACACTATATCTTTGCCATGTCCTAAAGTGGATTCTCAACAATTCCTGTACTGGTACAGACAAACTGTTGGCCAATTGCCCCATCTTGTTGCATCTGTAAACTATGCATCAGGACCTGTACTTAAAGGAGAGTTTAAGAACCCACGTTTCCATGTAGAGGAATCTGAATATGTGTACAATCTCAAAATCAGAAATATCAGCACATTAGATGAGGCAACATACTTTTGTGGAATGGGGACAATGTTTGGGATGAAGTATGGAAATGCAACATTTTTGGCTGTGAAGGGTAATTTAATTTTAACTGTGTATTTCAATGTTCACCAAGTGTTTTTGTGTATTGTTATACATACAGTAGATGTACACTGCTATATACTGTAGATGTTCAGAAAAAGTATAAACAATCTTGCTGCTGTATGCATAGAAAGGATATTCATGGTTGAGTGTCATAATGGTAAAATGTAAAGACAATTCGTCATTTTTGGAGACAGGTTTTTGAAATGACAACGTTACGGTATAGCTAGCAAAATAGTGTAGAAATGGTAGCTAACTAACTTTTACTGTAAACAACTCTTAAGCTGGCTAGCTAAGCATCTTGGTTGTCTGTGTGGCGAATAAATTAGAATTATTGCTGACAACTAAATAAAAAAATGTAAGTTAATTAGTAGCCACACCACTCTTTTCTAGCAGACAAAACACTGTTTACAAAACTGATGTGCCTCAAAGAATGATTACTATTTAAAATTAAAATCTCCACTTCACAATTTCACAATATAGGACACAATCAACTTACATTGCTGCAGCAACCAGTTTCTGATCCAGTCCATCCAGGAGACTCTGTGACTCTACAGTGTACAGTACTCTCTGAGACCTGTACAGGAGAACACAGTGTGTACTGGTTCAGAGCCGGATCAGGAGAATCCCATCCAGGAGTCATTTACACCCCTGGGAACAGGAGAGATGAGTGTGAAAAGAGCCCTGAGACTCCCGCTCCTACACAGAGCTGTGTCTACAACCTCTCCAAGAACAACCTCAGTCTCACTGATGCTGGGACTTACTACTGTGCTGTGGCCACATGTGGGAAGATCCTGTTTGGCAACGGAACAAACCTAAATATTGGTAAGTAATGAATATTATGTGTTATAGTGTCGGAATTATAGAAGGTTTAGTAATATTTAAGAGGTGTATATACAATGAGTGTACAAAACATTAAGAACATTTCCCTAATCTTGAGTTAGACCCCCTTTTACCCTCAGAACAGCCTCAATTCATCAGGGCATGGACTCTACAAGGTGTCGAAAGCGTTCCACAGGGATGCTGGCCCATGTTGACTCCAATGCTTCCCACAGTTGTGTCAAGTTGGCTGGATGTACTTTGGGTGATGGACCATTCTTGATACACACGTGAAACTGTTGAGCCTGAATAATCCAGCAGCGGTCCAATTCTTGACACACTCAAATCGGTGCTCCTGGCACCTACTACCATACCCCGTTCAAAGACACTTAAACATTTTGTCTTGCCCATTCACCCTGTGAATGGCACACATACACAATCCATGTCTCAATTGTCTCAAGGCATAAAAATCCTTCCGTAACCTGTCTCCTCCCCTTCTTAACCTCACTAAGGTAGGGGGCACTATTTTCACCGGATGAAAAGCGTGCCCAAAGTAAACTGCCTGCTACTGAGGCCCAGAAGCTAGGATTTGGATAGAAAACACTCCAAAGTTTCTAAAACTGTTAAAATAATGTCTGTGAGTATAACAGAACTGAAATGGCAGGCGAAAACCTGAGGAAAGTCCATCCAGGAAGTGCCATGAATTTCAAATGGCTGTTTTTCCAATGAAAGCCTATCCACCATTTAAAGGGATAGGATCCAGATTCCATTCCCTATGGCTCCCACTAGTTGTGAACAGTCTTTAGACATTGTTTCAGGCTTTTATTCTGAAAAATGAGGGAGAATGACAACTTTGAATGAGTGGATAGAGGGATGTCCCCAGAGCTGGTTACTGCGCACGACCGAGAGCACGCCTTACTTGTTTTTCTTTTATATTGATGACGCTATTGTCCGGTTGAACTATTATCGATTATTTAGGCTAAAAACAACCTGAGGATTGATTATTAACATCGTTTGACATGTTTCTACGAACTTTACCGGTACATTTTGGAATTTTCGTCTGACTGTTGTGACCGCATTTAAGCCATTGGATTACTGAAGGATTCCTGAGATTTGTGGATATAAAGAGGGACTTGATCGAACAAAAATAATATTTATTGTGTAACAGGGAGTCTTGTGAGTGCAACCATACGAAGATCATCAAAGGTAAGTGATTAATTTTATTGCTATTTCTGATTTTCGTGACTAATCTACTGGGCTGGTAACTGTACGTAATGTTTTGTGTGCTGAGCGCTGTCCTCAGATAATTGCATGGTTTGCTTTCGCCGTAAAGCCTTTTTGAAATCTGACATGGCGGCTGGATTAACAAGAAGTTAAGCTTTATTTTGATGTATAACACATATATTTTCAAGAATGTTAAATATTTGAATTGAGTATTTTTGAATTTCGCGCTCTGCAATTTCACTGGATGTTGGCCAAGTGGGACATTTCCGTCCCAGGTACCCATAAGAAGTTTTAAACACTGATTGAAGTGGATTTAACAAGTGACATCAATAAGGGATCATATCTTTCACCTTGATTCACCTGGTCAGTCTGTCATGGAAATAGCAGGTTTTCATAATGTTTTGTACAGACAGTGTATATATAGCACAGTGGTTGAGGTCTATGTGCCTTTTGCTATAGCAATATTCTAATCATTGACCAGAAATGAATGTTCAGCTGTAAATTCTTAGATGTTGTTAACAAAATACAACCTGCTGATAGTTATGAATAACATTTTAAGGAAATAGAAACTTCAATTTTTCAATTAATCTCTCCTTCAAAATGTGGCTTTAATCAATCCATAACTTTTATATGATGACAACAATTTAATGTGTATAGCGCTTTTCATTTAAAAAATAATCTCAAAACGTTAAAAAGCTAAACAAAATGACAAACACAACAAATGTAAATTGAGATGACGGAGATGGAGATTAAACGTCCCTAGTCAGATTAGAATGATGGAGATGGAGATTGATTGTCCCTAGTCTCACATTAGAATGGTGGTGATGGAGATTGAATGTCCCTCGTGACATTAGAATGATGGGTATGGAGATTGAATGTCCCTAGTCTGACATTAGAATGATGGGTATGGAGATTGAATGTCCCTAGTCTGACAATAGAATGAGAGAGATGGAGATTGAATGTCCCTAGTCTGACATTAGAATGATGGGTATGGAGATTGAATGTCCCTAGTCTGACAATAGAATGAGGGAGATGGAGATTGAATGTCCCTAGTCACATTGGAATGATGGATATGGAGATGGAATGTCCGTAGTCATGTTAGGGAAAGGGAGTTGCGGAAATTAGGGTAGAAAGGAAGGATAGAGATGAAACAGATAGTCCCTCATCATAGCACCACACCTGCTTCTCCGACATTCAGTTCCTCCATAGAAGCCGCGCCTTTCTGTTGGTACTGGTCGTCCATTACCAAAAATGTAGCAACCACCTGTTGTAATATAAATGGTTGTATACTGTATATATATATATATATATATATATCTTACTATTTCATTTTAATATAAGGGTGATATCTCTTTTCCTGTTTTATTTTAATATAAGGGTGGTATATCTCTTTTCCTGTTTTATCTTAATGTAAGGGTGGTATCTCTCTCACAATTTCTTTTTTTATATAAGGGTGGTATATATCGACGCTTATTATTTTTTTTAAATCTTCCTTTTAGGAAAATCGCTGGATCATGTAGTCATTGGACTGGGAGTGACATCAGTTTTCTGTGTGATTGTGATCATTATCCTCGTCTTCACCAGAAATACAAAGCCAATTTGTGAACATTGTAAAGGTGAGCTCTTTGGAATTACACACTGTAGTTGAACACCTAATACATTTTAATGCTCAATACTTCTCATCAAGTATAATACCTCTGTCTTTTACCTATCTTGACTTTTGTAATGTTGATTCTTTGTTTTTATTCATGTTAACAGTGCGTGTTGCTCAGAATATTGGACATGACAATTCAACCACTGAATGTGATCAGGTAAATAAATACAGTTGCTATAATATTGTCTTGTTGGTAGATGATTTGTAATATGATACTAGACACTCCAATTACCTGACTATTATTATGACTACATTTTTATCAAAACCAACATCATGATGATTCTTCACAGGAACAAGACCCAAATACCCTGAATTATGCTGCATTGCATTTCTCTGAGAGGAAAACTAAAAGAGGAAGAAAGAAGAGAGAGACACCACAGGAGAGTGTGTACTCTGATGTCAGGTGTTCAGACTGGGACTGAACTTTGTTCATGTGCAGAGGAATGGGTGTAGTTTGGCAGTAAACGTTTCCTAATATATAATGTATTTAAACAGTCATGATATTTTAGCCTCACTGATACAGTGAAATGTTGTATCATGTGAGACAGTGGCGGAATTTTCCCTATACCCATCATGACGTTGCTACAACCTAGTGTACGAATGAAAGTTTCAGATTTTTTTTTACCGAATTGGCGGAATGAATACACCCCTGATCACACGCAGAACTCACTTTCATAGCCACATACAAACAGCTCGCGGTATTCCTTTTCGCATCTATGCGCTCTCCTCCTCTCACCTTTTCCCTTCGCTTATGGACTTCATAGCACAACACATCAGCTGTCTGTGACCAGAGGAAAAAACCTTTCAAGCCAAACTTTCATATCATAACCTCTACACACAGCCTACATTGTTGTCACCATATTAGCCAAAGTAACGTCATAGTCAACATAGCTAATAGAATTAACGCGTTAGTTAACCCGCTTGCGATTATGCAGTACAAGTCAGTAAGCAGTTTATTACCTACACCAGCGGGCCCTGTTGGCAAAAATTTGTAAAACCAAAAGCTTACCTCGACTTGAAAGAGTTACAGTTTTGGGTAGTTATAGCCAGCTAGCTAACATAGCATCCCTTTGTTTGAGCCGGGTGTTTGTGTTGGCTAAACTAGCTAACTGCATTTGCTAGCTAAGTATGTTTTTTTAAAAGGAATTAGTTTGTTCAAAACTGTTCAACTATTGTCTTTCTCTTTGAGTCAACTACTCACCACATTTTATGCACTGCAGTGGTAGCTAGATGTAGTTTATGCTTTCAGTACTAGATTAATTCTCTGATCCTTTGATTGAGTGGACAACGTTTCAGTTAATGCTATAAGTGCTCTGATGAGTTTGAGGATGTCCTCCGGAAGTTGTTATAATTACTGTGTACGTCTATGGAAGGCAGTGAGAAACATGAGGATGGAAGCTAGCTGTCCTCCAGCTACACCATGGTGCCTACCCTAGAGAGTGCTGATGAGGCTACTGTAGACCTTCATTGCAAAACAGTGTGTTTTAATCAATTATTTGGTGACTTGAATATATTTTGTGTAGTTTTATCTAAAAGGATAACTTCTTAAATGTTTCACAATTTTATTTTTATGAAATTCACTTAGGAGGATGGTCCTCCCCTTCCTCCTCTGAGGAGACTCCACTGATGTAAGAAGCTCATTCTTCTAGGAGCGTTCTGTCAGAGCAACACTGTTATGGAATGGCTTGTCCTGTCAGGTAGAGGGCCAGAAACCATTGAGGTCTTTAAATCACTCCTGGCCTTTAATCTGCGATTGTACTGTTATTTTAGACTTCCTTAGTGATTCTATGTTCTCCTCTTCTACTATATCTCAGCACATTGTTTAGACATACTGTTTAACTGTGAGCCAACTCAATGGCCTTGTGCTTAGTGTCCACTGTGAGATTAGAAGGTTGAGGGTTTGATTCCCGGTCAAGTCATATCAATTACTCTAAAAATGGGACCGGATGCCTCTCTGCTTGGCACTCAGCATAAAGGAGATGGATTGGGATAAGTGTCCTGTCCAGGAGGTGTACTTGTACATCAAGCTGCCTTCCGCTATAGAGTCAGGACATAGTCTCCTGCCCCTATGAGCCGTTCTGGCTCAGACAAGGATTACTTACTTACCTATTGTTCTACTGTAAAGTGTGTTGCAATAATATACTTCAAAGAACATTTGACTGGATCAGCCCTCATTTGAAGTCTTTTTTCTCTGTTTGCAATAATGTATAATTGTATTATGGTTCTATTTTAATTGTTTGAATCATTTTTGCTAAATGTGTTATTGTTGTGGTATTTACTGTAACCCATGAAACAAACAATAAGATAGAATAACTTCTTAAACATTGTATATAATGTAGGTTAATTACATTATACAGTTTTCCTGGCGTCCATCAGCATACTATATTTATAGCTATAATGTACCAGCATTTACCTGTAGGGCTATGTCGAATCATCAAACCACTTTATCATTAAACGTTTTCTGATTCATCACATTATTGAAAATGGAGCTTTTAATAATGGTACAAAGGGGGATTTACACAACTGTCATCAAAGTTCAACTCTTTGAAATTGACTACTAATTAAACATACTGCACATTCACACTTGATTTCTGAAATAATCAATGAAACAAAAAAACACAAGCCAGAAACTGTACTGTACTGTATATGTAGGATTGGTTAATAACTCTTGGAATTTTGATTTCTATAATAAATTATTTCGTTTCAGTCAGGTTGCAACTTCCAATGGTTGAACGACTGGATGCTGGTAAAGTTCACTGCAGTGTATTGTAGCCAATCACCACTGAATCCTTGACAAGAAACAAGGAGACAAGACCTAAAATTCCTAATAAATGTGAATTATTTCTTCAGGGATTTGTTTAGAATAGTACAGTGGCATAGCAGGAAACTCAAATGGCTGGTCTCAGTATAAAGTGAAATTAAATAATTAACGTTAATCAGTAAGACACTAATCACTTAATGTATATGCTTGTGTAGGCCACTATATGTACCTGTTGACTCAACTGGTGAGCAATGAGAGTGCCATCACAGATTTTCAGAAAGATGGAACCTGTTTCAACAACAGAATGAACACCAATTACATATTTAAAAAAATATATATTCTTACATTAGTAAATATATGTTATTTATAATCAATAACCTCTCCATCTTTCCAATTTGGTCCTATCGTACATACCTACACGTATGCTACGGTCACAAGACGCAGGCCTCCTAATTGTCCCCAGAATTTCTAAGCAAACAGCTGGAGGCAGGGCTTTCTCCTACAGAGCTCCATTTTTATTGAATGGTCTGCCTACCCATGTGAGAGATGCAGACTCGGTCTCAACCTTTAAGCCTTTATTGAAGACTCATCTCTTCAGTAGGTCATATGATTGAGTGTAGTCTGGCCCAGGAGTGTGAAGGTGAACGGAAAAGCACTGGAGCAACAAATCGCCCTTGCTGTCTCTGCCTGGCCGATTTCCCTCACTCCACTGGGATTCTCTGCCTCTAACCCTATTACAGGGGCTGAGTCACTGGCTTACTGGTGCTCTTTCATGCCGTCCCTAGGAGGGGTGCGTCACTTGAGTGGGTTGAGTCACTGACGTGATCTTCCTGTCTGGGTTGGCGCCCTCCCCTGGTTTGTGCCATGGCAGAGATCTTTGTGGGCTATACTCGGCCTTGTCTCAGGATGGTAAGTTGGTGGTTGAAGTTATCCCTCTAGTGGTGTGGGGGCTGTGCTTTGGCAAAGTGGGTGGGGTTATATCCTTCCTGTTTGGCCCTGTCCGGGGGTATCATTGGATGGGGCCACAGTGTCTCCTGACCCCTCCTGTCTCAGCCTCCAGTATTTATGCTGCCGGGGGGCTAGGGTCAGTTTGTTATATCTGGAGTACTTCTTCTGTCTTATCCGGTGTCCTGTGTGAATTTAAGTATGCTCTCTCTAATTCTCTCCTTCTCTCTTTCTTTCTCTCTCTCGGAGGACCTGAGCCCTAGGACCATGCGTCAGGACTACCTGGCATGATGACTCCTTGCTGTCCCCTGTCCACCTGGCCTTGCTGCTGTTCCAGTTTCAACTGTTCTGCTTGCGGCTATGGAACCCTGACCTGTCCACCGGACGTGCTACCTGTCCCAGACCTGCTGTTTTCAACTCTCTAGAGACTGCAGGAGCGGTAGAGATACTCTTAATGATCGGCTATGAAAAGCCAACTGACATTTACTCCTGAGGTGCTGACTTGCTACACCCTCGATAACTACTGTGATTATTATTATTTGACCATGCTGGTCATTTATGAACATTTGAACATCTTGGCCATGTTCTGTTATAATCTCCACCCGGCACAGCCAGAAGAGGACTGGCCACCCCTCATAGCCTGGTTCCTCTCTAGGTTTCTTACTAGGTTTTGGCCTTTCTAGGGAGTTTTTCCTTGCCACCGTGCTTCTACACCTGCATTGCTTGCTGTTTGGGGTTTTAGGCTGGGTTTCTGTACAGCACTTTGAGATATCAGCTGATGTACGAAGGGCTATATAAATATAAAATATAAATTTGATTTTGATTTGATTTGTATTAACCAAGCATAAGAGATCACTTGATCTGGATAAACAGGAAGTTAGAGTGGAGATTGGGAAGGATGTCTCAATGGAGTTTTATGTAGACCAAATGGGGTCTCTCTGACTCCTTGGCAGTCTAGGACCATGAGCCATTATGGAATATATCTGTGCAGGGCCCCGTGTAGTTCATGGACACAGGTCATAGCTCACACACAGAGAGAGAGGGCCATATAAATCCACATACGCAGTATGGACGGAGGTGGAGTATAGTGAAGGTGAGGGTTTTTGACTGCAATCCAGAGCGAGAGAAGTATTGCATAAAGGTAATGAAAGAGGATCTAGGTTTATGATATGTTAGATTTGACCAGGTATCGGTTCATACCCTAGTACTGTTCCGGGTAGAGGAGGTTAGGGCAGGTGATAGCTCTATAGTCAGCCAGAATACAAGCAGAGACCCTGACAAAACAGATACTGACAGCAGAGTAGTCCAGAGCCAAGGACCGGTACGGATATACACAACAAGATCTCAAGGAAGTGATTGAGGTGGAAACTGGTTATGGGGATTCTAACCTATGGTTAGAATGGATTCAGTATACAGCCAGATCAGTAGCGAAAGAAGAAGGTTATGCCTGCGCCACAGCAAAGCCTCAGTTGACAACCATTCCCTTTCCACTTGATGGAATTGATACACCCAGGGGAATGGCCTGTATGGTAAAGCTGTTCACGAAGGCAGGGAAGCCAGACAATGACAGTTGCATTGATCTGCATTACCTGTATCCCCATGTGCCCATTACATCCAGATTTCGCCCTTTCACAGTTACAGGAGGACATAATTATTGTATGGCCCGATACATCACAAACGGATGGGACGTAGGGGAAGTAAGAACATGCAATAGGACAGAGAATGTTACAGCTGACAAGACAATGAGGGACCTGACTGGCTGTGGCCTGACCTGCCTACCAATTGGACCGGTAGTTGTGCACTAGTGCAGTTAGGAATGCAGTTAGGCATGCACTTCACCCTTATCAAACATGATGACCTAGAACCAGGTAGAAGAGAGAGAAGGAGTGCTCCGTCCAGAGAGAAGAGTGCTCCGTCCGGATCTTTTTACAATATAATTTACATAGGATAGTATTGGATATGTTACTGTCTGAAAAGGGTGGTGGGGTGTGTGATATTCGGAAGTAGAATGTTGTAATTTCATCCCCGATAACACAGCTCCAGACGGATCAGTGACCAAGGCCCTGGTTGGTTTAACCACATTAGCTCACGAATTGGCAGAGAACTCTGGGGTAGATAATGCTCTAACAAATAAAATTGGCTTGATAGTATGTTTGGGAAATGGAAAAATGTCATAATCACTGTGTTATGGGCAACTTTCACCTGTATGAGTGTTTTGGTTCTGTGTGGGTGTTGTGTTGTTTGGTTCCTTGTGTGAAAGTTTTGCAAATCAGGACCCTGGAGAGGTCAATGACGCAACAGATGGTGAGGTACGGACCGATTTCAAGCTCTGGCCTGTGTGATGACGAATACGAGCCTACAGGCCTAGGAGATGGCTCCGTTTCTTTTAACTACGAGGAGCCAATGTTGGATGAGCCAATTTTTTAGGGTTAAGACTGTTTTTTTATGAATAGTTTAATAAAAACCTAAACAGGAAGTGTTAGGATACCTAATGTAGGCCTATAACTGTCATTGATGAAAATACACATTTTGGTTTTGTGAGATTGATTTTGAGTGACATTGACAATATTAATACAAATAGATGTGTAATTTTTTGTAGTAAATGTTTAGGCAATAATTAAAGGGATTCCACCCTGTCACTGTAAAACATATGGAAATGTGTTTGAATCATAGCAGACAAGGAACTGTGGCAGATAACTTATGACCACTGAGAATCTGATAGCAGGGAAGGAGGTCTCCCCATCCAGAGAGGGGAGAAACCTTTGGGTTTGCAATAGATGAGGTAACATATAGCCAATGTATTGGTCTGGATTATTCTTGTATACCATTGATGTATCAGTGTGTATTATTTAGTCATTTAGGGCGGATTGTTAGGTGAGAATTATCTGTTAATTGAACGATTTGAATATTCCGCCCTGAAACATGTAATTGTATGGAAGTGATTAGAATGTATAAAATCATAATCAATAAATGTGTAGTCCTAGTCAGAATTAGGGTAAAGACAATATGTCTTTATGGTATTATAAACACAGACTGTCTGAGCTTGGTGCCGACCTGACCAGAGATTGGGAGAGAACATGGAGTACGTGTCAAGAACAAGGTCACTAATCTCTGTCGGCTGGGTAGCAGGACATGTGTGTGCGTCTGTTTGTGTGAATGTGTGTGTGGGTATGTGTGTGTGTGTGTGTGTGTGCGTATGGTTGTGTGAATGTGTGGGCGTGAGAAGTCAGTATAAAATTAATTGTTTTGTATTCTTGACTTTAGAACGTTCCCGTGAATAAACCCTTTTGACTATCTATTTTAGCTGGGCCTCCGTCTGTTTCATTCGACCAGGATCTTACAAATTCTGGTTTGCAGACTGAGTAATATAATTAAATTGGGTTATGTACCTGGAGAACAAAATTATCTTATCAGGGGGTCACATTCAGGGGAATAAGACCAAGAGGTTCCATCTGTGTTTGGCTTGAATATGGAGGGAGGGCTTCCAGAACGAGAGGGCTGTGACATTTTCCACTGTGGTCTTTTAGCCATCCGCTATGAAACCAACAAACACAAAACATGTCTAGAGACTAACAATGATGCCTGGAAACTTGAACATCAGTGTGGTTTTGGTGTTAGAGGTATGAATTCTACAGAGGCTACTCTTGCTGTAACAGACTTGCTCTCACACCAAGTGCACTGTGGGTGGAAAATATCTTAGAGATCATCACATTCTCACACGTTTGAGTCCATCTAACGAACAACAATTATGTGCCATTATATATAATTTGCTGGATTTCTATTTTGTTGAGAGCTCCAGATGATGTTGACTGTACTTGTGTGTTTGCATTAGGCTAAACACAACTGCATATCATTCACATTCTACAAAGTAGCAGGAAGACTTTTGGAACCTTTTGGGGGATTTATTGGCGCTCAACAAAGACATTCAGGTTTACCTACTGGGTCAGTTCAACGGGTAGTTTGGATTTACATTTGGTTGAGTTGTCAACTAACCGTGAATTCAATGTGAAATCAACAACAAATGTCACCATGTCATTGGATTTAGGTATATTAGCATAAACTATCAGTGTCTTTAACTGTGTTTGCAATAATGACTTGATTTCAGAAAATTACATTTTCTTACACAGCATATTCTGTGTTAGTTAATCATCATCATCGTCATCATGAATATAATCTTCATCACCATCATCATTATAATCATCATGAATAGCATCACCATCACCATCTTCAATATCATCATGATCATCATCAGCCTCATCATTATCATGATCCTCATCCTCATCAATATCACCATGATCATCTAAAAAGCCTTTGCTCTCTGTGCTTCAATCTTTTCAACATGAAGATGAACCATAATCCAGAAATAATTGAAGACATCAAAAATGACCTGTTATAAGACTATCCAACATTTTTTTTAATATATATATATTTTTAATTTCACCTTTATTTCACCAGGTAGTCTAGTTGAGAACAAGTTCTCATTTACAACTGCGACCTGGTGTCACGCCCTGACCTGAGAGAGCCTTTTATTTCTCTATTTTGTTAGGTCGGGGTGTGATTTGGGTGAGCAATCTATGTTTTGTATTTCTTTGTTGGCCTAGTATGGTTCCCAATCAGAGGCAGCTGTTTATCGTTGTCTCTGATTGGGGATCATACTTAGGCAGCCTGTTTTCCACCTGAGTTTGTGGGATCTTGTTTTTGCACAGTAGTTGTCTAGCCCTGCAGAACTTTACGTTCGTTTATATTTTGTTGTTTTGTCGGTGTTTCTTTATTAAAACCTCTTGGTGCACTGATCCCTTTAGCGGGATCATTTTTGTCAACATCCGGTGAATTGCAGAGCTCCAAATTCAAATTAAATTACTAAAAATATTTAATTTTCATGAAATCACAAGTGCAATATACCAAAACACAGCTTAGCTTTTTGTTAATCCACCTGGCGGGTCAGATTTCAAAAAAGCTTTACGGCGAAAGCAAACCATGCGATTATGTGAGGACAGCTCTCAGTAGACAAAACATTACAAACAGCTAGCAGCAAAGTATATTGGTCACGAAAGTCAGAAAAGCAATAAAATTAATCGCTTACCTTTGATGATCTTCGTATGTTTGCACTCACGAGACTCCCAGTTACACAATAAATGTTATTTTTGTTCGATAAAGATTATTTTTATATCCAAAAACCTCCATTTGGTTGCCGCGTTTTGTTGAGTAATCCACAGGCAGGACAGACGGACAGACGAAAATTCCAAATAGTATCCGTAAAGTTCGTAGAAACATGTCAAACGTTTTTTATAATCAATCCTCAGGTTGTTTTTACAACAAATAATCAATATTTCCACCGGACGGTAGCCTTTTCAATACAAGAGAGAAAGAAAAGGTCTCGCTCCAGTGGCGTGCGCATGAACAAATCTAAGGACATCTGGCTATCCACTGACGCGATGTGATCATTTTCGCTCATTTTTCAGAATAAAAGCTTGAAACTATGCCTAAAGACTGTTCACACCCTGTGGAAGCCATAGAGAAATGAATCTGGTTTATATCCCTATAAATGGAGGATAGGCTTGCAATGGAAAATAATAGTTTCAGAAAAACAGCGCTTCCTGGTTGGACTTTCCTCAGATTTTCGCCTGCAATATCAGTTCTGTTATACTCACAGACAATATTTTGACAGTTTTGGAAACTTTGGAGTGTTTTCTATCCTAATCTGCCAATTATATGCATATCCTAGTTTCTGGGCCTGAGAAATAGGCAGTTTACTTTGGGAACGTTTTTTATCCAAACATCAAAATACTGCCCCTAGCTTCAACAGGTTTTAATGTATAAATATTCTTATGGATTTTATTTTGGGATTTACGTCGAAAATAGCAGGATGTGGCCGTGCTGTGTATTTGCGGTAAAGCCTTTCGTACAAAAAGACAGAATACTGTCTGTTTCACGAGCCTCATTCAGAGGTCGAGTCCCTAACGCATCATGTGGGGTAAATTTACAGACCGGGGTGGGGGGAACCGAAAGTACCGGTATTGTTTAGAGAAGAAAACATTTTTTATTGCCGCCATCCCGGCATTTGCCTTTTGCCTTCAAATTCCTCAGGGGAAACAGCTTGGGGGTGTTTTTAGTGACACCATGTATGCATACTGAATCGTTAGTACCAGTGCTGATTAGAAAAAGCATTGTTTTAAAACAACAGGGGGCGGTCTAGACATATTATATTTATTTATTTTTATTTCACCTTTATTTAACCAGGTAGGCAAGCTGAGACAAAGTTCTCATTTACAATTGTGACCTGGCCAAGATAAAGCAAAGCAGTTCGACACATACAACAACACAGAGTTACACATGGAGTAAAACAAACATACAATCAATAATACAGTAGAAAAATAAGTCTATATACAATGTGAGCAAATGAGGTGAGATAAGGGAGGTAAAGGCAAAAAAAGGCCATGGTGGCGAAGAAAATACAATATAGCAAGTAAAACACTGGAATGGTAGATTTGCAGTGGAAGAATGTGCAAAGTAGAGATAGAAATAATGGGGTGCAAAAGGAGCAAAATAAATAAATAAATACAGTAGGGGGAGAGGTAGTTGTTTGGGCTAAATTATAGATGGGCTATGTACAGGTGCAGTAATCTGTGAGCTGCTCTGACAGCTGGTGCTTAACTTCTTTGGGCTGCAGGAGCAGTATTGACTAACTTGGAAAAATGTGCCCATTTCAAACGGCCTCGTACTCAATTCTTGCTCGTACAATATGCATATTATTATTACTATTGGATAGAAAACACTCTCAAGTTTCTAAAACCGTTTGAATTATATCTGTGAGTAAAACATAACTAATTTTGCAGCAAACTTCCTGTCAGAAAGTGAAAAATCTCAATTTGAGGCTCTGTTCCAGGCCCTCCCTATCATTTTGCTTGAGATTTATGACTATACATGCACTTCATACGCCTTCCACTAGATGTCAATAGGCAGTGAGAGAAGAAATGGAGTGTATAGCTTGAACTGAGGTCGAATAAGAGCTCTTGGCATGACGTGACACCAATTTCCTGTTTTCAGGAAGACGCGATGAGGAACCTGGGATTGCCTTCTGAAAAGCTGTCGTTATAGACGGCAACTATCTCCGGCTTTGATTTTATTTGATAAATGTGACAATATCATCGTAAAGTATGTTTTTTCAATATAGTTTAATCAGATTCTTGAAATTTTTTCGGGAGTTTTGCCATGTTCCGTTCTCTGAGTTTGTTGACGATGGAGAGATTCGCGCCACTTGGCAAGTTTTGCTTGCTAAATCGAGAGGGAAAAAGGCCGTTCTAAAACCAAACAACGATTGTTCCCGACAAAGGACATCTTGTACAAAATTCTGATGGAAGATCATCAAAAGTAGGACCCATTTATGATGTTATTTCATATATCTGTCGAACATGTGTACTATTAGTTTGCGCCCAGATTTTGGGCGCTCTCTCGCCATAACGTAAGCTGGATGTCGTAATGAAGTTATTTTTAGAATTCTAACACGGCGATTGCATTAAGAACTAAGCTATCTTTAATTTGCTGTCCAACATGTATTTTTTAGTAACGTTTATGATTAGTTATTGATTAGATTAGGTGCCTCTCCACGATTTCTCCGGACATTGTTATTGCATTTTGCCGAGTATTCACATTGTATAACCACGATTTGTGCCGCTAAATATGCACATTTTCGAACAAACAATATATGTATTGTGTAATATGATGTTATAGGACTGTCATCTGATGAATTTTGAGAAGGTTAGTGAAAAAATTTATATCTTTTGCTGGTTTATTCGTTATCACTACTGTTGGCTTGTGTCACGACTTCTGCCGAAGTCGTTGCCTCTCCTTGTTCGGGCGGTGTTCGGCGGTCGACGTCACCGGCCTTCTAGCCATCATCGATCCATTTTTCATTTTCCATTGGTTTTGTCTTGTCTTCCCACACACCTGTTTTTAATCCCATTCATTACCTATTGTGTATTTAACCCTCTGTTTCCCCTCATGTGTTTGTCAGAGATTGTTTTATGTCAAGTATTGTTTTCTTGTTGTATAGGTGTGCGACGGGTCCTCGTACCCATGTTTATTTGATATATGTATATTTTCGTGCTTGGAGCATATCGAGTGGACATTTAGTAAAAGTCTACATTTACACTCCGTCTAACTCTCCTGCGTCTGACTTCCATGCCACCTATACACACTACTATGACAGAATCTCTGACCAACATTATGAAGTCAGCAGGAGGAGGCACTTCGCTCATGGAGGTAGAGGAACGCATTATGGAACAAGCGGAGGAGATTGACAGTCTGAGCGCTGCCATGGATCGCATTGTCCAGAATATGGACCGCTGGGAGAGACAGGGAGCTTTTCCAGCACCTCCACCACCACAACCTGGATTTCCTTTGAACGCTTTTTCTCCTCCTGAACATAACAGGATCCATTTATCCCTACCCACGGGATACAATGGAGATACTGCCAGCTGCCAGGGTTTTCTCCTAAAACTGAACTTGTATCTGGCCACGGTCTCTCCAGTACCATCAGACCGTGAGAAGAGTTCCGCTCTCGTCTCATGCCTCACCGGGAAAGCCCTGGAGTGGGCCAACGCTGTGTTTGGAGAGGATGCGGCGTTGGACCATTTTGAGGAGTTCATCCGCCATTTCCGGAAGGTATTCGACCACCCATCCGAAGGCAGAGCAGCGGGTGAGCTCCTCTATCATCTGAGGCAGGGGACGAGGAGTGCACAGGAGTTTGCTTTGGAGTTTAGGACTTTGGCTGCCGGCGCTGGATGGAGCGACAGGGCCCTGATCGACCACTACCGTTGTAGTCTACGCGAGGACGTCCGTCGGGAGCTGGCCTGTAGAGACACCACCCTCAACTTCGACCAGCTGGTGGACATGTCCATCAGGCTGGACAACATGCTGGCTACTCGTGGACGTCTAGATCGGGGTCTGGTTGTTCCATCCTCCCGCACCCTCTCTCCCGAACCTATGGAATTGGGAGGGATGGTGCGCAGGGAGACAGGAGGGGGTTCCCGCTCGAGCACCATCTATGATCGCAGAGATCACACTGCTGGTCGGTGCCGGGTTGGTTCCTCTGGGAATAGAGAAGGCAGGCAGGGCACTCTGGCATCACCCCAGGTGAGTAGGCACCATTCTCATCCAGAGCCCTCTGCTGCACTTATGTTTGTCCCTGTCACTTTTCCGGATTTTCCCCTGCATTCCCAGTATAAGGCGCTAGTAGATTCAGGCGCGGCTGGGAATTTCATTAATAAAATTTAGCTCATAGTTTAGGGATTCCTATTGTTTCTGTGGATATGCCTTTCCCTATTCCTGCCTTAGATAGTCGACCAATAGGGTCAGGGTTTATCAGGGAGGTCACCGCACCTTTGTATATGATAACGCAGGAGGGTCACAAGGAGAAGATTAGTCTTTTCCTTATTGATTCCCCTGCGTATTCTGTGGTGCTAGGCATACCCTGGTTAACTTTTCATAACCCCACTGTTTCTTGGCCACAGAGGGCTCTCACGGGGTGGTCGCGAGAGTGCTCAGGTAGGTGTTTGGGGGTTTCCGTTGGTGCTACTACGGTGGAAAGTCCAGACCAGGTCTCCACCGTGCGCATTCCCCCAGAATATGCCGATTTGGCTCTCGCCTTCTGTAAAAAGAAGGCGACTCAATTACCACCCCATCGACGGGGGGATTGTGCGATAGATCTCCTGGTAGACGCTGCATATCCCAGGAGTCACGTGTATCCCCTGTCGCAAGCGGAGACAGTGGCTATGGATACATATATCTCTGAATCCCTGCGTCAGGGGTTCATTCAGCCATCCATTTCACCCGCCTCTTCGAGTTTCTTTTTTGTGAAGAAGAAGGATGGCGGTTTACGCCCGTGCATTGATTATCGAGATCTCAATAAAATCACGGTGAAATATAGTTACCCGCTACCTTTGATCAATACAGTTATGGAGTCAATGTGCGGGGCACGCTTCTTCACAAAATTGGATCTCAGGAGTGCGTACAATCTGGTGCGTATTCGGAAGGGTGATGAGTGGAAGACGGCATTTAGCACCACCTCAGGTCATTATGAGTACCTGGTCATGCCATATGGGTTGATGAATGCTCCATCAGTCTTCCAATCATTTGTAGATGAGATCTTCAGGGACCTGCACGGGCAGGGTGTAGTGGTGTATATCGATGATATTTTGATATACTCCGCTGCACGCGCCGAGCATGTGTCCCTGGTGCGCAGGGTGCTTGGTCGCCTGTTGGAGCATGATCTATATGTCAAGGCTGAGAAATGCTTGTTCTTCCAACAATCCATCTCCTTCCTAGGGCATCAGATTTCCACTTCAGGAGTGGAAATGGAGAGCGACCGCATTACAGCCGTGCGTAATTGGCCGACTCCAACCACGGTAAAGGAGGTGCAGCGTTTTTTAGGGTTTGCCAATTACTACCGGAGATTTATCCGGGGTTTTGGTCAGGTTGCAGCTCCCATTACCTCACTGCTAAAGGGGGGACCGGTGCGCTTGCAGTGGTTGGCCGAGGCGAATAGGGCTTTTGGACAACTGAAGACTCTGTTTACCTCGGCGCCTATGTTGGCTCATCCGGATCCCTCTTTGCCATTCATAGTAGAGGTGGACGCATCCGAAGCTGGGATAGGAGCAGTGCTCTCTCAGCGTTCGGGTGTGCCACTGAAGCTTCGCGCCTGTGCTTTCTTTTCGAAGAAGCTCAGCCCGGCGGAGCGAAACTATGATGTGGGGGACCGAGAGCTGTTAGCTGTCGTAAAAGCCTTGAAGGTGTGGAGGCATTGGCTTGAGGGGGCTAATCACCCTTTTCTCATCTGGACTGACCACCGCAATCTGGAGTACATCCGGCAGGCGAAGAGACTGAATCCTCGCCAGGCAAGGTGGGCCATGTTTTTCACTTGTTTTGTGTTTACGCTTACTTACAGACCAGGCTCCCAGAACGTCAAGGCAGACGCATTGTCTCGGCTGTATGACACAGAGGAGCGGCCCATGGATCCCACTCCCATACTCCCAGCGTCGTGTTTGGTGGCGCCAGTAGTGTGGGAGCTGGACGCGGACATTGAGCGGGCGTCACGTGCAGAGCCCTCTCCTCCTGAGTGTCCAGCTGGTCGTCTGTACGTTCCGTCTGCTGTCCGCGACCGATTGATCTATTGGGCTCACACGTCACCCTCCTCTGGTCATCCTGGGATAGGTCGGACGATGCGCTGTCTTGATGGGAGGTACTGGTGGCCCACTTTAGCTAAGGACGTGAGGATTTATGTTTCCTCCTGTTCGGTGTGCGCCCAGTGCAAGGCTCCTAGACACCTGCCTAGAGGTAAGCTTCTACCTTTACCCGTTCCTCAACGGCCGTGGTCGCACCTGTCAGTGGATTTTTTGACTGATCTTCCACCTTCACAGGGTTACACCACGATCCTGGTCGTTGTGGATCGGTTCTCGAAGTCCTGTCGTCTCCTCCCTTTGCCCGGTCTCCCTACGGCCTTACAAACTGCAGAGGCCCTGTTTACACATGTTTTCCGGCACTATGGGGTGCCTGAGGATATAGTGTCTGATCGGGGTCCCCAGTTCACGTCAAGGGTCTGGAAGGCGTTCATGGAACGTCTGGGGATTTCGGTTAGTCTTACCTCAGGTTTTCACCCCGAGAGTAATGGGCAGGTGGAGAGAGTTAACCAGGATGTGGGCAGGTTTCTGCGGTCCTATTGCCAGGACCGGCCGGGGGAGTGGGCGAAGTTCGTGCCCTGGGCAGAGATGGCCCAGAACTCGCTACGTCACTCCTCCACTAACCTTACTCCTTTTCAATGTGTATTAGGGTATCAGCCGGTTCTGGCTCCTTGGCATCAGAGTCAGACCGAAGCTCCTGCGGTGGACAATTGGTTTCGGCACGCTGAGGAAACCTGGGAGGCAGCCCACGTCCACCTTCAGCGTGCCATAAGGCGCCAGAAAATTGGCGCAGACCGTCGCCGCAGTGAGGCCCCGGTGTTCGCACCAGGGGACAGGGTCTGGCTCTCGACCCGAAACCTGCCCCTCCGCCTGCTCTGCCGGAAGCTGGGTCCGCGGTTTGTGGGGCCGTTTAAAGTCCTGAGGAGAGTGAACGAGGTATGTTATAGGTTACAACTGCCCACTAATTACCGTATTAACCCCTCGTTCCATGTGTCTCTCCTCAGGCCGGTGGTGGCTGGCCCGCTCCAGGAGGCTGAAGTGCGTGAAGTTCCTCCGCCTCCTCTAGACATCGAGGGGGTCCCGGCGTACTCTGTTCGATCCATTTTGGATTCGAGACGTCGGGCGAGGGGCCTTCAGTACCTCGTGGACTGGGAGGGGTACGGGCCGGAGGAGAGATGCTGGGTTCCGGTGGAGGATGTTTTAGATCCTTCCATGTTAAAAGAATTCCACCGCCTCCATCCGGATCGCCCTGCACCTCGCCCTCCAGGTCGTCCCCGAGGCCGGTGTCGACGCGCTGCTGGAGCCGCGCGTCAGGGGGGGGGGTAATGTCACGACTTCTGCCGAAGTCGTTGCCTCTCCTTGTTCGGGCGGTGTTCGGCGGTCGACGTCACCGGCCTTCTAGCCATCATCGATGGCTAGTTTCCCCTCATGTGTTTGTCAGAGATTGTTTTATGTCAAGTATTGTTTTCTTGTTGTATAGGTGTGCGACGGGTCCTCGTACCCATGTTTATTTGATATATGTATATTTTCGTGCTTGGAGCATATCAAATGGACATTTAGTAAAAGTCTACATTTACACTCTGTCTAACTCTCCTGCGTCTGACTTCCATGCCACCTATACACACTACTATGACAGCTTGAATCAATGCTGTTGTGTTTTTTGGCTATTGTGGTAAGCTAATATAATGCTGTAAAACACTTAAAGAATCGGAAATATTGGCTGGATTCACAAGATGTTTGTCTTTAATTTGCTGTACACCATGTATTTTTCATAAATGTTTTATGATGAGTATTTAGGTATTTCAATTTGGTCTCTGTAATTGTTCTAGCTGCTTCGGTGCTATTTCCGATTGTAGCTGCAATGTAAAACTATGATTTATACCTCAAATATGCACATTTTTCTAACAAAACATAGATTTATTGTATAACTTGTTATAAGACTGTCATCTGATGAAGTTGTTTCTTGGTTAGTTTGGTTGGTTCTTGGTTAGTTAGGTTGGTTTTGTGCAAGCTACCTGTGCTGTGAAAAATGTCTGTGCTTTTTTGTATTTGGTGGGGAGCTAACATAAATATACGTGGTGTTTTCGCTGTAAAACATTTTAAAAATCGGACATGTTGGCTCGATTCACAAGATGTGTATCTTTCATTTGCTGTATTGGACTTGTTAATGTGTGAAAGTTAAATATTTCAAAAAAATATATTTTGAATTTCGCGCCCTGCACTTGGACGGGCTGTTGTCATAAGTGTACCGGTACCGCCCTGCAACCATAAAAGGTTAAAGCTAGTGAGGGAGATACGTGTTTCCAGTTTCAGAGATTTTTGTAGTTCGTTCCAGTCATTGGCAGCAGAGAACTGGAAGTAGAGGCGGCCAAAGGAAGAATTGGTTTTGGGGGTGACCAGAGAGATATACCTGCTGGTGCGCGTGCTATAGGTGGGTGCTGCTATGGTGACCAGCGAGCTGAGATAAGGGGGGACTTTACCTAGCAGGGTCTTGTAGATGACCTGGAGCCAGTGGGTTTGGCGACGAGTATGAAGCGATGGCCAGCCAACGAGAGCGTACAGGTCGCAGTGGTGGGTAGTATATGGGGCTTTGGTGACAAAACGGATGGCACTGTGATAGATTGCATCCAATTTATTGAGTAGGGTATTGGAGGCTATTTAGTAAATGATATCGCTGAAGTCGAGGATTGGTAGGATGGTCAGTTTTACAATTGTATGTTTGGCAGCATGAGTGAAGGATGCTTTGTTGCGAAATAGGATGCCAATTCTAGATGTAACTTTGGATTGGAGATGTTTGATGTGAGTCTGGAAGGAGAGTTTACAGTCTAACCAGACACCTAGGTATTTGTAGTTGTCCACATATTCTAAGTCAGAACCGTCCAGAGTAGTGATGTTGGACGGGCGGGCAGGTGCAGGCAGCGATCGTTTGAAGAGCATGCATTTAGTTTTACTTGTATTTAAGAGCCATTTGAGGCCACGGAAGGAGAGTTGTATGGCATTGAAGCTCGTCTGGAGGGTTGTTAACACAGTGTGCAAAGAAGGGCCAGAAGTATACAGAATGGTGTCGTCTGCGTAGAGGTGGATCAGAGACTCACCAGCAGCAAGAGCGACATCATTGATGTCTACAGAGAAGGGAGTCGGTCCAAGAATTGAACCCTGTGGCACCCCCATAGAGACTGCCAGAGGCATGGAAAACAGGCCCTCCGATTTGACACACTGAACTCTATCAGAGAAGTAGTTGGTGAACCAGGCGAGGCAATCATTTGAGAAACCAAGGCTAGCGAGTCTGCCGATGAGGATGTGGTGATTGACAGAGTCGAAAGCCTTGGCCAGGTCAATGAATACGGCTGCACAGTATTGTTTCTTATCGATGGCGGTTAAGATATCGTTTAGGACTTTGAGCGTGGCTGAGTTGCACCCATGACCAGCTCTGAAACCAGATTACATAGCAGAGAAGGTATGGTGGGATTCGAAATGGTCGGTAATCTGTTTGTTGACTTGGCTTTCGAAGACCTTAGAAAGGCAGGGTAGGATAGATATAGGTCTGTAGAAATTTGGGTCTAGAGTGTCACCCCCCTTTGAATAGGGGGATGACCGCAGCTACTTTCCAATCTTTGGGAATCTCAAACGACACGAAAGAGAGGTTGAACAGGCTAGTAGTAGGGGGTTGAAACAATTTCGGCAGATAATTTAAGAAAGAAAGTGTCTAGATTGTCTAGCATGTACAAGAATAGCCACACAGTGAGATAGGATGCTGGAGATAATGTTGATGGATAACACAAGAGGGCAGCTGTAGGTGTGCAAAGTTTCAGACTGATAACTTCAGGAATGGGTGAGCTACATGACATTTAGCATGAAGTCACCCAGGTGTCCCACACAAGTTGCCCAAATGTACCCAAGTTGCCAAATTGGTGAAATGACCTATAACTATATACAACAGTGCAAATAACTATATACAACATATCAAAAAGCAATTCTAACACACAAAAAAATATATAAAAATGTGGAAGTCCTCTACACAATATTTTGCAGCCTGTGTCATGTCCCATAGCAGTCTCTTTCTGCTGTAAAGCAGAGGCAAACTGAACAAGTGGTGCAGGTGATGGGGGACTTCATGCGACACAGAACACAACGACGCCTCCATGCTGTGCCCTTTTGGCCCTGAGGCACGGTCATGCCTGCAGTAATGAACTGTGGCATATGAACACCACTGGAGGCAGGAGTAGAGGGGGCAGAGGTAGAGCGGCCAGAGGTAGAGGGGGCAGAATGTGATGCAGTGGACCTTTTGCTATAGTCAGCAAGCTCCCGGATGAGCAGCTCCCTGAAGGCTAGCTGTGAGATGGGGGCTGTCCACAGCTCTTCGCCATTTCCTTCTGCAGGATGAAGGAATTCACCACAGCAATGTCAATGAAATGGTAAAACAATGTCTTATACTATTTCTTTGTCTTATGGAGAACATTGTAGTACCCAATCAGTGCGTCTGATAGGTCTACACCTCCCATGCTCTTGTTACAGTCCTTGATGGCTGCAGGAATGGGGACTTTTTTGGTGGTCCATGCCCCAGTAGCATCCTTCACTCGCCTGATGACATGATCGCCACTAAAGGACTGGAGCACATCACCACCTCAGACAGCAGGAGTCCGGCTGGATGAACCCGCTTCAGTGGGGGATGGGCACCTTGGCACCGGGGGCGCTATTGCTGTGAAAGAAAACATTAAAAAAAATATTTGTATTGTATGAGCCTTTTATCATCACATAAAATAAACATATGTATTGTATAGAGCAGAGGGTACAGTCACAAAGGTGAAGTGCTGTTCCATTCAACTCCGGCCATTGTTGTGGGCCTGCCCTCCCCCCAACAGCACCCAATGACTATTTCATATGGAAATGGAGAGGAGTAGCAGGCGCAGTGGCCATGTGTGTGTTTGCTGTTCTACTCCATTCCATTTGAATAAAAAATGGAAAATATATATATCTGACATGGAATATATATATATTTATATATACACATACTTATACACACACACACACACACACACACACACACACACACACACACACACACACACACACACACACACACACACACACACACACACACACACACACACACACATACACACAACACACACACAGGTTATGGGTCGTACACATACATACACACACACACACACTATGTATAGCCAATGTGTACTTTACACATTTCATCACACATTTCATTGCAAATTTTAACAAAAAAAAATATATATATATATTTTGGCAATTAAAAAAAAAAAAATTATATTTATATTTCAAACAACGGCATTAGCACTTACCAGTCCAGAATTACACCCTGTCCTTGCAGAAACAGCTCCTCAATTTTTAAATCATATTTGTGTTCACTCAAAGATTCTTCAAACAAAAAATCTGTTTCACTTTCTCGATCAATCTCTTCTATAATCTGGTGCAAATCTGTATACTTAGACTTGGACTTGGACTTCTCTTTTCCTGATTTATTCACCATGATGTCTACAATGAAATCGTTGAAAAAACATTTTCAAAATACTGCTTCCAAAACACTGCTGTGCGTAACATGCGTGACTGCAACTAGTCTGATGGTCAATGGCGATTGAAGTTCGTTACGCGTGCGTTTACAAACAAGGGATGGTGGTCCAACCCATAACCATCACATACTGGCGTTTACCTCAGCTCATTGGCTATCTACTCAGCTAGATTTCAAGAAGATCAGTGATCAGTGGTCATTGGGCAGAAATACAGTCAATCAACGAAACTTCGGTAATATTATTGGTGTCTTCAAATCAGTTCACTTCGGTCAATACTCCCCGCAAAAAAAACAATCAAGTTTGGCTGTGTTGCAAACTTCCAGAGGATTGCAATGAAACCAACCATGACTAGATAAACGATTGTTTAGTGTAAACGGCACTTCATTTGATCACTAAGACCCTCAGGAAGAGGAATAAGAGCAAGATATCAGAATGTAAGTCATAATTTTACCTTCAGATGTGTATGTGTCAAAACTGTCATGGCGGAAAATGTTTGTTGTTGTTGATCGCTCTTCTCAAACATAAGCATTGTATTTGTTCTCTGTTATAGCTATTTTAAATCGGAAAACGTAGTTTGATTACCAAGATTCTAATCTTTTGAAGGATGTAAGACACTTGCATTTTCAAGAATGTTTAATGTTACGATGTTGTATTTTTAGTTAGTCACTCTGAAATTTCCCCGGATGTTGATCCCGGTAACGGAATTGCAGCCATAAAAGGCTGGGGGCAGTATTTTCATTTTTGGCTAAAAAACGTACCCATTTGAAACTGCCTATTTCTCAGCCCCCGAAACTAGAATATGCATATAATTGTCAGATTAGGATAGAAAACACTCTAAAGTTTCCAAAACTGTCTTAATATTGTCTGTGAGTTTAACAGAACTGATATTGCAGGCGAAAACCGGAGGAAAATCCAATCAGGAAGTGCATCTTTTTTGAAACCTCTCTGTTCTTATGCATGCCTAACGTGCATTTAAAGGGATATCAACCAGATTCCTTTTTCTATGGCTTTCCTAAGGTGTCAACAGTCATTAGACAAAGTTTCAGGCTTTTATTTTGAAAAATGAGCGTGAAAGATCACATTGCGTAAGTGGATAGGTGGGGGCTCTCAGAGTGAGTTGTGCGCAACAGAGAAAAGCGGCCATTGTTTCTCCCGGTCCTAATGAAAAACCAACAGTCCCGGTTGATATATTATCGAATATATATTTGAAAAACATCCTGAGGATTCATTATAAAAAACGTTTGACATGTTTCTGTGGACATTATGGATATTATTTGGCATTTTCGTTTTCGTGACTGCTCTTTCTGGTGGATTTCGGAGCATAACGCACCAAACGAACGGAGGTATTTGGATATAAAAGTAATATTTATCGAACAAAAAGAACATTTGTTGTGTAACTGGGAGTCTCATGAGTGGAACCACCCGAAGATGATCAAAGGTAAGCAATTAATTTGATTGCTTTTCTTACTTTCGTGACCAAGCTAACCAAGATAATATAAGGCTAAGCTAATGTAGCATAGAAAGCTACACTCACAAAAGCTTGGATTTCTTTCGCTGTAAAATATATTTTCAAAATCTGACACGATAGGTGGATTAACAACAAGCTAAACTGTGTTTTGGTATATTTCACTTGTGATTGCATGATTATAAATATTTCTAGGAATATTTTTTCATCTGATACGTTTGGAAATTTCCGTCTTCCTTTCAGGACCTGAATGAGGCTGTCGTTTTTTTCTTCATGACGCACAACCGAAATGGCGTTTGTTTGTGATAAAAGTAATATTTATCGAACAAAAAGAAGATTTGTTGTGTAACTGGGAGTCTCGTGAGTGGAAACGTCTGAAGATTATCCTGTTGGGGCTACAGGTGCCGCTAGCGGCACTCCTCCCACATTCCATTGAAAAGGCAGATCGGCAAATTCAAAAAATAAAAATGAAATATTTAACTTTCACACATTAACAAGTCCAATACAGCATTTGAAAGATAAACATCTTGTCAATCCAGCCAACATGTCCGATTTTTTAAATGTTTTACAGAGAAAACACCACATATATTTATGTTAGGTCACCACCAAATAAAAAAAGACAGACAGACATTTTTCACAGCACAAGTAGGCTGCATTTAGCATGCACAAGCCAACCTAACTAACCTAGAACCAACCTAAATAACCTAGAAAAAACTACCTCAGATGACAGTCCTATAACATGTTACACAATAAATCTATGTTTTGTTCAAAAAAATTGCATATTTTAGCTATAAATCAGTTTTACATTACTGCTACCATCATAGCTACAGTCAGAAATCGCACGGGAGTAGCCAGAGTAAATACAGACACCAACTACGTAATTACACATCATAAATAATTTCAGACAAATATATGGTGGATAGCTAATGAAAGACAAATATCTTGTGAATACAGACAATATTTCCGATTGTTGAAGTGTTTTACAGCGAAAACACCACATATATTTATGTTAGTTCACCACCAAATACAAAAGACAGACAGACAGTTTTTCACAGCAACGGTAGCATGCAAGTAGCTAACCTAACTAACCTAGAACCAACCTAGAACCAACCTAAATAACCTAGAAAAAACTCCCTCAGATGACAGTCCTATAACATGTTACACAATAAATCTATGTTTTGTTCGAAAAATGTGCATATTTTAGCTATAAATCAGTTTTACATTACTGCTACCATCATAGACACCATCACTGCTACAGTCAGAAATCAGACACCAACGTCAACTACTAATTACACATCATAAAACATTTCAGAACAATATATGGTGGATAGCTAATGAAAGAATAAGATCTTGTGAACAGAGACAATATTTCCGATTTTTAAAGTGTTTTACAGCGAAAACACAATATATCGTTATATTAGCTTACTACAATAGCTAGCACACAGCAGCATTGCTTCTAGTCAAACGGTAGCATAGCACAGTTCGACAGATATATATGAAAAAGCATCCCAAATTGGGTCCTTATCTTTGTGGATCTTCCATCAGAATGTTCTCCAAGGGGTCCTTTGTTCAGAACCGACTTTATTTGGATCCATAACGAACGATTTCCCTCAGAATAAGCAAGCAACATTAGCTAGCATTGCTAGCCTCTCGTTCTTGAACCAATTCTTGCGTCGCATCACGTCTAAAGTCCAGAATAAATTTCAATAATATAATTAAACTATATTGAAAAAACATACTTTAAGATGATATTGTGACATGTATCAAAGAAAATCGAAGCCAGAGATCATATTCACCTTTAAAAAGGTTCTTCAATGAGCCGAGTACAGGTCAGACTTCGCGCCCAGAAAATAAATAAAAGTGCGCACGTCTCAGTCAAAGACGTTGTGTTCAGTCCCTGGTCGAGATAATCAACTGATTTTTTCTCTCACTTCCGCATTACACACAGGCGAAGGCGTATGACGTGTTTCTACAGTCATAAGTGACATGCCCTTTTATAGACAAGCTCCTGAAGAGAGAGTTCGATTTTGGAAATCTCAGTTCCGGTTAGGAAATGGTCTGTAAAAGGAGTTCTGTTTCACTTAGAGAAATAATTCAAACGTTTTTAGAAACTAGAGACTGTTTTCTATCCAATAGTAATATTAATATGCATATTGTACGAGCAAGAATTGAGTACGAGGCCGTTTAAAAATCTTACGATTTTCTCCAAAAGTGAAAACAGCACCCCCTTGTCCTTAACAGGTTATCTAAGGTAAGCAATGAATTTTATTGTTTTTCACACTTTCGTGACTATGCTAATTTGGGGTTAGCTGATGTAGCATTGAAAACTACACTCACAAAAGCTTGGATTTCTTTCGCTGTAAAATATATTTTCAAAATCTGACACCATGGGTGGATTAACAACAAGCTAAGCTGTGTTTTGGTATATTTCACTTGTGATTGCATGATTATAAATATTTTTAGGAATATCTTTGAATTTGGCGCCCTGCAATTCAGTGGTTGTTTGGGAAAGTGAACCCTTATAGGTTATGGGTAGATCAGAAAGGTTAAGGGCTTGTAAGTAAGCATTTCACGGTAAGGTCTACACTTGTTTTATTCGATTACCAACAATGACAAGACAGTCTACAGGGAGAACAAAAGTTCAGGACTTGTGGGCATGACTTTTGGGATATGAGGTTGGTGGTCCTGCTAGGTTGATTGTGATTGGACAATATGCAAGGACTTGTATATGGGATAGCCAATCATGGAAAATGTGACTTCCCTTATGCTTGAATACATGTTCGGCATGTTCAACAACAAGATTATTTTGAGATGATTTCAATCACATTTAAGATGACATTTCTCTCTTTCTCTCTTCTTTTTAACCAAACACATCCACTGTCATTGTGCTGATGATCAAGTAGGAACACTAAATCCCTCCTCAACCCAACCACAACAACCAACCTCCAGGTAATCGTTCAATATGATTACCTGGAGTTATCCAATAAGAAATGCTTTTGTTTTCCATTTCAAAATATTTTGAAGGTCAACTTTGGGCACAAAAAACAGTCGAACTCCACCCCTTTCTCAAATTTCAAACAGAAATGGGATGTGCTTTTGATGGTTCGTAGATGTGTCAATCTGGTCATATGCACCTCGACTGACGTAGCTAGTTCATTAGCTAAGCTAGCCACTTTAGCTAGCCAGTAACTCCTCCAGTATTTGTTGAAGACATTTCACAGGATTTGTTTTTGGATTGGAATCTGTAGAGATAAGAAATTGCCAAATATCTTCATCCCAAAGTCCACCTTTAAAGCATTTCCCATAATGAGCATTGCCCTGATCTTCAGGCTGCAGTAATTGGCTATCTCCACATTGGCGCAACAGTGACCATAACTGATAATCAAAACAAAACGCTGAGCTGTACCAGTCCTTGTTCCTGTTCCACTTGGATCCAGTTTGGTCTCTGACCCGAGGGGGCTTGATTGGGGGTTGAGGGCTTATGTGGGGACTTACTGTAGGGACAGGAGTAGGTTCCGGTTCATCACTGTACCTCACCCCTTTGCCTCCACCACCTGATCTACTGCCCTCCTCGCCCTCATCTTCAGAGTGAAAGAGTGAGAGAGATTGGAAAAGAGAGAGAGACGGGGATACAAAAAATGAGAGAAGTAGAAAAAGATAGTGGAAAAGAAAGTATGTAACCACGTTTCTATCTACAGTTTTGATGAGTAAATTCATACCGTATAAAAATAATCATGACAGCTATGATGGTAACAGGACGTTTCGGTCCAATATTATAAATGTCAAAAGATCATTTGTTCGTTCGACCTGGTGGGATTGTTTTGTGTCTGTAAAATGAATTATGCGAGAAATGGTGGTGGGAATGCCTTCTTGCATAAATATTGATATAATAACCATCATATAGAAGTAAACTTGGAGACACACAATAATATGTTGTGTGGTCCTCCTCCCACTATGACCAAACTATGACTCGGAGAAACAATGCAGTTTATTAGGCTATAGATTAAATAAATTAAGGTGATGAACTTGATGCTACTTTCCAATAAATATTGACGGTCTTATTCTGGTGACATGATGATCGATGCTTGACTGCCATTTGACAAATAAAAATGTTCTCGCTCTTATTCATAATAATCTCATCATGTAATCTAGCATACACGCACAGCCTATGGGTGTCAAACTCATTCCACGGAGTGCAGAGTGTGTGCGGGTTTTTGGATTTTCCTTTCAATTAAGACAACCAGGTGAGGGGAGTTCCTTACTAATTATACTGATAAAAAATAGCAACACAACACGTGTTGGTCCCATGTTTCATGAGCTGAATTAAAAGATCCCAGAAATGTTCCATATGCACAAAAAACTTTTATCTCTCAAATTCTGTGCACAAATTTGACTGTCAGAAACTCTCAGGGAAGCTCATCTGCGTGCTCATCGTTTTCACCAGTCTTGACCTGACTGCAGTTCGACATCACCTTTGATGGCCACTGGCATGCTTGAAAAGTGTGCTCTTCACCGATGAATCCCGATTTAAACTGTAATGGGCAGATAGCAGACACTGTGTACGGTATCGTGTGGGCGAGTGGTTTGTGTTGTGGAAAGAGTGCCCCATGGTGGCGGTGGAATTATGGTATGGCCAGGTATAAGCTACGGACAATGAACACAATTCAATTTTATTGATGATAATGTAAATGCACAAAAATACCGTGAGGAGATCCTGATGCCCATTGTCGTGCCATTCATCCTGCACCATCACCTCATGTTTCAGAATAATAATGCACGGCCCGATGTCGCAAGGATCTGTACACAATTCCTGTAAGCTGAAAGTTCTTCCCTGGTCTGCATACTCACCAGAGCATGTTTAGGATGCTCTTCTCGACTTGTATGACAGTGTGTTCCAGTTACCGCCAATATCCAGCATCATCGCACAGCCATTGAAAAGGAGTGGGACAACGTTCCACAGGCCACAATCAACAGCCTGATCAACTCTATGCGAAGTAACTTGAATGGGTTGAGTCACTGACGTGATCTTCCTGTCCGGGTTGGCACACCACCATAAGTTTGTGCCATGGGAGCTCTTCTTGGGCTATACTCAGCCTTGTCTCAGGATGGTAAGTTGGTGGTTGAAGAAATCCCTCTAGTAGTGTTGGGGCTGTGGTTTGGCAAAGTGGGTGGGGTTATATCCTGCCTGTTTGACCCTGTCCGGGGGTATCATCGAACGGGGCCACAGTGTCTCCGGACCCCTCCTGTCTCAGCCTCCAGTGTTTATGCTGCAATAGTGTATGTGTCGGGGGGCTAGGGTCAGTCTGTTATATCTGCAGTATTTCTCCTGTCTTATCCTGTGTCCTGTGTGAATTCAATCTCTCTCTCTCTCTCATGAAAAGCCAACTGACATTTACTCCTGAGGTGCTGACCTATTGCACCCTCTACGACCACTGTGATTATTATTATTTAACCCTGCTGGTCATCTATGAATTTTTTTACATCTTGGCCATGTTCTGTTATAATCTCCACCCGGCACAGCCGGAAGAGGACTGGCAACCCCTCATAGCCTTGTTTCTTCCTATGTTCTGGCCTTTCTAGGGAGTTTTTCCTTGCCATCGTGCTTCTACACCTGCATTGCTTGCTGTTTGGGGTTTTAGGTTGGGTTTCTATACAGCATTTTGTGACATCAGCTGATGTAAGAAGGGCTTTATAAATAAATTTAATTGACACATTTTAGAAACCATATGTTGATCACCTTGGGGAATGTGTTATATAGTGGGTGTTTTGTTTTTGTGTTGTGTTGTTTGTGGGGTGCTGTGAATACATATTTTTTTAAATTAGCAAATTAGCAAAACTGTTCTATTTCATATATCCTAAATTTAACTGTGTTTTGGTGAATTGGATGATATATTTTTATGTTTTTTATTTAATTGTCCAAACCTGTAAAAAATAGGAGTATGGCGAATTTGTAGAGTTTTCTTGCTTTCAGCAAGCACATTTATAAGATATTTGATACATTTGAATGCTTACAAATGTTTTTAAACATTTTAAAAGTTTGAATATTTTTTGTTTACAATCCAGTAACGTTTGTTTACAATTGCTATTTTTATGAACTCAACACACATCTCTTCTCTTTTTCTTACAATTATTATTATTTTTGTTTTTATTATTTTGAAATCAAATAAAAAAATAGGAGCTGGCACACACCCAGAGAATGTGATTTTATATAGAGGTTCAGACTGACGGAGAATAAACTATAATCTATGAAAATAAATAAAGAGAGTTGCACACTCTATATATTAGCTCCCAGTAATTTATTGGGTAAATCACCAATGTTTCGGCATCACTGTGCCATCTCTCAGTCAGTTAGGACCGGTAGAGAAGGCAAAGTGATGCTGAATTGTTGGTGATTTACCCAATTATTTTGAAGTCAACCATTAAGTCCTCAAATTGACTGCATGGAACTTTGACTGCTATATTTTCTTTAACATGATGCCAATTCTCTGGAAGTGTGTATGCATAGGCACATGCACAGAGAGGGGTCTAGGGGTGCCTGAGTACATACACATTTGCACTCGTATGAGAAACGTGCCCTTTCAGATTGCACACGTTTTTTTATGGATACATATTTATTTTACTTTAGGTCTCTCTTTCTGTTACCGATCTCTTGTTATCCAACAGAATTGCCCATCAAACTAGGTCATTTCTCATAAGCTCTTGTCTTGGAATATTCCCTCTACCTGTCCTTCTGCCCCCGAGCCCTCTCTGTGAGCAGTATCTAGCTAGCTTATTTACAGTGGGAGCAGTGTGTTGGTTTAAGGGAAAAAAGTCCTACAGGACCGGTAGAGAATTATCAATGTAAGAGATTGAAGTTGGTAATAAACCTTATATTTTCACTTCCTGTTGTATTGTTTTAATTCTCTTTGGGTAAGGCGGCTTTCCTAATGCGACTGTTTCAGCCTCACTTAGTGCTCTCTCTAGCGGTGGTGCTAGTCAGGGGCTGCCCTCCATCTTCCCTGGTTGCGTGTGATAGGCTACCAGGTTTCTTTTTTCTCAAGTAAAATCACATTTACTCTGTAAAAGTATATTCTCGACTCCCGTGGTGCAATAACAGGTAAGGACATGGAAAGTAGTCTATAAACTGATCATCACCCAAAGTATGGCTCAAAACGTATTTCTGCCATTGGTTACTATGGTGGATTCAATGTGTAGTGTAATGTAGTGGTTTCGATGTATGTCAGCTTTTTTGATAGTTTGCCTCACCAACATTTACATGTTCAAATCACCACTGGGAACAGGTTCTGCTGTATTTACTTTGTGATGATGCCAGTTCTCTGGAAACTATTTATTTGCTCATTTAATAATATTAAAATAATATTGATTTTACTATTTTAAATGATAACTTCCCTCTTCAGCATATGTATATAAATCAAGCATGGTTGGTACCTTCTACCATACTCTGGGAGACAGAGGCCATAACCATCAAGACAAGACCACACAAGAAGGCTCACTCCAGACAGGTAAGATTGACTTGATTTTGTCTAGGGTTGTGTTGCGCTGTCCGTCAGAAAAGTTGAAAAGACGTATCGGTCAACCAATTGAAAACGTAGAACATTTTTAGCGAATCATTTCTCCCCACCGCTGTCAGACATGCATTTTCTGAGTTTTGATTGGAAGGCACCCTAATATGAAATCTCTCTTAATTGAATGTGCCAGATATCTAGGGAAGACTTGACTGTTAATAGTTAATAAGCTAATAGCTTATTTCAAACCCTTTCTCTCCATACAATTTCACACCACAGATGTCCAGGGTAACCAAAATCTAAGTTCAGCACAAACAGGTAAGAGATAATTGCCTGAGCATTACAGTACTAGAGCATTAAAGAATAACTCTGTATTTGAAGATTGTTGTCTCTGGTTAATTCTGTATTGCAACTGTAGATATCTGAGAGGACAGAAAACAACTAACCAGTCACATCGAAGGCCATTGAAACCATTTGCCAGAGGTAAATTCCTTCTCTCTCAAGAACAATATTGCTACATTTTCAGAACCAAAATATGATTTCAATTATATGTTGTAGTTCATGTTTGTGAAAGTTATATATAATGGCTTTAGAGTATGATGACTACCTTAGTATGTAACTTTTAACAAGGTGCACTGCTGTTAATCACATTTGGTCTTGTTTTTGGTATAAATCAACAATATTTGAGACACATGCAACTCAATATTAGGAAGGTGTTCTTAATGTTTTGTACACACTCTCTGACTCATCCTCCCTGTTTCTCCATTTAGTGAAGATAGTAGTAATATACATCTACCACCCTGTCTGACTCATCTCTCTTGTTTCTCCATTTAGTGAAGATAGTAGTAATATACATCTACCACCCTGTCTGACTCATCTCTCTTGTTTCTCCATTTAGTGAAGATAGTAATATACATCTACCACCCTGTCTGACTCATCTCTCCTGTTTCTCCATTTAGTGAAGATAGTAGTAATATACATCTACCACCCTGTCTGACTCATCTCTCTTGTTTCTCCATTTAGTGAAGATAGTAGTAATATACATCTACCACCCTGTCTGACTCATCTCTCTTGTTTCTCCATTTAGTGAAGATAGTAGTAATATACATCTACCACCCTGTCTGACTCATCTCTCTTGTTTCTCCATTTAGTGAAGATAGTAGTAATATACATCTACCACCCTGTCTGACTCATCTCTCTTGTTTCTCCATTTAGTGAAGATAGTAGTAATATACATCTACCACCCTGTCTGACTCATCTCTCTTGTTTCTCCATTTAGTGAAGATAGTAGTAATATACATCTACCACCCTGTCTGACTCATCTCTCTTGTTTCTCCATTTAGTGAAGATAGTAGTAATATACATCTACCACCCTGTCTGACTCATCTCTCTTGTTTCTCCATTTAGTGAAGATAGTAATATACATCTACCACCCTGTCTGACTCATCTCTCCTGTTTCTCCATTTAGTGAAGATAGTAATATACATCTTCCACCCTGTCTGACTGATCTCTCCTGTTTCTCCATTTAGTGAAGATAGTAGTAATATACATCTACCACCCTGTCTGACTGATCTCTCCTGTTTCTCCATTTAGTGAAGATAGTAGTAATATACATCTACCACCCTGTCTGACTCATCTCTCTTGTTTCTCCATTTAGTGAAGATAGTAGTAATATACATCTACCACCCTGTCTGACTCATCTCTCTTGTTTCACCATTTAGTGAAGATAGTAATATACATCTACCACCCTGTCTGACTCATCTCTCTTGTTTCTCCATTTAGTGAAGATAGTAATATACATCTACCACCCTGTCTGACTCATCTCTCCTGTTTCTCCATTTAGTGAAGATAGTAATATACATCTTCCACCCTGTCTGACTGATCTCTCTTGTTTCTCCATTTAGTGAAGATAGTAATATACATCTACCACCCTGTCTGACTGATCTCTCCTGTTTCTCCATTTAGTGAAGATAGTAATATACATCTTCCACCCTGTCTGACTCATCTCTCTTGTTTCTCCATTGAGTGAAGATAGTAATATACATCTTCCACCCTGTCTGACTCATCTCTCTTGTTTCTCCATTTAGTGAAGATAGTAATATACATCTACCACCCTGGCTGACTCATCTCTCTTGTTTCTCCATTTAGTGAAGATAGTAGTAATATACATCTACCACCCTGGCTGACTCATCTCTCTTGTTTCTCCATTTAGTGAAGATAGTAATATACATCTACCACCCTGGCTGACTCATCTCTCTTGTTTCTCCATTTAGTGAAGATAGTAGTAATATACATCTACCACCCTGTCTGACTCATCTCTCTTGTTTCTCCATTGAGTGAAGATAGTAATATACATCTTCCACCCTGTCTGACTCATCTCTCTTGTTTCTCCATTTAGTGAAGATAGTAGTAATATACATCTACCACCCTGTCTGACTCATCTCTCTTGTTTCTCCATTTAGTGAAGATAGTAATATACATCTACCACCCTGTCTGACTCATCTCTCCTGTTTCTCCATTTAGTGAAGATAGTAATATACATCTTCCACCCTGTCTGACTGATCTCTCCTGTTTCTCCATTTAGTGAAGATAGTAGTAATATACATCTACCACCCTGTCTGACTGATCTCTCCTGTTTCTCCATTTAGTGAAGATAGAAGTAATATACCTCTTCCACCCTGTCTGACTCATCTCTCCTGTTTCTCCATTTAGTGAAGATAGTAATATACATCTTCCACCCTGTCTGACTGATCTCTCCTGTTTCTCCATTTAGTGAAGATAGTAATATACATCTACCACCCTGTCTGACTCATCTCTCTTGTTTCTCCATTTAGTGAAGCTAGTAGTAATATACATCTACCACCCTGTCTGACTCATCTCTCTTGTTTCTCCATTTAGTGAAGATAGTAGTAATATACATCTACCACCCTGTCTGACTCATCTCTCTTGTTTCTCCATTTTGTGAAGATAGTAGTAATATACATCTACCACCCTGTCTGACTCATCTCTCTTGTTTCTCCATTTAGTGAAGATAGTAGTAATATACATCTACCACCCTGTCTGACTCATCTCTCTTGTTTCTCCATTAAGTGAAATATTTTGTAATATACTGTATAGTAATAGTAATATACAAGTAATTGTCTGATTTACCCCTCCTGTTTCTCCAATTAGTGAAAGATATAGTAATATAATGTATAGCAATAGTAATATACAAGTAATAGTCTGACTTACCCCGCCTGTTTCTTCATTTAGACCAAGTCATGGTGTTCCAGAGGGCTTTCCTGTTTCTGGTGTTGCTGTGTGTCACAGTGATGGTAAACGGTCAACCGGGCGATGTTCGACCTCGATATCAACAATTCCTCCTACAGCACGTCAGAGAGAGGATGCCGATCCAGAATTGTGAGCTTGAGATGACAACCTTGCCAAGGAATTCTGTAACATGCAAAAAGACGAACACCTTCATCTTGGCTAAACCAGAACTAGTCATACCCATCTGTAACAGTGGTGGCACAAACACTCACAGCAATCTGTTTCAAAGCACAAAACCCTTCGTAGTAGTCATATGTCAACGTGAAGAGAATATGCTGCCCAATTGTAAATACAAGGGTAAATCGTCCACTAGGTATGTTACCATTGCTTGTGATAGAGGATTTCCAGTGCACTATGACGGTGATGTTGATATTGGCACTACGGATGGAAAGTAAATACATATGAAAGGTGTCACCGCTAACTGTAAGCACAACTGGAGACATGTTATTGACAAAGCAGCGTTACTGTAGATAGCAAATGAGTGTAGGACTGTTTGTTAACAACTAGAAAAAAAATGCTGGCTAAGTAATCATCTTTGTTAACAGTGGGGTGACAAAATTAACTTATTTACTATTGATTAGCCATCACAAATCTCTGCTAACAATTGCAGCACTTTCTCCAAAACTGCATTTGTCCTGCAATGTTTACTTTTTTGAAGTTTGTGGCATCTATTTTCAAGCGTATAAGTTGCTTTCCGAAATAAAATAACTAAGTTGTCACTTGAATTATTGTGTCCTGTTTAGTCTTTCGGTGTAACAACTTTCCTCTTCTTCTGACGAGGAGTAAGAGATGTGAAGCGTGGTAAGTGTCCATTTTAATATATAAAACTGAACACTACAAACATACAAAATAACAAAGTGACTGAACAAACAAAAATCGAAACAGTCCCGTATGGTACAAACACAGACACAGGAAACGACCACCCACAAAACACAATGAAAAACAGGATACCTAAATATGGCTCCCAATCAGAGACAACGACTGACACCTGCCTCTGATTGGGAACCATACTAGGCCAAACACATAGAAATATAACCATAGAACAAAACATAGAAAAACAACATAGAATGCCCACCCCAACTCACGCCCTGACCAACTAAAATAAAGACATTAAAAAATGAACTAAGGTCAGAACGTGACAGTACCCCCCCCCCCACAAGGTGCGGACTCCGGCCGCAAAACCTGAACCTATAGGGGAGGGCCTGGGAGGGCATTTACAGCGGTGGCGGCTCTGGAGCGGGACGAAGACCCCACTCCACCATAGTCTCGGCCCACTTCTGTGACACCTTAGGAGGGGCAACCCTCGTCACCGACCCTGGATTGGAGACCCTAGATTGGAGACCCCATCTTATTCATCCCAAAGTCGACCTTTAAAACATTTGCCATAATGAGCATGACCCTGATCTTCAGGCTGCAGTAATTAGCTATCTCGACATGGGCGCGACAGTGACCATAACTGATAATCAAAACAAAACTGCCAGAGAGAAGAAGGCTGGCAGATTGACCGCTGAGCTGTACCATTCCTTGTTCCTGTTCCACTTGGATCCAGTTTGGTCTCTGACCCGAGGGGGCTTGATTGGGGGTTGAGGGCTTATGTGGGGACTTACTGTAGGGACAGGAGTAGGTTCCGGTTCATCACTGTACCTCACCCCTTTGCCTCCACCACCTGATCTACTGCCCTCCTCGCCCTCATCTTCAGAGTGAAAGAGTGAGAGAGATTGGAAAAGAGAGAGAGACGGGGATACAAAAAATGAGAGAAGTAGAAAAAGATAGTGGAAAAGAAAGTATGTAACCACGTTTCTATCTACAGTTTTGATGAGTAAATTCATACCGTATAAAAATAATCATGACAGCTATGATGGTAACAGGACGTTTCGGTCCAATATTATAAATGTCAAAAGATCATTTGTTCGTTCGACCTGGTGGGATTGTTTTGTGTCTGTAAAATGAATTATGCGAGAAATGGTGGTGGGAATGCCTTCTTGCATAAATATTGATATAATAACCATCATATAGAAGTAAACTTGGAGACACACAATAATATGTTGTGTGGTCCTCCTCCCACTATGACCAAACTATGACTCGGAGAAACAATGCAGTTTATTAGGCTATAGATTAAATAAATTAAGGTGATGAACTTGATGCTACTTTCCAATAAATATTGACGGTCTTATTCTGGTGACATGATGATCGATGCTTGACTGCCATTTGACAAATAAAAATGTTCTCGCTCTTATTCATAATAATCTCATCATGTAATCTAGCATACACGCACAGCCTATGGGTGTCAAACTCATTCCACGGAGTGCAGAGTGTGTGCGGGTTTTTGGATTTTCCTTTCAATTAAGACAACCAGGTGAGGGGAGTTCCTTACTAATTATACTGATAAAAAATAGCAACACAACACGTGTTGGTCCCATGTTTCATGAGCTGAATTAAAAGATCCCAGAAATGTTCCATATGCACAAAAAACTTTTATCTCTCAAATTCTGTGCACAAATTTGACTGTCAGAAACTCTCAGGGAAGCTCATCTGCGTGCTCATCGTTTTCACCAGTCTTGACCTGACTGCAGTTCGACATCACCTTTGATGGCCACTGGCATGCTTGAAAAGTGTGCTCTTCACCGATGAATCCCGATTTCAACTGTAATGGGCAGATAGCAGACACTGTGTACGGTATCGTGTGGGCGAGTGGTTTGTGTTGTGGAAAGAGTGCCCCATGGTGGCGGTGGAATTATGGTATGGCCAGGTATAAGCTATGGACAATGAACACAATTCAATTTTATTGATGATAATGTAAATGCACAAAAATACAGTGAGGAGATCCTGATGCCCATTGTCGTGCCATTCATCCTGCACCATCACCTCATGTTTCAGAATAATAATGCACGGCCCGATGTTGCAAGGATCTGTACACAATTCCTGTAAGCTGAAAGTTCTTCCCTGGTCTGCATACTCACCAGAGCATGTTTAGGATGCTCTTCTCGACTTGTATGACAGTGTGTTCCAGTTACCGCCAATATCCAGCATCATCGCACAGCCATTGAAAAGGAGTGGGACAACGTTCCACAGGCCACAATCAACAGCCTGATCAACTCTATGCGAAGTAACTTGAATGGGTTGAGTCACTGACGTGATCTTCCTGTCCGGGTTGGCACCCCACCTTAGGTTTGTGCCATGGGAGCTCTTCTTGGGCTATACTCAGCCTTGTCTCAGGATGGTAAGTTGGTGGTTGAAGAAATCCCTCTAGTAGTGTTGGGGCTGTGGTTTGGCAAAGTGGGTGGGGTTATATCCTGCCTGTTTGACCCTGTCCGGGGGTATCATCGAACGGGGCCACAGTGTCTCCGGACCCCTCCTGTCTCAGCCTCCAGTGTTTATGCTGCAATAGTGTATGTGTCGGGGGGCTAGGGTCAGTCTGTTATATCTGCAGTATTTCTCCTGTCTTATCCTGTGTCCTGTGTGAATTCAATCTCTCTCTCTCTCTCATGAAAAGCCAACTGACATTTACTCCTGAGGTGCTGACCTATTGCACCCTCTACGACCACTGTGATTATTATTATTTAACCCTGCTGGTCATCTATGAATTTTTTTACATCTTGGCCATGTTCTGTTATAATCTCCACCCGGCACAGCCGGAAGAGGACTGGCAACCCCTCATAGCCTTGTTTCTTCCTATGTTCCGGCCTTTCTAGGGAGTTTTTCCTTGCCATCGTGCTTCTACACCTGCATTGCTTGCTGTTTGGGGTTTTAGGTTGGGTTTCTATACAGCATTTTGTGACATCAGCTGATGTAAGAAGGGCTTTATAAATACATTTAATTGACACATTTTAGAAACCATATGTTGATCACCTTGGGGAATGTGTTATATAGTGGGTGTTTTGTTTTTGTGTTGTGTTGTTTGTGGGGTGCTGTGAATACATATTTTTTAGCAAAACTGTTCTATTTCATATATCCTAAATTTAACTGTGTTTTGGTGAATTGGATGATATATTTTTAAGTTAATAAAATAAAGGGGATTCTGGGTAACTAAATTATGTCACTCTGTCCCAGAGTATTCTTGTTTACTTGGAATACCTCTTAGCACATAATAACCAAATTATAATGCCAATTCTTTGGAAGTGTGTCCCCTACATGTTGTTTGAGATGATGCAAATTTTCTGAAACTGGTTCAGCTAAATTTTATGTGCGATGATGCTATTCTGTGGAACTCTGTCCTCTGTATGTTGTTTGCGATGATGTCACTTCTCTGAAACGGGTTCCATTTTTTTGGGACATGATGCCAATTCTTTGGAACTGTATGGAATTCCATTTCAGGACTTATTGATTGGCTTCAAAATATTAAAACCTGTAATCAAAAAGAGAGGAAATGTTTTTTATTTAATTGTCCAAACCTGTAAAAAATAGGAGTATGGCGAATTTGTAGAGTTTTCTTGCTTTCAGCAAGCACATTTATAAGATATTTGATACATTTGAATGCTTACAAATGTTTTTAAACATTTTAAAAGTTTGAATATTTTTTGGTTACAATCCAGTAACGTTTGTTTACAATTGCTATTTTTATGAACTCAACACACATCTCTTCTCTTTTTCTTACAATTATTATTATTTTTGTTTTTATTATTTTGAAATCAAATTTAAAAAAAATAGGAGCTGGCACACACCCAGAGAATGTGATTTTATATAGAGGTTCAGACTGACGGAGAATAAACTATAATCTATGAAAATAAATAAAGAGAGTTGCACACTCTATATATTAGCTCCCAGTAATTTATTGGGTAAATCACCAATGTTTCGGCATCACTGTGCCATCTCTCAGTCAGTTAGGACCGGTAGAGAAGGCAAAGTGATGCTGAATTGTTGGTGATTTACCCAATTATTTTGAAGTCAACCATTAAGTCCTCAAATTGACTGCATGGAACTTTGACTGCTATATTTTCTTTAACATGATGCCAATTCTCTGGAAGTGTGTATGCATAGGCACATGCACAGAGAGGGGTCTAGGGGTGCCTGAGTACATACACATTTGCACTCGTATGAGAAACGTGCCCTTTCAGATTGCACACGTTTTTTTATGGATACATATTTATTTTACTTTAGGTCTCTCTTTCTGTTACCGATCTCTTGTTATCCAACAGAATTGCCCATCAAACTAGGTCATTTCTCATAAGCTCTTGTCTTGGAATATTCCCTCTACCTGTCCTTCTGCCCCCGAGCCCTCTCTGTGAGCAGTATCTAGCTAGCTTATTTACAGTGTGTTGGTTTAAGGGAAAAAAGTCCTACAGGACCGGTAGAGAATTATCAATGTAAGAGATTGAAGTTGGTAATAAACCTTATATTTTCACTTCCTGTTGTATTGTTTTAATTCTCTTTGGGTAAGGCGGCTTTCCTAATGCGACTGTTTCAGCCTCACTTAGTGCTCTCTCTAGCGGTGGTGCTAGTCAGGGGCTGCCCTCCATCTTCCCTGGTTGCGTGTGATAGGCTACCAGGTTTCTTTTTTCTAAAGTAAAATCACATTTACTCTGTAAAAGTATATTCTCGACTCCCGTGGTGCAATAACAGGTAAGGACATGGAAAGTAGTCTATAAACTGATCATCACCCAAAGTATGGCTCAAAACGTATGTGTAGTGTAATGTAGTGGTTTCGATGCATGTCAGCTTTTTTGATAGTTTGCCTCACCAACATTTACATGTTCAAATCACCACTGGGAACAGGTTCTGCTGTATTTACTTTGTGATGATGCCAGTTCTCTGGAAACTATTTATTTGCTCATTTAATAATATTAAAATAATATTGATTTTACTATTTTAAATGATAACTTCCCTCTTCAGCATATGTATATAAATCAAGCATGGTTGGTACCTTCTACCATACTCTGGGAGACAGAGGCCATAACCATCAAGACAAGACCACACAAGAAGGCTCACTCCAGACAGGTAAGATTGACTTGATTTTGTCTAGGGTTGTGTTGCGCTGTCCGTCAGAAAAGTTGAAAAGACGTATCGGTCAACCAATTGAAAACGTAGAACATTTTTAGCGAATCATTTCTCCCCACCGCTGTCAGACATGCATTTTCTGAGTTTTGATTGGAAGGCACCCTAATATGAAATCTCTCTTAATTGAATGTGCCAGATATCTAGGGAAGACTTGACTGTTAATAGTGAATAAGCTAATAGCTTATTTCAAACCCTTTCTCTCCATACAATTTCACACCACAGATGTCCAGGGTAACCCAAATCTAAGTTCAGCACAAACAGGTAAGAGATAATTGCCTGAGCATTACAGTACTAGAGCATTAAAGAATAACTCTGTATTTGAAGATTGTTGTCTCTGGTTAATTCTGTATTGCAACTGTAGATATCTGAGAGGACAGAAAACAACTAACCAGTCACATCGAAGGCCATTGAAACCATTTGCCAGAGGTAAAATCCTTCTCTCTCAAGAACAATATTGCTACATTTTCAGAACCAAAATATGATTTCAATTATATGTTGTAGTTCATGTTTGTGAAAGTTATATATAATGGCTTTAGAGTATGATGACTACCTTAGTATGTAACTTTTAACAAGGTGCACTGCTGTTAATCACATTTGGTCTTGTTTTTGGTATAAATCAACAATATTTGAGACACACAACAGTGTTACCTTTCCCCTTATAGATGCAACTCAATATTAGGAAGGTGTTCTTAATGTTTTGTACACACTCTCTGACTCATCCTCCCTGTTTCTCCATTTAGTGAAGATAGTAGTAATATACATCTACCACCCTGTCTGACTCATCTCTCTTGTTTCTCCATTTAGTGAAGATAGTAGTAATATACATCTACCACCCTGTCTGACTCATCTCTCTTGTTTCTCCATTTAGTGAAGATAGTAATATACATCTACCACCTGTCTGACTCATCTCTCTTGTTTCTCCATTTAGTGAAGATAGTAGTAATATACATCTACCACCCTGTCTGACTCATCTCTCTTGTTTCTCCATTTAGTGAAGATAGTAATATACATCTACCACCCTGTCTGACTCATCTCTCTTGTTTCTCCATTTAGTGAAGATAGTAGTAATATACATCTACCACCCTGTCTGACTCATCTCTCTTGTTTCTCCATTTAGTGAAGATAGTAGTAATATACATCTACCACCCTGTCTGACTCATCTCTCTTGTTTCTCCATTTAGTGAAGATAGTAGTAATATACATCTACCACCCTGTCTGACTCATCTCTCTTGTTTCTCCATTTAGTGAAGATAGTAGTAATATACATATTCCACCCTGTCTGACTCATCTCTCTTGTTTCTCCATTTAGTGAAGATAGTAGTAATATACATATTCCACCCTGTCTGACTGATCACTGCTGTTTCTGCATTTAGTGAAGATAGTAGTAATATACATCTACCACCCTGTCTGACTCATCTCTCTTGTTTCTCCATTTAGTGAAGATAGTAATATACATCTACCACCCTGTCTGACTCATCTCTCTTGTTTCTCCATTTAGTGAAGATAGTAGTAATATACATATTCCACCCTGTCTGACTGATCACTGCTGTTTCTCCATTTAGTGAAGATAGTAGTAATATACATCTACCACCCTGTCTGACTCATCTCTCTTGTTTCTCCATTTAGTGAAGCTAGTAGTAATATACATCTACCACCCTGTCTGACTCATCTCTCTTGTTTCTCCATTTAGTGAAGATAGTAGTAATATACATCTACCACCCTGTCTGACTCATCTCTCTTGTTTCTCCATTTAGTGAAGATAGTAGTAATATACATCTACCACCCTGTCTGACTCATCTCTCTTGTTTCTCCATTTAGTGAAGATAGTAGTAATATACATCTACCACCCTGTCTGACTCATCTCTCCTGTTTCTCCATTTAGTGAATATAGTAATATACATCTTCCACCCTGTCTGACTGATCTCTCCTGTTTCTCCATTTAGTGAAGATAGTAGTAATATACATCTACCACCCTGTCTGACTCATCTCTCTTGTTTCTCCATTTAGTGAAGATAGTAGTAATATACATATTCCACCCTGTCTGACTGATCACTGCTGTTTCTGCATTTAGTGAAGATAGTAGTAATATACATCTACCACCCTGTCTGACTCATCTCTCTTGTTTCTCCATTTAGTGAAGATAGTAATATACATCTTCCACCCTGTCTGACTCATCTCTCTTGTTTCTCCATTTAGTGAAGATAGTAGTAATATACATCTACCACCCTGTCTGACTCATCTCTCTTGTTTCATCATTTAGTGAAGATAGTAGTAATATACATATTAGACCCTGTCTGACTCATCTCTCTTGTTTCTCCATTTAGTGAAGATAGTAGTAATATACATATTCCACCCTGTCTGACTGATCACTGCTGTTTCTCCATTTAGTGAAGATAGTAGTAATATACATCTACCACCCTGTCTGACTCATCTCTCTTGTTTCTCCATTTAGTGAAGATAGTAGTAATATACATATTCCACCCTGTCTGACTGATCACTGCTGTTTCTGCATTTAGTGAAGATAGTAGTAATATACATCTACCACCCTGTCTGACTCATCTCTCTTGTTTCTCCATTTAGTGAAGATAGTAATATACATCTTCCACCCTGTCTGACTCATCTCTCTTGTTTCTCCATTTAGTGAAGATAGTAGTAATATACATCTACCACCCTGTCTGACTCATCTCTCTTGTTTCATCATTTAGTGAAGATAGTAGTAATATACATATTCCACCCTGTCTGACTCATCTCTCTTGTTTCTCCATTTAGTGAAGATAGTAGTAATATACATATTCCACCCTGTCTGACTGATCACTGCTGTTTCTGCATTTAGTGAAGATAGTAGTAATATACATCTACCACCCTGTCTGACTCATCTCTCTTGTTTCTCCATTTAGTGAAGATAGTAATATACATCTACCACCCTGGCTGACTCATCTCTCTTGTTTCTCCATTTAGTGAAGATAGTAGTAATATACATCTACCACCCTGTCTGACTCATCTCTCTTGTTTCTCCATTTAGTGAAGATAGTAGTAATATACATCTACCACCCTGTCTGACTCATCTCTCTTGTTTCTCCATTTAGTGAAGATAGTAGTAATATACATCTACCACCCTGTCTGACTCATCTCTCTTGTTTCTCCATTTAGTGAAGATAGTAGTAATACACATCTACCACCCTGACTGACTATTCTCTCTTGTTTCTCCATTTAGTGAAGATAGTAATATACATCTTCCACCCTGTCTGACTGATCTCTCCTGTTTCTCCATTTAGTGAAGATAGTAGTAATATACATCTACCACCCTGTCTGACTCATCTCTCTTGTTTCTCCATTTAGTGAAGATAGTAATATACATCTACCACCCTGTCTGACTCATCTCTCTTGTTTCTCCATTTAGTGAAGATAGTAATATACATCTACCACCCTGTCTGACTCATCTCTCTTGTTTCTCCATTTAGTGAAGATAGTAATATACATCTACCACCCTGGCTGACTCATCTCTCTTGTTTCTCCATTTAGTGAAGATAGTAGTAATATACATCTACCACCCTGTCTGACTCATCTCTCTTGTTTCTCCATTTAGTGAAGATAGTAGTAATATACATCTACCACCCTGTCTGACTCATCTCTCTTGTTTCTCCATTTAGTGAAGATAGTAGTAATATACATCTACCACCCTGTCTGACTCATCTCTCTTGTTTCTCCATTTAGTGAAGATAGTAGTAATACACATCTACCACCCTGTCTGACTCATCTCTCTTGTTTCTCCATTTAGTGAAGATAGTAATATACATCTACCACCCTGTCTGACTCATCTCTCTTGTTTCTCCATTTAGTGAAGATAGTAATATACATCTACCACCCTGTCTGACTCATCTCTCTTGTTTCACCATTTAGTGAAGATAGTAATAATATACATATTCCACCCTGTCTGACTCATCTCTCTTGTTTCTCCATTTAGTGAAGATAGTAGTAATATACATCTACCACCCTGTCTGACTCATCTCTCTTGTTTCTCCATTTAGTGAAGATAGTAATATACATCTACCACCCTGTCTGACTCATCTCTCCTGTTTCTCCATTTAGTGAAGATAGTAATATACATCTTCCACCCTGTCTGACTGATCTCTCCTGTTTCTCCATTTAGTGAAGATAGTAGTAATATACATCTACCACCCTGTCTGACTCATCTCTCTTGTTTCTCCATTTAGTGAAGATAGTAGTAATATACATCTACCACCCTGTCTGACTCATCTCTCTTGTTTCTCCATTTAGTGAAGATAGTAGTAATATACATCTACCACCCTGTCTGACTCATCTCTCTTGTTTCTCCATTTAGTGAAGATAGTAGTAATATACATATTCCACCCTGTCTGACTGATCACTGCTGTTTCTGCATTTAGTGAAGATAGTAGTAATATACATCTACCACCCTGTCTGACTCATCTCTCTTGTTTCTCCATTTAGTGAAGATAGTAATATACATCTTCCACCCTGTCTGACTCATCTCTCTTGTTTCTCCATTTAGTGAAGATAGTAATATACATCTACCACCCTGTCTGACTCATCTCTCTTGTTTCACCATTTAGTGAAGATAGTAATATACATCTACCACCCTGTCTGACTCATCTCTCCTGTTTCTCCATTTAGTGAAGATAGTAATATACATCTTCCACCCTGTCTGACTGATCTCTCCTGTTTCTCCATTTAGTGAAGATAGTAGTAATATACATCTACCACCCTGTCTGACTCATCTCTCTTGTTTCTCCATTTAGTGAAGATAGTAGTAATATACATCTACCACCCTGTCTGACTCATCTCTCTTGTTTCTCCATTTAGTGAAGATAGTAGTAATATACATCTACCACCCTGTCTGACTCATCTCTCTTGTTTCTCCATTTAGTGAAGATAGTAGTAATACACATCTACCACCCTGTCTGACTATTCTCTCTTGTTTCTCCATTTAGTGAAGATAGTAATATACATCTTCCACCCTGTCTGACTGATCTCTCCTGTTTCTCCATTTAGTGAAGATAGTAGTAATATACATCTACCACCCTGTCTGACTCATCTCTCTTGTTTCTCCATTTAGTGAAGATAGTAATATACATCTACCACCCTGTCTGACTCATCTCTCTTGTTTCTCCATTTAGTGAAGATAGTAATATACATCTACCACCCTGTCTGACTCATCTCTCTTGTTTCACCATTTAGTGAAGATAGTAATATACATCTACCACCCTGTCTGACTCATCTCTCCTGTTTCTCCATTTAGTGAAGATAGTAATATACATCTTCCACCCTGTCTGACTGATCTCTCCTGTTTCTCCATTTAGTGAAGATAGTAGTAATATACATCTACCACCCTGTCTGACTCATCTCTCTTGTTTCTCCATTTAGTGAAGATAGTAGTAATATACATCTACCACCCTGTCTGACTCATCTCTCTTGTTTCTCCATTTAGTGAAGATAGTAGTAATATACATCTACCACCCTGTCTGACTCATCTCTCTTGTTTCTCCATTTAGTGAAGATAGTAGTAATATACATATTCCACCCTGTCTGACTGATCACTGCTGTTTCTGCATTTAGTGAAGATAGTAGTAATATACATCTACCACCCTGTCTGACTCATCTCTCTTGTTTCTCCATTTAGTGAAGATAGTAATATACATCTTCCACCCTGTCTGACTCATCTCTCTTGTTTCTCCATTTAGTGAAGATAGTAGTAATATACATCTACCACCCTGTCTGACTCATCTCTCTTGTTTCATCATTTAGTGAAGATAGTAGTAATATACATATTCCACCCTGTCTGACTCATCTCTCTTGTTTCTCCATTTAGTGAAGATAGTAGTAATATACATATTCCACCCTGTCTGACTGATCACTGCTGTTTCTCCATTTAGTGAAGATAGTAGTAATATACATCTACCACCCTGTCTGACTCATCTCTCTTGTTTCTCCATTTAGTGAAGATAGTAGTAATATACATATTCCACCCTGTCTGACTGATCACTGCTGTTTCTGCATTTAGTGAAGATAGTAGTAATATACATCTACCACCCTGTCTGACTCATCTCTCTTGTTTCTCCATTTAGTGAAGATAGTAATATACATCTTCCACCCTGTCTGACTCATCTCTCTTGTTTCTCCATTTAGTGAAGATAGTAGTAATATACATCTACCACCCTGTCTGACCCATCTCTCTTGTTTCATCATTTAGTGAAGATAGTAGTAATATACATATTCCACCCTGTCTGACTGATCTCTCCTGTTTCTCCATTTAGTGAAGATAGTAGTAATATACATCTACCACCCTGTCTGACTCATCTCTCTTGTTTCTCCATTTAGTGAAGATAGTAATATACATCTACCACCCTGTCTGACTCATCTCTCTTGTTTCTCCATTTAGTGAAGATAGTAATATACATCTACCACCCTGTCTGACTCATCTCTCTTGTTTCACCATTTAGTGAAGATAGTAATATACATCTACCACCCTGTCTGACTCATCTCTCCTGTTTCTCCATTTAGTGAAGATAGTAATATACATCTTCCACCCTGTCTGACTGATCTCTCCTGTTTCTCCATTTAGTGAAGATAGTAGTAATATACATCTACCACCCTGTCTGACTCATCTCTCTTGTTTCTCCATTTAGTGAAGATAGTAGTAATATACATCTACCACCCTGTCTGACTCATCTCTCTTGTTTCTCCATTTAGTGAAGATAGTAGTAATATACATCTACCACCCTGTCTGACTCATCTCTCTTGTTTCTCCATTTAGTGAAGATAGTAGTAATATACATATTCCACCCTGTCTGACTGATCACTGCTGTTTCTGCATTTAGTGAAGATAGTAGTAATATACATCTACCACCCTGTCTGACTCATCTCTCTTGTTTCTCCATTTAGTGAAGATAGTAATATACATATTCCACCCTGTCTGACTCATCTCTCTTGTTTCTCCATTTAGTGAAGATAGTAGTAATATACATCTACCACCCTGTCTGACTCATCTCTCTTGTTTCTCCATTTAGTGAAGATAGTAGTAATATACATCTACCACCCTGTCTGACTCATCTCTCTTGTTTCTCCATTTAGTGAAGATAGTAATATACATCTACCACCCTGTCTGACTCATCTCTCTTGTTTCATCATTTAGTGAAGATAGCAGTAATATACATATTCCACCCTGTCTGACTCATCTCTCTTGTTTCTCCATTTAGTGAAGATAGTAGTACTATACATATTCCACCCTGTCTGACTGATCACTGCTGTTTCTCCATTTAGTGAAGATAGTAGTAATATACATCTACCACCCTGTCTGACTCATCTCTCTTGTTTCTCCATTTAGTGAAGATAGTAATATACATCTACCACCCTGTCTGACTCATCTCTCTTGTTTCTCCATTTAGTGAAGATAGTAATATACATATTCCACCCTGTCTGACTGATCACTGCTGTTTCTCCATTTAGTGAAGATAGTAGTAATATACATCTACCACCCTGTCTGACTAATCTCTCTTGTTTCTCCATTTAGTGAAGATAGTAATATACATCTACCACCCTGTCTGACTCATCTCTCTTGTTTCTCCATTTAGTGAAGATAGTAATATACATCTACCACCCTGTCTGACTCATCTCTCTTGTTTCTCCATTTAGTGAAGATAGTAGTAATATACATCTACCACCCTGTCTGACTCATCTCTCTTGTTTCTCCATTTAGTGAAGCTAGTAGTAATATACATCTACCACCCTGTCTGACTCATCTCTCTTGTTTCTCCATTTAGTGAAGATAGTAGTAATATACATCTACCACCCTGTCTGACTCATCTCTCTTGTTTCTCCATTTAGTGAAGATAGTAATATACATCTACCACCCTGTCTGACTCATCTCTCCTGTTTCTCCATTTAGTGAATATAGTAATATACATCTTCCACCCTGTCTGACTGATCTCTCCTGTTTCTCCATTTAGTGAAGATAGTAGTAATATACATCTACCACCCTGTCTGACTCATCTCTCTTGTTTCTCCATTTAGTGAAGATAGTAGTAATATACATATTCCACCCTGTCTGACTGATCACTGCTGTTTCTGCATTTAGTGAAGATAGTAGTAATATACATCTACCACCCTGTCTGACTCATCTCTCTTGTTTCTCCATTTAGTGAAGATAGTAATATACATCTTCCACCCTGTCTGACTCATCTCTCTTGTTTCTCCATTTAGTGAAGATAGTAGTAATATACATCTACCACCCTGTCTGACTCATCTCTCTTGTTTCATCATTTAGTGAAGATAGTAGTAATATACATATTAGACCCTGTCTGACTCATCTCTCTTGTTTCTCCATTTAGTGAAGATAGTAGTAATATACATATTCCACCCTGTCTGACTGATCACTGCTGTTTCTCCATTTAGTGAAGATAGTAGTAATATACATCTACCACCCTGTCTGACTCATCTCTCTTGTTTCTCCATTTAGTGAAGATAGTAGTAATATACATATTCCACCCTGTCTGACTGATCACTGCTGTTTCTGCATTTAGTGAAGATAGTAGTAATATACATCTACCACCCTGTCTGACTCATCTCTCTTGTTTCTCCATTTAGTGAAGATAGTAATATACATCTTCCACCCTGTCTGACTCATCTCTCTTGTTTCTCCATTTAGTGAAGATAGTAGTAATATACATCTACCACCCTGTCTGACTCATCTCTCTTGTTTCATCATTTAGTGAAGATAGTAGTAATATACATATTCCACCCTGTCTGACTCATCTCTCTTGTTTCTCCATTTAGTGAAGATAGTAGTAATATACATATTCCACCCTGTCTGACTGATCACTGCTGTTTCTGCATTTAGTGAAGATAGTAGTAATATACATCTACCACCCTGTCTGACTCATCTCTCTTGTTTCTCCATTTAGTGAAGATAGTAATATACATCTACCACCCTGTCTGACTCATCTCTCTTGTTTCTCCATTTAGTGAAGATAGTAGTAATATACATCTACCACCCTGTCTGACTCATCTCTCTTGTTTCTCCATTTAGTGAAGATAGTAGTAATATACATCTACCACCCTGTCTGACTCATCTCTCTTGTTTCTCCATTTAGTGAAGATAGTAATATACATCTACCACCCTGTCTGACTCATCTCTCTTGTTTCACCATTTAGTGAAGATAGTAATATACATCTTCCACCCTGTCTGACTCATCACTCTTGTTTCTCCATTTAGTGAAGATAGTAGTAATATACATCTACCACCCTGTCTGACTCATCTCTCTTGTTTCATCATTTAGTGAAGATAGTAGTAATATACATATTCCACCCTGTCTGACTCATCTCTCTTGTTTCTCCATTTAGTGAAGATAGTAGTAATATACATATTCCACCCTGTCTGACTGATCACTGCTGTTTCTCCATTTAGTGAAGATAGTAGTAATATACATCTACCACCCTGTCTGACTCATCTCTCTTGTTTCTCCATTTAGTGAAGATAGTAGTAATATACATATTCCACCCTGTCTGACTGATCACTGCTGTTTCTGCATTTAGTGAAGATAGTAGTAATATACATCTACCACCCTGTCTGACTCATCTCTCTTGTTTCTCCATTTAGTGAAGATAGTAATATACATCTTCCACCCTGTCTGACTCATCTCTCTTGTTTCTCCATTTAGTGAAGATAGTAGTAATATACATCTACCACCCTGTCTGACTCATCTCTCTTGTTTCATCATTTAGTGAAGATAGTAGTAATATACATATTCCACCCTGTCTGACTCATCTCTCTTGTTTCTCCATTTAGTGAAGATAGTAGTAATATACATATTCCACCCTGTCTGACTGATCACTGCTGTTTCTGCATTTAGTGAAGATAGTAGTAATATACATCTACCACCCTGTCTGACTCATCTCTCTTGTTTCTCCATTTAGTGAAGATAGTAATATACATCTACCACCCTGGCTGACTCATCTCTCTTGTTTCTCCATTTAGTGAAGATAGTAGTAATATACATCTACCACCCTGTCTGACTCATCTCTCTTGTTTCTCCATTTAGTGAAGATAGTAGTAATATACATCTACCACCCTGTCTGACTCATCTCTCTTGTTTCTCCATTTAGTGAAGATAGTAGTAATATACATCTACCACCCTGTCTGACTCATCTCTCTTGTTTCTCCATTTAGTGAAGATAGTAGTAATACACATCTACCACCCTGACTGACTATTCTCTCTTGTTTCTCCATTTAGTGAAGATAGTAATATACATCTTCCACCCTGTCTGACTGATCTCTCCTGTTTCTCCATTTAGTGAAGATAGTAGTAATATACATCTACCACCCTGTCTGACTCATCTCTCTTGTTTCTCCATTTAGTGAAGATAGTAATATACATCTACCACCCTGTCTGACTCATCTCTCTTGTTTCTCCATTTAGTGAAGATAGTAATATACATCTACCACCCTGTCTGACTCATCTCTCTTGTTTCTCCATTTAGTGAAGATAGTAATATACATCTACCACCCTGGCTGACTCATCTCTCTTGTTTCTCCATTTAGTGAAGATAGTAGTAATATACATCTACCACCCTGTCTGACTCATCTCTCTTGTTTCTCCATTTAGTGAAGATAGTAGTAATATACATCTACCACCCTGTCTGACTCATCTCTCTTGTTTCTCCATTTAGTGAAGATAGTAGTAATATACATCTACCACCCTGTCTGACTCATCTCTCTTGTTTCTCCATTTAGTGAAGATAGTAGTAATACACATCTACCACCCTGTCTGACTATTCTCTCTTGTTTCTCCATTTAGTGAAGATAGTAATATACATCTTCCACCCTGTCTGACTGATCTCTCCTGTTTCTCCATTTAGTGAAGATAGTAGTAATATACATCTACCACCCTGTCTGACTCATCTCTCTTGTTTCTCCATTTAGTGAAGATAGTAATATACATCTACCACCCTGTCTGACTCATCTCTCTTGTTTCTCCATTTAGTGAAGATAGTAATATACATCTACCACCCTGTCTGACTCATCTCTCTTGTTTCACCATTTAGTGAAGATAGTAATATACATCTACCACCCTGTCTGACTCATCTCTCCTGTTTCTCCATTTAGTGAAGATAGTAATATACATCTTCCACCCTGTCTGACTGATCTCTCCTGTTTCTCCATTTAGTGAAGATAGTAGTAATATACATCTACCACCCTGTCTGACTCATCTCTCTTGTTTCTCCATTTAGTGAAGATAGTAGTAATATACATCTACCACCCTGTCTGACTCATCTCTCTTGTTTCTCCATTTAGTGAAGATAGTAGTAATATACATCTACCACCCTGTCTGACTCATCTCTCTTGTTTCTCCATTTAGTGAAGATAGTAGTAATATACATATTCCACCCTGTCTGACTGATCACTGCTGTTTCTGCATTTAGTGAAGATAGTAGTAATATACATCTACCACCCTGTCTGACTCATCTCTCTTGTTTCTCCATTTAGTGAAGATAGTAATATACATCTTCCACCCTGTCTGACTCATCTCTCTTGTTTCTCCATTTAGTGAAGATAGTAATATACATCTACCACCCTGTCTGACTCATCTCTCTTGTTTCACCATTTAGTGAAGATAGTAATATACATCTACCACCCTGTCTGACTCATCTCTCCTGTTTCTCCATTTAGTGAAGATAGTAATATACATCTTCCACCCTGTCTGACTGATCTCTCCTGTTTCTCCATTTAGTGAAGATAGTAGTAATATACATCTACCACCCTGTCTGACTCATCTCTCTTGTTTCTCCATTTAGTGAAGATAGTAGTAATATACATCTACCACCCTGTCTGACTCATCTCTCTTGTTTCTCCATTTAGTGAAGATAGTAGTAATATACATCTACCACCCTGTCTGACTCATCTCTCTTGTTTCTCCATTTAGTGAAGATAGTAGTAATACACATCTACCACCCTGTCTGACTATTCTCTCTTGTTTCTCCATTTAGTGAAGATAGTAATATACATCTTCCACCCTGTCTGACTGATCTCTCCTGTTTCTCCATTTAGTGAAGATAGTAGTAATATACATCTACCACCCTGTCTGACTCATCTCTCTTGTTTCTCCATTTAGTGAAGATAGTAATATACATCTACCACCCTGTCTGACTCATCTCTCTTGTTTCTCCATTTAGTGAAGATAGTAATATACATCTACCACCCTGTCTGACTCATCTCTCTTGTTTCACCATTTAGTGAAGATAGTAATATACATCTACCACCCTGTCTGACTCATCTCTCCTGTTTCTCCATTTAGTGAAGATAGTAATATACATCTTCCACCCTGTCTGACTGATCTCTCCTGTTTCTCCATTTAGTGAAGATAGTAGTAATATACATCTACCACCCTGTCTGACTCATCTCTCTTGTTTCTCCATTTAGTGAAGATAGTAATATACATCTACCACCCTGTCTGACTCATCTCTCTTGTTTCTCCATTTAGTGAAGATAGTAATATACATCTACCACCCTGTCTGACTCATCTCTCTTGTTTCTCCATTTAGTGAAGATAGTAGTAATATACATCTACCACCCTGTCTGACTCATCTCTCTTGTTTCTCCATTTAGTGAAGATAGTAGTAATATACATCTACCACCCTGTCTGACTCATCTCTCTTGTTTCTCCATTTAGTGAAGATAGTAGTAATATACATATTCCACCCTGTCTGACTGATCACTGCTGTTTCTGCATTTAGTGAAGATAGTAGTAATATACATCTACCACCCTGTCTGACTCATCTCTCTTGTTTCTCCATTTAGTGAAGATAGTAATATACATCTTCCACCCTGTCTGACTCATCTCTCTTGTTTCTCCATTTAGTGAAGATAGTAGTAATATACATATTCCACCCTGTCTGACTCATCTCTCTTGTTTCTCCATTTAGTGAAGATAGTAGTAATATACATCTACCACCCTGTCTGACTCATCTCTCTTGTTTCATCATTTAGTGAAGATAGTAGTAATATACATATTCCACCCTGTCTGACTCATCTCTCTTGTTTCTCCATTTAGTGAAGATAGTAGTAATATACATATTCCACCCTGTCTGACTGATCACTGCTGTTTCTCCATTTAGTGAAGATAGTAGTAATATACATCTACCACCCTGTCTGACTCATCTCTCTTGTTTCTCCATTTAGTGAAGATAGTAGTAATATACATATTCCACCCTGTCTGACTGATCACTGCTGTTTCTGCATTTAGTGAAGATAGTAGTAATATACATCTACCACCCTGTCTGACTCATCTCTCTTGTTTCATCATTTAGTGAAGATAGTAGTAATATACATCTACCACACTGTCTGACTCATCTCTCTTGTTTCTCCATTTAGTGAAGATAGTAATATACATCTTCCACCCTGTCTGACTCATCTCTCTTGTTTCTCCATTTAGTGAAGATAGTAGTAATATACATCTACCACCCTGTCTGACTCATCTCTCTTGTTTCATCATTTAGTGAAGATAGTAGTAATATACATATTCCACCCTGTCTGACTGATCTCTCCTGTTTCTCCATTTAGTGAAGATAGTAGTAATATACATCTACCACCCTGTCTGACTCATCTCTCTTGTTTCTCCATTTAGTGAAGATAGTAATATACATCTACCACCCTGTCTGACTCATCTCTCTTGTTTCTCCATTTAGTGAAGATAGTAATATACATCTACCACCCTGTCTGACTCATCTCTCTTGTTTCACCATTTAGTGAAGATAGTAGTAATATACATCTACCACCCTGTCTGACTCATCTCTCTTGTTTCATCATTTAGTGAAGATAGTAGTAATATACATCTACCACCCTGTCTGACTCATCTCTCCTGTTTCTCCATTTAGTGAAGATAGTAATATACATCTTCCACCCTGTCTGACTGATCTCTCCTGTTTCTCCATTTAGTGAAGATAGTAGTAATATACATCTACCACCCTGTCTGACTCATCTCTCTTGTTTCTCCATTTAGTGAAGATAGTAGTAATATACATCTTCCACCCTGTCTGACTCATCTCTCTTGTTTCTCCATTTAGTGAAGATAGTAGTAATATACATCTACCACCCTGTCTGACTCATCTCTCTTGTTTCTCCATTTAGTGAAGATAGTAGTAATATACATCTACCACCCTGTCTGACTCATCTCTCTTGTTTCATCATTTAGTGAAGATAGTAGTAATATACATCTTCCACCCTGTCTGACTCATCTCTCTTGTTTCTCCATTTAGTGAAGATAGTAGTAATATACATCTACCACCCTGTCTGACTCATCTCTCTTGTTTCTCCATTTAGTGAAGATAGTAGTAATATACATCTACCACCCTTTCTGACTATTCTCTCTTGTTTCTCCATTTAGTGAAGATAGTAATATACATCTTCCACCCTGTCTGACTGATCTCTCCTGTTTCTCCATTTAGTGAAGATAGTAGTAATATACATCTACCACCCTTTCTGACTCATCTCTCTTGTTTCTCCATTTAGTGAAGATAGTAGTAATATACATCTACCACCCTGTCTGACTCATCTCTCTTGTTTCTCCATTTAGTGAAGATAGTAATATACATCTACCACCCTGTCTGACTCATCTCTCTTGTTTCTCCATTTAGTGAAGATAGAAATATACATCTACCACCCTGTCTGACTCATCTCTCCTGTTTCTCCATTTAGTGAAGATAGTAATATACATCTTCCACCCTGTCTGACTGATCTCTCCTGTTTCTCCATTTAGTGAAGATAGTAGTAATATACATCTACCACCCTGTCTGACTCATCTCTCTTGTTTCTCCATTAAGTGAAATATTTTGTAATATACTGTATAGTAATAGTAATATACAAGTAATTGTCTGATTTACCCCTCCTGTTTCTCCAATTAGTGAAAGATATAGTAATATAATGTATAGCAATAGTAATATACAAGTAATAGTCTGACTTACCCTGCCTGTTTCTTCATTTAGACCAAGTCATGGTGTTCCAGAGGGCTTTCCTGTTTCTGGTGTTGCTGTGTGTCACAGTGATGGTAAACGGTCAACCGGGCGATGTTCGACCTCGATATCAACAATTCCTCCTACAGCACGTCAGAGAGAGGATGCCGATCCAGAATTGTGAGCTTGAGATGACAACCTTGCCAAGGAATTTTGTAACATGCAAAAAGACGAACACCTTCATCTTGGCTAAACCAGAACTAGTCATACCCATCTGTAACAGTGGTGGCACAAACACTCACAGCAATCTGTTTCAAAGCACAAAACCCTTCGTAGTAGTCATATGTCAACGTGAAGAGAATATGCTGCCCAATTGTAAATACAAGGGTAAATCGTCCACTAGGTATGTTACCATTGCTTGTGATAGAGGATTTCCAGTGCACTATGACGGTGATGTTGATATTGGCACTACGGATGGAAAGTAAATACATATGAAAGGTGTCACCGCTAACTGTAAGCACAACTGGAGACATGTTATTGACAAAGCAGCGTTACTGTAGATAGCAAATGAGTGTAGGACTGTTTGTTAACAACTAGAAAAAAAATGCTGGCTAAGTAATCATCTTTGTTAACAGTGGGGTGACAAAATTAACTTATTTACTATTGATTAGCCATCACAAATCTCTGCTAACAATTGCAGCACTTTCTCCAAAACTGCATTTGTCCTGCAATGTTTACTTTTTTGAAGTTTGTGGCATCTATTTTCAAGCGTATAAGTTGCTTTCCGAAATAAAATAACTAAGTTGTCACTTGAATTATTGTGTCCTGTTTAGACTTTCGGTGTAACAACTTTCCTCTTCTTCTGACGAGGAGTAAGAGATGTGTCCATTTTAATATATAAAACTGAACACTACAAAAATACAAAATAACAAAGTGACTGAACAAACGAAAATCGAAACAGTCCCGTATGGTACAAACACAGACACAGGAAACGACCACCCACAAAACACAATGAAAAACAGGCTACCTAAATATGGCTCCCAATCAGAGACAACGACTGACACCTGCCTCTGATTGGGAACCATACTAGGCCAAACACATAGAAATATAACCATAGAACAAAACATAGAAAAACAACATAGAATGCCCACCCCAACCCCTGATTCATGAAAACATGTTCAATTGAGATATAATATTGATATTTGTGGATTAAATTATAAGCATCTTATTACCAATTGTCTCTGACGGACACTTTGACATCTAATAGAAGCCTGACCTCAAAGTGGTTAAAGGTCCAATGCAGCCATTTTTATCTCAATATGAAATCATTTCTGAGGAACAAGTATCTTACTCTGATTGTTCTCAATTAGAATGGTAAAGAAAATTGGCGCTCTCTTTTGATGACATCTGTAACCATAATAGCCTTGGTTTCATGCATGTTAACATTAGAAGCCTCCTCCCTAAGTTTGTTTTATTCACTGCTTTAGCACACTCTGCCAAACCGGATGTTCTAGCCATGTCTGAATCCTGGCTTAGGAAGACCACCAAAAATTCTGAAATCTCCATCCCTAACTACAACATTTTCAGACAAGATAGAACTGCCAAAGGGGGCGGAGTTGAAATCTACTGCAAAGATAGCCTGCAGAGTTCTGTCCTACTATCCAGGTCTGTACCCAAACCATTTGAACTTCTACTTTAAAAAATCCACCTCTCTAAAAACAAGTCTCTCATCGTTGCCGCCTGCTATGGACCACCCTCTGCCCCCAGCTGTGCTCTGGACACCATATGTGAACTGATTGCCCCCCATCTATCTTCAGAGCTCGTGCTGCTAGGCGACCTAAACTGGAACATGCTTAACACTCCAGCCATCCGACAATCTAAGCTTGATGCCCTCAATCTCACACAAATTATCAATGAACCTACAAGGTACCACCCCAAAGCCGTAAACACGGGCACCCTCATAGATATCATCCTCACCAATTTGCCCTCTAAATACACCTCTGCTGTTTTCAACCAAGATCTCAGCGATCACTGCCTCATTGCCTGCATCCGTAATGGGTCAGAGGTCAAACGACCTCCACTCATCACTGTCAAACGCTCCCTGAAACACTTCAGCGAGCAGGCCTTTCTAATCGACCTGGCCGGGGTATCCTGGAAGGATATTGATCTCATCCCGTCAGTAGAGGATGCCTAGTTTTTTTTTTAAATGCCTTCCTCACCATCTTAACAACTTGTTGTCTATTTTTTGAGTGTACATACAGGACTGTATCATCTTCATACATCTACATGTTAACTTGTGGGAAAGCAAGTGGGAGATCATTTATATACAGTTGAAGTTGAAAGATTACATACACTTTGGTTGGAGTCATTAAATCTCGTTTTTCAACCACTCCACAAATGTCTTGTTAACAAACTACGGTTTTGGCAAGTCGGTGAGGACATCTACTTTGTGCATGACACAAGGAACTTTTCCAACAATTGTTTACAGACAGATTATTTCACTTATAATTCACTGTATCACAATTCCAGTGGGTCAGAAGTGTACATACACTAAGTTGACTGTGCCTTTAAACAGCTTGGAAAATTCCAGAAAATTATGTCATGGCTTTAGAAGCTTCTGATAGGCTAATTGACATAATTTGAGTCAATTGGAGGTGTACCTGTGGATTTATTTCAATGCCTACCTTCAAACTCAGTGCCTCTTTGCTTGATGTCATGGGAAAATCAAAAGAAATCAGCCAAGATCCCAGAAAAAAAATGTAGACCTCCACAAGTCTGGTTTATCCTTGGGAGCAATTTCCAAATCACTAAAGGTACCACGTTCATCAAGTATAAACAACATGGGACAACGCAGCCGTCATACCGCTCAGGAAGGAGACGCATTCTGTCTCCTAGGGATGAACGTACTCTGGTGCGAAAAGTGCAAATCAATCCCAGAACAACAGCAAAGGACCTTGTGAAGATGCTTTGAGGAAACCAGTACAAAAGTATCTATATCCACAGTAAAACGAGTCCTATATCGTCATAACCTGAAAGTCCGCTCAGCAAGGAAGAAGCCACTGCTCAAAAATCGCCATAAAAAAGCCAGACTACAGTTTGCAAATGCACATGGGGACAAAGATCATACTTTTTTGAGAAATGTCCTCTGGTCTGATGAAACAAAAATAGAACTGTTTGGCCATAATGACCCTCATTATGTTTGGCGGAAAAAGGGGGAGGCTTGCAAGCTGAAGAACAACATCCCAAACATGAAGCATGGGGGTGGCAGCATCATGTTGTGGGGGTGCTTTGCTGCAGGAGGGACTGGTGCACTTCACAGATTAGATGGCATCATGAGGATGGAAAATGATGTGGATATATTGAAGCAACATCTCAAGACATCAGTCAGGAAGTTAAAGCTTGGTCGCAAATGGGTCTTCCAAATGGACAATGACCCCAAGCATACTTCCAAATTTGTGGCAAGATGGCTTAAGGACAAAAAGTCAAGGTATTGGAGTGGCCATCACAAAGCCCTGACCTCAATCCTATAGAACATTTGTGGGCAGAACTGAAAAAGCGTGTGCGAGCAAGGAGGCCTACAAACCTGACTCAGTTACACCAGCTCTGTCAGGCGGAATGGGCCAAAATTCACCCAACTTATTGTGAAAGGCTACCCGAAACATTTGACCCAAGTTCAACAATTTAAAGGCAATGATACCAAGTACTAATTGAGTGTATGTACACTTTTGACCCACTAGGAATGCAATGAAAGAAATAAAAGCTGAAATAAATCATTCTTTCTACTATTATTCTGACATTTCACATTCTTACAATAAAGTGGTGATCCTAACTGGCCTAAGACAGGGATTTTTTTTTAGGATTAACTGTCAGGAATTTTGTAAAATGGAGTTCAAATGTATTTGGCTCAGGTGTATGGTAACTTCTGACCTCAACTTTAGATGGTTAACAGAAGTTGGCCTAATCTTGACCCTTGTGGGACCCCAATGGTATAGCAAAGAGTGTCTGACTGAGTGTCCCCCCAAACAAACCATTGACTTCTGTTTGTCAAAAAGGAATACATCCAACTAATGGCTTCAGTGGACACGTTAAGAGTAGCCATTAAGGTCAGATTGTTTCTCAGTTCATAGTGCGTAAACTCAGCAAAAAAAGAAACGTCCCTTTTTCAGGACCCTGTCTTTCAAAGATAATTTGTAAAAATCCTAATAACTTCACAGATCTTCATTGTAAAAGGTTTAAACACTGTTTCCCATGCTTGTTCAATGACCCATAAGCAATTAATAAACATGCACCTGTGGAACGGTCGTTAAGACACTAACAGCTTACAGACGGTAGGCAATTAAGGTCACAGTTATGAAAACTTAGGACACTAAAGAGGCCTTTCTACTGACTCTGAAAAACACCAAAAGAAAGATGCCCAGGGTCCCTGCTCATCTGCGTGAACGTGCCTTAGGCATGCTGCACGGAGGCATGAGGACTGCAGATGTGGCCAGGGCAATAAATTGCAATGTCCATACTGTGAGACGCGTTTATCGTCGAACGAATGGGCGTTACACCGAGGTCTGGAACTCTGGAACGGGATCAATTTTGAGGTGGAGGGTCCGTCATGGTCCGAGGCAGTGTGTCACAGGATCATCGGACTGAGCTTGTTGTCATTTCAGGCATTCTCAACGCTGTGAGTTACAGGGAAGACATCCTCCTCCCTCATGTGGTACCCTTCCTGCAGGTTCATCCTGACATGACCCTCCAGCATGACAATGCCACCAGCCATACTGCTCGTTCTGTGTATGATTGCCTGCAAGATAGGAATGTCAGTGTTCTGCCATGGCCAGCGAAGAGCCCGGTTCTCAATCCCATTGAGTACGTCTGGGACCTGTTGGATCGAAGGATGAGGGGCCATTCCCCTCAGAAATGTCCAGGAACTTGCAGGTGCCTTGGTGGAAGAGTGGGGTAACATCTCACAGCAAGAACTGACAAATCTGGTGCAGTCCATGAGGAGGAGATGCACTGCAGCACTTAATGCAGCTGGTGGCCACACCAGATACTGAGCTACTTTTGATTTACCCCCCCCCCCCCTTTGTTCAGGGACACATTATTCCATTTCTGTTAGTCACATGTCTGTTGAACTTGTTCAGTTTATGTCTCATTTGCTGAATCTTGTTATGTTCATACAAATACACATGTCAAGTTTGCTGAAAATAAACGCAGTTTACAGTGAGAGGACGTTTCTTTTTTCGCTGAGTGTAATTATGTCAGACTGATGGGTAATCAGACAGGATAGAGGACACAAAAATACGTTCATTTATAACCAGCAGGGTCAGATAATAAGCAGGCCAAAAGAAAACAGACATCAAGTAGAAGGCCCCACCATTGAACTGATATGTTGGTTTTGTTGGTACAACTCTCTGTTCAAGCTAACCCAATAGCTTCCTCTGTGGTGTCCTCGTGTTGTGAAGCAGAATGGGAGGGCGACACTACAGAAATGGAATGTGACTTGGCACTGGCTGCGGTATACAGTGTTTGCTGCAGGAGTTGATAGACAGGGTGTGGTGCAAGGGGAATTCATCTAAAGAAGATCAAGCACTTCACATGTTTATGGTTTGATTGCTTTTGTTAATATTTACCTTGTTCCATTCTAAGGATATGAGGAACTTCACACCCTTGGATCTAAAGTCTGGTGGGTTTGTTCACAGTGGCAAATTAGTGATACTGTACTGTACACTGTTGATCATTTGATAATACTAAAGGGAAAAGTGTGCAAGTCCATGAGAAATGGCTAAAAGGAGAACCTGTACAATATGTAGCTGCTCACTGTCATGATCACTGTCATGATAACAGCTCTTACTTGTATAAGGTAGTGAAACTTGATCTTGACTGTTGATGTGTTTTTGTAGTTATTCAATGAGTAAGGAACGATACAAAGTACATGTTACAATGTAAGACATAACAGTGTGGTTTAACGTGAACATGGTCACATTTCTGTCAATGACATTACAATTGATACAGCATACTCTCGTAGTCTTTCACCAGATGGCGCTGTTTCACTAGTTTAGAATAGAACTTTCTTACCAGTCTCACAGTCTGACCAAAATCTTTATTTGTCACATGTGCCGAATACAACCAGCGTAGACCTTACAGTGAAGTGCTTACTTACATGTCCTTAACCAACAGTGCAGTTCAAGAAGAGTTAAGAAAATATTTACCAAATAGACTAATGTAAAAAAACACAATAAGAATAACAATAATGAGGCTATATACAGGGGGTACCGATATCGCGTCAGTGTGCGGAGGTACAGGTTAGTTGAGGTAATTTGTACATGTAGGTAGGGGTGAAGTGACTATGCTTAGATAATAAAAAGCGAGTAGCAGCAGTGTAGAAAGGGGTCAATTGTCCGGTGGCGATTTTATTAATTGTTCAGCAGTCTTATGACTGCAGAGAAAACAGTCTATAACTTGGGTGACTGGAGTCATAGACAATATTATGGACGTTCCTCTGACACTACCTATTAAATAGGTCCTGGATGGCAGGAATCTTGGCCCCAGTGATGTACTGGGCCGTTCGCACTACCCTCTGTAACAGATACCGAGCAGTTGCCATACCAGGCGGTGATGCAACCGGTCAGGATGCTCTCGATGGTGCAGCTGTAGAGCGTTTTGAGGATCTGGGGACCATTGCCAAATCTTTTCAGTCTGCTGAGGGGGTAAAGGTTTTGTCGCGACCTCTTCACGACTGTCTTGGTATGTTTGGACCATGATAGTTCATTGGTGATGTGGACAACTCTCGACCTGCTCCACTACAGCCCCGTCGATGGGGGCTTGTTCGGCCTGCCTTTTCCTGCAGTCCACGATCAGCTCCTTTGTCTTGCTCACATTGAGGGAGAGGTTGTTGTCCTGGCACCACACTGCCAGGTCTCTGACCTCCTCCCTATAGGCCGTCTCATCATTGTCGGTGATCAGGCCTACCACTGTTGTGTCGTCTGCAAACTAAATGATGGTGTTGGAGTTGAGTTTGGCCTCTCAGACGTGGGTGAACAGGGAGTACAGGAGGGGACTAAGTACACACCCCTGAGGGGCCCCAGTGTTAAGGATCAGCGTGGCAGATGTGTTGTTGCCTACTCTTACAACCTGGTGGAGGCCAGTCAGGAAGTAGAGGATCCAGTTGCAGAGGGAGATGTTTAGTCCCAGAGCCACTAGCTTAGTGATGAGCTTCGTGGGCACTATAGTGTTGAACGCTGAGCTGTAGTCAATTAACAGCATTCTAACATAGGTGTTCCTTTTGTCCAGGTGGTAAAGGCCAGTGTGGAGTGCGATTAAGATTGTATCATCTGTGGATCTGTATGGATTGGGTCTCGGGTGTCCGGGAGGATGCTGTTTATGTGAGTCATGACCAGCGTTTCAAAGCACTTCATGGTTACCGATGTTAGTGCCACGGAGCAGTAATCATTTAGGTAGGTTACCTTCGCTTCCTTGGGAACAGGGACTGTGGGTGGTCTGCTTGACACATGTAGGTATTACAGACTCAGTCAGGGAGAGGTTGAAAATGTCAACGGAGACACTTGACAGTTGGTCCGTGCATGCTTTGAGTACACGTCCCGGTAATCCGTCTGGCCCAGCGGCTATGTGATTGTTGACCTGTTTAACGGTTTTGTTCACACCGGCTACCGAGAGCGTTATCACACAGTCATCCAGGACAGCTGGTGCTTTCGTGCATACTTCAGTGTTGCTTGCCTCGAAGCGAGCATAAAAGGCATTTAGCTCATCTGGGCAGCTCGCGTCTGGGTATCCTTTTGCACTCCGTATAGTTTTCAAGCCCTGCTACATATGACGAGCGTCAGAGTCGGTGAAGTAGGATTCAATCTTAATCCTGTAATGACGCTTAGCTTGTTTGATGGTTCGTCTGAGGGCATAGTGGGATTTTTTACAAGCATCCGGATTAGTCTCCCGCTCCTTGAAGTGGCAGCTCTAGCCTTTAGCTCGATGCGGATGTTGCCTGTAATCCATGGCTTCTGGTTGGGATATGTACATACTGTCACTGTGGGGACGACGTCGACGTCGATGCATTTATTGATTAAGCCGATGACTGAGGTGGTGTACTCCTCAATGCCTTTGGATGAATCCCAGGAACATATTCCAGACTGTGCTAGCAAAATAGTCCTGTAGTGTAGGATCTGCATCATCTGACCACTTCCGTATTGAGCGAGTCACTGGTACATCCTGCTTTAGTTTTTGCTTGTAAGCAGGAATCAGGAGGATAGAATTATGGTCAAATGGAGGACAGGGGAGAGCTTTGTATGCTTCTCTGTGTGTGGAGTAAAGGTGGTCTAGGATTTTTTTTCCTCTGGTAAAAATGTGGAAAACTGATTTAAGTTTGCCTGCGTTAAAGTCCACGGGCCACTAGGAGCGTCACTTCTGGGTGAGCATTTTCTTCTTTGCTTATGGCCTTATAGAGTTGGTTGAGAGCGGTCTTATTGCCAGCTTCATTCTGTAGTGGTAAATAGATGGCTATGAATAATATAGATGAGAACTCTGTTGGTAGATAGTGTGGTCTACATCTTATCATAAGGTACTCTACCTCAGGCAAGCAATACCTCGAGACTTCTTTAATATTAGACATTGCACACCAGCTGCTATTGACAAATAGAGACACACCCCCACCCCTCGTAATACCAGAGGTAGCGTCTCTGTTCTGCCGGTGCATGGAAAATCCCGCTAGCTCTATATTGTCCATATCATCGTTCAGCCACGTCTCGGTGAAACATAAGATATTACAGTTTTTAATAATATTAGCTAATCTTTCATTCTTTTTTAGCAAGCAGCTGGAAAAGTAGTGAGAGACTTGACCCCTCGAAGTTCAAATAATTTGAAACTTGAAAACAAAGGTACAAATGAATCCAGCTAACCATATTCTTCATGCATATTGCACTTTGCGCATGCAACTCAAATGACTAAAAACTCATACTGCATTCTAAGGGCACTTTCACATATCCCTGAAACTCACTCTTCAGCCCATACCTTGTAGTCAAATATATCCTATTGTTTGAGAAGAACAGCAAGTGTATAGAGTTATAGTGAAGTTCTTATTTATAATGGGGAGAAGTAGCTACATCAGTGTATATGGCGAAAAGGGTGAGGGGGTGTTAGGTGAGAATTATCTGTTAATTGAATGATTCGAATATTCCGCCCTGAAACATGTAATTGTATGGAAGTGATTAGAATGTATAAAATCATAATCAATAAATGTGTAGTCCTAGTCAGAATTAGGGTAAAGACAATATGTCTTTATGGTATTATAAACACAGACTGTCTGAGCTTGGTGCCGACCAGACTAGAGATTGGGAGAGAACAGGGAGTACGTGTCAAGAACAAGGTCACTAATCTAGCAGGACATGTATGTGCGTCTGTTTGTGTGCATGTGTGTGTGTGCATGTGTGTGTGTGCGCCTGTTTGTGTGTGTGTGTGTGTGCGTATGGTTGTGTGAATGTGTGGGCGTGAGAAGTCAGTATAAAATTAATTGTTTTGTATTCTTGACTTTAGAACGTTCCCGTGAATAAACCCTTTTGACTATCTATTTTAGCTGGGCCTCCGTCTGTTTCAGTCGACCAGGATCTTACAAATTCTGGTTTGCAGACTGAGTAATATAATTAAATTGGGTTATGTACCTGGAGAACAAAATTCTCTTATCAATTGGTCCTTCGGAGCCGGAACTCAATACCTGTCTCTGTCGTCCCAAGGAACTGCTGAGAACCGTGCACGTGCGGATCCAGGATCCGTAAGACAAAGACCTGACCTCTGAATTGAGGGTTTACAGTGGGGCAAAAAAGTATTTAGTCAGCCACCAATTGTGCAAGTTCTCCCACTTAAAAAGATGAGAGAAGCCTGTAATTTTCATCATAGGTACACTTCAACTATGACAGACAAAATGAGAAAAAAAATTCCAGAAAATCATGCTGTAGGATTTTTAATGAATTTATTTGCAAATTATGGTGGAAAATAAGTATTTGGTCAATAACAAAAGTTTATCTCAATACTTTGTTATATACCCTTTGTTGGCAATGACAGAGGTCAAACGTTTTCTGTAAGTCTTCAGAAGGTCTTCACACACTGTTGCTGGTATTTTGGCCCATTCCTCCATGCAGATCTCCTCTAGAGCAATAAATCTTTAAGATTTCGTGTCAGAAAAATTAATCCATGCTTTTGTTACTTCTAGGTTAGACTACTGCAATGCTCTACTTTCCGGCTACCCGGATAAAGCACTAAATAAACTTAAGTTAGTGCTAAATACGGCTGCTAGAATCCTGACTAGAACCAAAAAATTTGATCATATTACTCCAGTGCTAGCCTCCCTACACTGGCTTCCTGTTAATGCAAGGGCTGATTTCAAGGTTTTACTGTTAACCTACAAAGCGTTACATGGGCTTGCTCCTACCTATCTTTCCGAGTTGGTCCTGCCGTACATACCTACACGTACCCTATGGTCACAAGATGCAGGCCTCCTAATTGTCCCTAGAATTTCTAAGCAAACAGCTGGAGGCAGGGCTTTCTCCTATAGATTTCCATTTTTATGGAATGGTCCGCCTATCCATGTGAGAGACGCAGACTCGGTCTCAACCTTTTAGTCTTTACCGAGACTTATCTCTTCAGTAGGTCATATGATTGAGTGTAGTCTGGCCCAGGAGTGTGAAGGTGAAAGGCTCTGAAGCAAAGAACCGCCCTTGCTGTCTCTGCCTGGCCAGTTCCCCTCTCTCCACTGGGATTCTCTGCCTCTAACCCTATTACAGGGGCTGAGTCACTGGCTTACTGGTGCTCTTTCATGCCGTCCCTAGGAGGGGTGCGTCACTTGAGTGGGTTGAATCACTGACGTGATCTTCCTGTCTGGGTTGGCGCCCTCCCCTGGTTTGTGCCGTGGCGGAGATCTTTGTGGGCTATACTCGGCCTTGTCTCAGGATGGTAAGTTGGTGGTTGAAGGTATCCCTCGAGTGGTGTGGGGGCTGTGCTTTGGCAAAGTGGGTGGGGTTATATCCTTCGTGTTTGGCCCTGTCCGGGGGTATCATTGGATGGGGCCACAGTGTCTCCTGACCCCTCCTGTCTCAGCCTCCAGTATTTATGCTGCCGGGGGGCTAGGGTCAGTTTGTTATATCTGGAGTACTTCTTCTGTCTTATCCGGTGTCCTGTGTGAATTTAAGTATGCTCTCTCTAATTCTCTCCTTCTCTCTTTCTTTCTCTCTCTCGGAGGACCTGAGCCCTAGGACCATACGTCAGGACTACCGGGCATGATGACTCCTTGCTGTCCCCAGTCCACCTGCCCTTGCTGCTATTCCAGTTTCAACTGTTCTGCCTGCGGTTATGGAACCGCCACCTGTCCCAGACCTGCTGTTTTCAACTCTTAATGATCGGCTATGAAAAGCCAACTGACATTTATTCCTGATTATTATTTGACCATGCTTGTCACTTATGAACATTTTGAACATCTTGGCATAGTTCTGTTATAATCTCCACCCGGCACAGCCAGAAGAGGACTGGCCACCCCTCATAGCCTGGTTCCTCTCTAGGTTTCTTCCTAGGTTTTGGCCTTTCTAGGGAGTTTTTCCGAGCCACCGTGCTTCTACACCTGCATTGCTTGCTGTTTGGGGTTTTAGGCTGGGTTTCTGTACAGCACTTCGAGATATTAGCTGATGTACGAAGGGCTATATAAAATAAACTTGATTGATTGATTGATTGATACTGACAGCAGAGTAGTCCAGAGCCAAGGACCGGTGCGGATATACACAACAAGATTTCAAGGAAGTGATTGAGGTGGAAACTGGTTATGGGGATTCTAACCTATGGTTAGAATGGATTCAGTATACAGCCAGATCAGTAGCGAAAGAAGAAGGTTATGCCTGCGCCACAGCAAAGCCTCAGTTGACAACCATTCCCTTTCCACTTGATGGAATTGATACACCCAGGGGAATGGCCTGTATGGTAAAGCTGTTCACGAAGGCAGGGAAGCCAGACAGTGACAGTTGCATTGATCTGCATTACCTGTATCCCCATGTGCCCATTACATCCAGATTTCCCCCTTTCACAGTTACAGGAGGACATAATTATTGTATGGCCCGATACATCACAAACGGATGGGACGTAGGGGAAGTAAGAACATGCAATAGGACAGAGAATGTTACAGCTGACAAGACAATGAGGGACCTGACTGGGTGGTTGAGTTCCGAGGATTTTAGTAAGATAAAAAGGCCCAGAGCAGAAGTCTGGTGGTTATGTTTAGGGATGAGGCTGTGGCCTGACCTGCCTACCAATTGGACCGGTAGTTGTGCACTAAAGCAGTTAGGCATGCAGTTAGGCATGCCCTTCACCCTTATCAAACACGATGACCTAGAACCAGGTAGGAGAGAGAGAAGGAGTGCTCCGTCCAGAGAGAGGAGGAGTGCTCCGTCCGGATCTTTTTACAATATCATTTACATAGGATAGTATTGGATATGTTACTGGCTGAAAAGGGTGGTGGGGTGTGTGATATTCGGAAGTAGAATGTTGTACCTTCATCCCCGATAACACAGCTCCAGACGGATCAGTGACCAAGGCCCTGGCTGGTTTAAAACTTCATAGGGATAGGGGGCAGTGTTTCCACTTTGAACAAATGCCCAAACGAAACTTCCTCCTACTCTGTCCCAAAGGTAATACATGCATATTATTATTACTATTGTATAGAAAACACTCTGACGTTTCTAAAACTGTTTGAATTATTTCTGTAAGTATAACAGAACTCATTTGGCAGACAAAAACCTGAGAAGAGGTCAAAACAGGAAATGAGAAGTCGATTTTCAAAACCGTGTCAAATGGTACCCTGTCTAGATATGGCTGAACAAACACTGCCTAGGGCTTCCACTAGATGTCGTCATCTTTCGATTTTAGTCTTATTATTCTACTATAAAGGAGGGGCTCATGGGAGCTGTTCTAGTGAGTGGTCATCAGAAATTCTCAGTCAGGATTTGCGCACGAGGGAGAGAGATAGCTCTCGTGCCAATGCTCTTTCTTCAGACAATGAAATTCTCCGGTTGGATCCTTATTGATGATTAATGTAAAACACATACTAAATATGGATTGCAAACATCATTTGACCTGTTTCTACGACCTGTAACGGAACTTTTTGAGTTTTTGTCTGGATGGATTGTTCGTGCGTCATGAAATGGATTCCTGGGATGAACATGCTAACAGCAAGTGGCTAAATGATGGGCTTTATGGAACTTTTCAGTCATTTATTGTCGATCTGGGAGTGCCTTCTGATTAAGTTATTTGAAGGTAAGTGCATATTTATAGTGTTTTTGTAGCTTTTGTTGACGCCAAAATGGTGACTATTTCTTTGGCTGGAATGTGCTCTAAACGCCGTTCTCAGATTAATCTTTTTCCGTAAAGTTTATTTTGAAATCTGACACAGCGGTTGCATAGAGGATAAGTTTATCTTTAATTATGTGAATAACACTTGCATCTTTTATCAATGTTTATTATGAGTATTTCTGCAAAATCCCCAGATGTTATGGAATCAAAACATTACTGCATGTAACGCGCCAATGTAAACTGAGATTTTTTTTATATATATAAATATGCACATTATCGAACAAAACATAAATGTATTGTGTAACATGATGTTATATGACTCATCTGATGAAGAATTTCAAAGGTTAGTGATTAATTCTATCTCTATTTGGGGAAGTGTCTAGAATAAGAAAGCAATATATTCCATAGTACACCAGAACACAGCAAAACATGAACAACAGTCTAAACATAGCTGAGGGCAATTGAGCAAAATGTCCACTAGATGACAGCAAATGGATCTATCACAACCCTACAGGAAGGGTGAGAAATCCATATCTTCATTTAAACCAGGGTATTTAGTGGCCTGTAGTTTGTAAATCCCAAAACTTTCCCTTTGGTTTAACTGTTTAACTTCTTCAGGCTGCAAGCCCGAGGTCGGTACACTTATGACAACATCCAGCTCAAGTGCAGGGCGCGAAATTCAAAATATATATTTTTTAAATACTTAACTTTCACACATTAACAAGTCCAATACAGCATTTGAAAGATAAACATCTTGTGAATCCAGCCAACATGTCCGATTTTTTTAAATGTTTTACAGCGAAAACAGCACGTATATTTATGTTAGCTCACCACCAAATAGAAAAAAGGACAGACATTTTTCACAGCACAGGTAGCATGCACAAAGCCAACCTAACTAACCAAGATCCAACCAAACTAACCAAGAAACAACTTCATCAGATGACAGTCCTATAACATGTTACACAATAAATCTATGTTTTGTTCGAAAAATGTGCATATTTGAGGTATAAATCAGTTTTACATTGATGCTACCATCACAGCTACCGTCAAAAATAGCACCGAAGCAACCAGAGTAATTACAGACACCAAGGTCAAATATCTAAATACTCATCATAAAACTTTTCTGAAAAATATATGGTGTATAGCAAATGAAAGACGAAGATCTTGTGAATACAGCCAATATTTCCGATTTTTTAAGTGTTTTACAGCGAAAACACAATATAGCGTTATATTAGCTTAGCACAATAGCTAAAACACAACAGCATTGATTCAAGGCAAACGGTACCGATAGCACAGTTCGACAGATATCTGAAATAGCATCCCAAAACGGGTCCTACTTTTGGTGGTCTTCCATCAGAATGTTGTACAAGGGGTCCGTTGTCCAGAACAGTCTTTGTTTGGGTTTAGAACGACTTCTTTCCCTCTTGAATTAGCAAGCGCACTGGCCAAGTAGCATGAAGCTCTCCATCCTGAACAAAGGGACCTAACGCAACACGCCTAACGTCCCGAAAAAATTTCAATATTCTAATAAAACTATATTGAAAAAACATACTTTACGATGATATTGTGACATGTATCAAATAAAATCAAAGCCGGAGATAGTATTCGCCTATAACGACGGTTTTCCACGAGGCGATTCCAGGTTCTACTTCGCGCTTTCGAAAATACAGGAAACGGCGGACCAGTCATTCCAAGAGGATATATTCCACTTCAGAGCAAGATAATCCACTCATTTCTCCTCTCACTTCCGCTTGACATCCAGGGGAAGGTGTATGACGTGTATGTATATCAGTACGTGTCATGCCCATTTATAGGCAAGCTCTTGAACAGAGACCTCCGATTTCAGAAACTCACTTCCTGTCAGGAAGTGGGCTGCAGAAGAGTTCTGTTTCACTCAGAGAAATAATTCAAACGGTTTTAGAAACTAGAGAGTGTTTTCTATCCAATAGTAATAATAATATGCATATTGTACGAGCAAGAAATGGGCACATTTTTCCAAGTTAGTCAATACGCCCCCTGCAGCCTGAAGAAGTTAACTGCTGGCCATGCAATCATCACAACTATTCAACAGACATTATTACATTTTGACAGCAGCTAAGACCAAGGCATAAGTATGGACCACTAATCCGAAATATTACATAATTAATCATGTGGAGGATAAAGTATAACTCGGAGAAATCTTAGATTTAATGAAAATGTTCCAATTGTTTGTCTCAGTAATGTGTTATTATATATTTTTTTTCTCATGGAAACGGTGAGGACGTGCACAGTACTCTGCTCTCTCTTTCCTTCAAAACACAACTCCAGCCAAGGCCAAGAGCGACACGATGAGAGAGTGTTTACTGCAATGTGAAAAGCTTTGGATGGGACTGAAAATGAATAATTCAATGCTAATCATCCAGCAATCAGATTAATTATATTTACGTTTTACATTTTGTTGCCATTGTTTCTACAATTCAGTTTCTGTCAGAATAGTGTGATTTATGTGTGACATAGTTATTTGCTGTAGCTCATGGCTGTTGCTTTTTACAATAGGTAATAACTAAATCAAATAAAAGTTTATTTGTCACGTGCGCCGAATACAACAGCTGTAGACCTTAAAGTGGAATGCTTACTTACAGACCCTAACCAACAGTACATTAGGTGAACAATAGATAAGTAAAGAAATAAAAACAAGAGTAAAAAGACAGTGAAAAATAACAGTAGCGAGGCCATAACAGTAGCAAGGCTATATACAGGCACTTCCGTCATCATGAAGTGCTTTGAGAGACTAGTCAAGGACCATATCACCTCCACCCTACCGGACACCCTCGACCCACTCCAATTTGCTTACCGACCCAATAGGTCCACAGACGACGCAATCGCAACCACACTGCACACTGCCCTAACCCATCTGGACAAGAAGAATACCTATGTGAGAATGCTGTTCATCGACTACAGCTCAGCATTTAACACCATAGTACCCTCCAAACTCGTCATCAAGCTTGAGACCCTGGGTCTCGACCCCGCCCTGTGCAACTGGGTCCTGGACTTCCTGACGGGCCGCCCCCAGGTGGTGAGGGTAGGTAACAACATCTCCACCCCGCTGATCCTCAACACTGGGGCCCCACAAGGGTGCGTTCTGAGCACTCTCCTGTACTCCCTGTTCACCCACGACTGCGTGGCCATGCACGCTTCCAACTCAATCATCAAGTTTGCGGATGACACGACAGTGGTAGGCTTGATTACCAACAACGACGAGACGGCCTACAGGGAGGAGGTGAGGGCCCTCGGACTGTGGTGTCAGGAAAATAACCTCACACTCAACGTCAACAAAACAAAGGAGATGATTGTGGACTTCAGGAAACAGCAGAGGGAGCACCCCCCTATCCACATCGACGGGACAGTAGTGGAGAAGGTGGAAAGTTTTAAGTTCCTCGGTGTACACATCACGGACAAACTGAATTGGTCCACCCACACAGACAGCGTTGTGAAGAAGGCGCAGCAGCGCCTCTTCAACCTCAGGAGGCTGAAGAAATTCGGCTTGTCACCAAAAGCACTCACAAACTTCTACAGATGCACAATCGAGAGCATCCTGTCGGGCTGTATCACCGCCTGGTACGGCAACTGCTCCGCCCACAACCGTAAGGCTCTCCAGAGGGTAGTGAGGTCTGCACAACGCATCACCGGGGGCAAACTACCTGCCCTCCAGGACACCTACACCACCCGATGTCACAGGAAGGCCATAAAGATCATCAAGGACAACAACCACCCAAGCCACTGCCTGTTCACCCCGCTATCATCCAGAAGGCGAGGTCAGTACAGGTGCATCAAAGCAGGGACCGAGAGACTGAAAAACAGCTTCTATCTCAAGGCCATCAGACTGTTAAACAGCCACCACTAACATTTAGCGGCCGCTGCCAACATACTGACTCAACTCCAGCCACTTTAATAATGGGAATTGATGGAAATTATGTAAAAATGTACCACTAGCCACTTTAAACAATGCCACTTAATATAATGTTTACATACCCTACATTACTCATCTCATATGTATATGTATATACTGTACTCTATATCATCTACTGCATCTTGCCATCTTTATGTAATACATGTATCACTAGCCACTTTAAACTATGCCACTTTATGTTTACATACCCTACATTACTCATCTCATATGTATATACTGTACTCTATACCATCTACTGCATCTTGCCTATGCCGTTCTGTACCATCACTCATTCATATATCTTTATGTACATATTCTTTATCCCTTTACACTTGTATGTATAAGGTAGTAGTTGTGGAATTGTTAGGTTAGATTACTTGTTGGTTATTACTGCATTGTAGGAACTAGAAGCACAAGCATTTCACTCGCATTAACATCTGCTAACCATGTGTATGTGACAAATAAAATTTGATTTGATTTGATTTGGTTAGTCGGGCTAATTGAGTTAGTATGTACAGTTGAAGTTGGAAGTTTACATACACCTGAGCCAAATACATTTGAACTCAGTTTTTCACAATTCCTGATATTTAATCCTAGTAAAAATTCCCTGTCTTAGGTCAGTGAGGATCACCACTTTTTTTAAGAACGTGAAATGTCAGAATAGTGGTAGAGAGAATGATTTATTTCAGCTTTTATTTCTTACATCACATTCCCAGTGGGTCAGAAGTCACTGACAGTGTCACCTGCAAAGCAGCCCCACACCATCACACCTCCTCCATGCTTCACGGTGGGAACCACACATGCAGAGATCATCCGTTCACTTACTATGCATCTCACAAAGACACGGTGATTGGATCCAAAAATCTCAAATTTGGACTCATCAGAACAAAGGACAGATTTCCACTGGTCTAATGTCCATTGCTCGTATTTCTTGGCCCAAGCAAGTCTCTTCTTCTTATTGGTGTCCTTTAGTAGTGGTTTCTTTGCAGCAATTCAACCATGAAGGTGTGATTCACATAGTCTCCTCTGAACAGTTGATGTTGAGATGTGTCTGTTACTTGAACTCTGTGAAGCATGTATTTGGTCTGCAATCTGAGGTGCAGCTAACTCTAATGAACTTATCCTCTGCAACAGAGGTAATTCTGGGTCTTCCTTTCCTGTGACGGTCCTCATGAGAGCCAGTTCCATCATGGAGCTTGATGGTTATTTCAACTGCCTTTGAAGAAAAGTGTGTGAAATTTTCCAGATTGACTGACCTTCATGTCTTAAAGTAATCATGGACTGTCAATTCTCTTTGCTTATTTGAGCTGTTCTTGCCACAATATGGACTTAGTCTTTTACCAAATAGTGCTATCTTCTGTATACCACTCCTACCTTGTCACAACACAACTGATTGTCTCAAATGCATTAAGAAGGAAAGAAATTCCACAAATTAACGTTTAACAAGGCACACATGTTCATTTAAATGCATTCCATGTGACTACTTCATGAACAAGGTTGAGAGAATGCCAAGTGTTCAAAGGTGTCATCAAGGCAAAAGGTGGCTACTTGGAAGAATCTCAAATATTAAATATATTTTGGTTTGTTTAAAGCATTTTTCTTATGAAATGATTCCATATGTATTATTTCATAGTTTATGTATTTTCTACTCAAGTAGTATTTTTTTGTTTGACATTCACTTTTACTTGAGTCATTTTCTATTAAGATATCTTTACTTTTGCTCAGGTATGACAATTGAGTACTTTTTCCACCACTGATCAACTAGACGCTGAACTGACATCTGTGCCCAGTAGGTTGTGACTGGTTCAAAATCAATGGACTGGTTCAAAATCAACATATGGGAATGGCATCAATGATCAATACATAAAGGCCAACAAATCACATTATAGTTAAAGGTGTATTTTAAAGTGATACCATGTCCAGACTCTTGTTCATGGAAAACCATCTACAGGAAGTGTTGCACAACCAATCAGGTCATTCTTACATGGCAACAATTAAAATTAATAGTTCTTCTCCTTTTTTCACATCAGTCATTACGTGTTTCATGGTTAAGGGAAGGAACTTAGCAAAATGATCAGAACCAGCTTTGTTTCGGTACTTCTCACTCAACTTTGTAAGTGCATGCCTAACCAATTGTCTTACTGAACTGCATATTTTAAAACTGAATGTGTAATCTACATCTTAGACTATTGGAAAGTAGTGCAGTAGTGCAGAAAGAGGATGGAATACTGTAGCTAAATAAATGTAGTTTTGACAGCTATGAAATTATATATCACCATATCGGTACGTTTTCCATGGTTTTAAAACATTGGTTAGGCTTTGTCCAAGCCCATGTCCAGATAGGTCTGACCACTTTGGTAATTATTCTACAAATTGATGTCTGAATTGGCAAAGTTAATGTATCTGCAAAACGGCTTTCAGATCTATTGCAGACCTGATTCAAAATGAAGAAGTTATCAGCCAGTTCCACTGACCACTGTTCAGCTCGGAGACTCCATATCTCTATCATGCCTATTCGCTGATAACAAACATTTTCAATTCCTGTACTGATTACAAGCAAACTATTGGTCAAATGCCCCACGTTGTGGCAGCTATTACTGATTCTTCCAAACCTGTTATTTCTAGAAAGTTTAATAACCTACGTTTTAAAGTGGACAAAGCTGAAGACGTATCTCATCTTGTTATCAGTAATATCAACACGTCAGATGAGGCAACCTACTACTGTGCATTGGGAACAAAGTATCAAATGGATTATAGAAATGGAACCTGTTTGGCTACAAATGGTAATTTAATTTGAACTGTATATTTCAGTACATTATTATCAGTGTACAGTATAGTCAACAGCAGATATCATAAAGTTCATCTTGGTGCATTGTTGTAGATGCACACTCTCAAAGTTGTGCTATTAATGCTACAGTTCCTGCTTAATTTAAACTTGAGAATGTCCTTCATCCAACAAAATAAACCATTTAGGTTCCAGTGGAAAGAGGTTAACCAATATAACTCTGGAGCTGCAACCAGTGCCCTATCTAGTCCATCCAGGAGACTCTGTGTCTCTACAGTGTACAGTTTCTGAGACTAGTACAGGAGAAGTGTGTCTTCGCCACCATGGCCTTTTTTTGCCTTTACCTCCCTTATCTCACCTCATTTGCTCACATTGTATATACTTATTTGTTTTCTACTGTATTATTGACTGTATGTTTGTTTTATTCCATGTGTAACTCTGTGTTGTTGTATGTGTCGAACTGCTTTGCTTTATCTTGGCCAGGTCGCAATTGTAAATGAGAACTTGTTCTCAACTTGCCTACCTGGTTAAATAAAGGTGAAATAAAATAAATAAAATAAAATTAGCACTTTGAGAGACTTAGATTGGTCTCCCCACAGCACAAAAAAAGGGTGTGCGGGTGATGGGAATTACGGAACTCCCAGTCTGACTCACCATAGTACTGGTACCCACTAGGGACAAGGGTACAGAGTACAGACAACCGTTATTATTCATCCTCCCAAACTGATAGCCTAGTTCTTCCCGACTGCATAAGTCGTAGATTCACGTAGATTTAATTATATCTAAAACCGTTTGAATTATATCTGTGAGTAAAACAGAACTCATTTTGCAGCAAACTTCCTGTCAGAAAGTGAAAAATCTTAAATCAAGGCTCTGTTCCAGGGCCTGCCTATAAATGTGATTGATATCTATTAGTATACATGCACTTCATACGCCTTCCACTAGATGTCAATAGGCTGTGAGAGGTGAAATGGGGTTTCTAGGTATTTCTATGGTCAAAAGATAGAGCTTGGAATGACATGACCCTAGAATTCCTTTGTTCAGGAAGCGCATAAAGGTCACCAGTATTGGCTTCTGAAAAGCATTCGCTATAGGCGTCTTATATCTCCGGCTTTGATTTTATTTGATAAATGTGACAATATCATCGTAAAGTATGTTTTTTCAATATAGTTTAATCAGATTATTGTAATTTTTTCGGGAGTTTTGGCGTGTTCCGTTCTCTGAGTTTGTTGACGATGGAGAGCTTCGCGCCACTTGGCAAGTTTTGCTTGCTAAATCGAGAGGGAAAAAGGCCGTTCTAAAACCAAACAACGATTGTTCTGGACGAAGGACCCCTTGTACAACATTCTGATGGAAGATCATCAAAAGTAGGACCCATTTATGATGTTATTTCATATATCTGTCGAACATGTGTACTATTAGTTTGCACCCAGATTTTGGGTGCTCTCTCGCCATAACGTAAGCTGCATGTCGTAATGAAGTTATTTTTAGAATTCTAACACGGCGATTGCATTAAGAACTAAGCTATCTTTAATTTGCTGTCCAACATGTATTTTTTAGTAAAGTCTATGAATAGTTATTTGATTAGAATAGGTGAGTGTCAGAAATTTATCCGGACATTCTGGGAAAAAGATGCTAAGTTTTCCCAATGTATAACCATGGATTTCAGCTCTAAATATGCACATTTTCGAACAAACCATATATGTATTGTGAAATATGATGTTATAGGATTGTCATCTGATGAAGTTTGAGAAGGTTAGTGAAAAAATTTATATCTTTTGATGGTTTATTCGATATCGCTAACGTGCCTAACGAATCAATGCTGTTGTGTGGTTGGCTATTGTGGTAAGCTAATATAATGCTATATTGTGTTTTCGCTGTAAAACACTTAAAAAATCTGAAATATTGGCTGGATTCACAAGATGTTTGTCTTTAATTTGCTTTACACCATGTATTTTTCATAAATGTTTTATGATGAGTATTTAGGTATTTCAATTTGGTCTCTAATTGTTCTAGCTGCTTCGGTGCTATTTCCGATTGTAGCTGCAATGTAAAACTATGATTTATACCTCAAATATGCACATTTTTCGAACAAAACATAGATTTATTGTATAACTTGTTATAAGACTGTCATCTGATGAAGTTGTTTCTTGGTTAGTTTGGTTGGTTCTTGGTTAGTTAGGTTGGTTTTGTGCAAGCTACCTGTGCTGTGAAAGAAATGTCTGTGCTTTTTTGTATTTGGTGGGGAGCTAACATAAATATACGTGGTGTTTTCGCTGTAAAACATTTTAAAAATCGGACATGTTGGCTGGATTCACAAGATGTTTATCTTTCATTTGTTGTATTGGACTTGTTAATTTGTGAAAGTTAAATATCAAAAAAAAAAAAATTGAATTTCGCGCGCTGCCGTTTCAGTGGAATGTGGGGGGGGTTCCACTAGTGGAACCCCGGGGCTAGACAGGTTAACCACATTAGCTCACGAATTGGCAGAGAACTCTGGGGTAGATAATGCTCTAACAAATTAAATTGGCTTGATAGTATGTTTGGGAAATGGAAAAATGTCATAATCACTGTGTTATGGGCAACTTTCACCTGTATGAGTGTTTTGGTTCTGTGTGGGTGTTGTGTTGTTTGGTCCCTTGTGTGAAAGTTTTGCGCATCAGGACCCTGGAGAGGTCAATGACGCAACAGATGGTGAGGTACGGACCGATTTCGAGCTCCGGCCTGTGTGATGACGAATACGAGCCTACAGGCCTAGGAGATGGCTCCGTTTCTTTTAACTACGAGGAGCCAATGTTGGATGAGACAATTTTTTAGGGTTAACATGTAGATGTATGAAGATGATACAGTCCTGTACGTACACTCAAAAAATAGACAACAAGTTGTTAAGATGGTGAGGAAGGCATTTAAAAAAAAAACTAGGCATCTTCTACTGACGGGATGAGATCAATATCCTTCCAGGATACCCCGGCCAGGTTGATTAGAAAGGCCTGCTCGCTGAAGTGTTTCAGGGAGCGTTTGACAGTGATGAGTGGAGGTCGTTTGACCTCTGACCCATTACGGATGCAGGCAATGAGGCAGTGATCGCTGAGATCTTGGTTGAAAACAGCAGAGGTGTATTTAGAGGGCAAATTGGTGAGGATGATATCTATGAGGGTGCCCGTGGTTACGGCTTTGGGGTGGTACCTTGTAGGTTCATTGATAATTTGTGTGAGATTGAGGGCATAGAGCTTAGATTGTCGGATGGCTGGAGTGTTAAGCATGTTCCAGTTTAGGTCGCCTAGCAGCACGAGCTCTGAAGATAGATGGGGGGCAATCAGTTCACATATGGTGTCCAGAGCACAGCTGGGGGCAGAGGGTGGTCCATAGCAGGCGGCAACGATGAGAAACTTGTTTTTAGAGAGGTGGATTTTTAAAAGTAGAAGTTCAAATGGTTTGGGTACAGACCTGGATAGTAGGACAGAACTCTGCAGGCTATCTTTGCAGTAGATTGCAACTCCGCCCCCTTTGGCAGTTCTATCTTGTCTGAAAATGTTGTAGTTAGGGATGGAGATTTCAGAATTTTTGGTGGTCTTCCTAAGCCAGGATTCAGACATGGCTAGAACATCCGGGTTGGCAGAGTGTGCTAAAGCAGTGAATAAAACAAACTTAGGGAGGAGGCTTATAATGTTAACATGCATGAAACCAAGGCTATTATGGTTACAGATGTCATCAAAAGAGAGCGCCAATTTTCTTTACCATTCTAATTGAGAACAATCAGAGTAAGATACTTGTTCCTCAGAAATGATTTCATATTGAGATAAAAATGGCTGCATTGGACCTTTAACCACTTTGAGGTCAGGCTTCTATTAGATGTCAAAGTGTCCGTCAGAGACAATTGGTAATAAGATGCTTATAATTTAATCCACAAATATCAATATTATATCTCAATTGAACATGTTTTCATGAATCAGGGGTTGGGGTGGGCATTCTATGTTGTTTTTCTATGTTTTGTTCTATGGTTATATTTCTATGTGTTTGGCCTAGTATGGTTCCCAATCAGAGGCAGGTGTCAGTCGTTGTCTCTGATTGGGAGCCATATTTAGGTAGCCTGTTTTTCATTGTGTTTTGTGGGTGGTCGTTTCCTGTGTCTGTGTTTGTACCATACGGGACTGTTTCGATTTTCGTTTGTTCAGTCACTTTGTTATTTTGTATTTTTGTAGTGTTCAGTTTTATATATTAAAATGGACACTTACCACGCTTCACATCTCTTACTCCTCGTCAGAAGAAGAGGAAAGTTGTTACACCGAAAGACTAAACAGGACACAATAATTCAAGTGACAACTTAGTTATTTTATTTCGGAAAGCAACTTATACGCTTGAAAATAGATGCCACAAACTTCAAAAAAGTAAACATTGCAGGACAAATGCAGTTTTGGAGAAAGTGCTGCAATTGTTAGCAGAGATTTGTGATGGCTAATCAATAGTAAATAAGTTAATTTTGTCACCCCACTGTTAACAAAGATGATTACTTAGCCAGCATTTTTTTTCTAGTTGTTAACAAACAGTCCTACACTCATTTGCTATCTACAGTAACGCTGCTTTGTCAATAACATGTCTCCAGTTGTGCTTACAGTTAGCGGTGACACCTTTCATATGTATTTACTTTCCATCCGTAGTGCCAATATCAACATCACCGTCATAGTGCACTGGAAATCCTCTATCACAAGCAATGGTAACATACCTAGTGGACGATTTACCCTTGTATTTACAATTGGGCAGCATATTCTCTTCACGTTGACATATGACTACTACGAAGGGTTTTGTGCTTTGAAACAGATTGCTGTGAGTGTTTGTGCCACCACTGTTACAGATGGGTATGACTAGTTCTGGTTTAGCCAAGATGAAGGTGTTCGTCTTTTTGCATGTTACAGAATTCCTTGGCAAGGTTGTCATCTCAAGCTCACAATTCTGGATCGGCATCCTCTCTCTGACGTGCTGTAGGAGGAATTGTTGATATCGAGGTCGAACATCGCCCGGTTGACCGTTTACCATCACTGTGACACACAGCAACACCAGAAACAGGAAAGCCCTCTGGAACACCATGACTTGGTCTAAATGAAGAAACAGGCGGGGTAAGTCAGACTATTACTTGTATATTACTATTGCTATACATTATATTACTATATCTTTCACTAATTGGAGAAACAGGAGGGGTAAATCAGACAATTACTTGTATATTACTATTACTATACAGTATATTACAAAATATTTCACTTAATGGAGAAACAAGAGAGATTAGTCAGACAGGGTGGTAGATGTATATTACTATCTTCACTAAATGGAGAAACAAGAGAGATGAGTCAGACAGGGTGGTAGATGTATATTACTACTATCTTCACTAAATGGAGAAACAAGAGAGATGAGTCAGACAGGGTGGTAGATGTATATTACTATCTTCACTAAATGGAGAAACAAGAGAGATGAGTCAGACAGGGTGGTAGATGTATATTACTACTATCTTCACTAAAATGGAGAGAACAAGAGAGATCAGTCAGACAGGGTGGTAGATGTATATTACTACTATCTTCACTAAATGGAGAAACAGCAGTGATCAGTCAGACAGGGTGGAATATGTATATTACTACTATCTTCACTAAATGGAGAAACAAGAGAGATGAGTCAGACAGGGTGGTAGATGTATATTACTACTATCTTCACTAAATGCAGAAACAGCAGTGATCAGTCAGACAGGGTGGAATATGTATATTACTACTATCTTCACTAAATGGAGAAACAAGAGAGATGAGTCAGACAGGGTGGTAGATGTATATTACTACTATCTTCACTAAATGGAGAAACAAGAGAGATGAGTCAGACAGGGTGGTAGATGTATATTACTATCTTCACTAAATGGAGAAACAAGAGAGATGAGTCAGACAGGGTGGTAGATGTATATTACTACTATCTTCACTAAATGGTGAAACAAGAGAGATGAGTCAGACAGGGTGGTAGATGTATATTACTATCTTCACTAAATGGAGAAACAAGAGAGATGAGTCAGACAGGGTGGTAGATGTATATTACTACTATCTTCACTAAATGCAGAAACAGCAGTGATCAGTCAGACAGGGTGGAAGATGTATATTACTACTATCTTCACTAAATGGAGAAACAAGAGAGATGAGTCAGACAGGGTGGAATATGTATATTACTACTATCTTCACTAAATGGAGAAACAAGAGAGATGAGTCAGACAGGGTGGTAGATGTATATTACTATCTTCACTAAATGGAGAAACAAGAGAGATGAGTCAGACAGGGTGGTAGATGTATATTACTACTATCTTCACTAAATGGAGAAACAAGAGAGATGAGTCAGACAGGGTGGTAGATGTATATTACTACTATCTTCACTAAATGGAGAAACAAGAGAGATGAGTCAGACAGGGTGGTAGATGTATATTACTACTATCTTCACTAAATGGAGAAACAGGAGAGATCAGTCAGACAGGGTGGAAGATGTATATTACTATCTTCACTAAATGGAGAAACAGGAGAGATGAGTCAGACAGGGTGGTAGATGTATATTACTATCTTCACTAAATGGTGAAACAAGAGAGATGAGTCAGACAGGGTGGTAGATGTATATTACTATCTTCACTAAATGGAGAAACAAGAGAGATGAGTCAGACAGGGTGGTAGATGTATATTATTACTATCTTCACTAAATGGAGAAACAAGAGAGATGAGTCAGACAGGGTAGTAGATGTATATTACTATCTTCACTAAATGGAGAAACAAGAGAGATGAGTCAGACAGGGTGGTAGATGTATATTACTACTATCTTCACTAAATGGAGAAACAGGGAGGATGAGTCAGAGAGTGTGTACAAAACATTAAGAACACCTTCCTAATATTGAGTTGCATCTATAAGGGGAAAGGTAACACTGTTGTGTGTCTCAAATATTGTTGATTTATACCAAAAACAAGATCAAATGTGATTAACAGCAGTGCACCTTGTTAAAAGTTACATACTAAGGTAGTCATCATACTCTAAAGCCATTATATATAACTTTTACAAACATGAACTACAACATATAATTGAAATCATATTTTGGTTCTGAAAATGTAGCAATATTGTTCTTGAGAGAGAAGGAATTTACCTCTGGCAAATGGTTTCAATGGCCTTCGATGTGACTGGTTAGTTGTTTTCTGTCCTCTCAGATATCTACAGTTGCAATACAGAATTAACCAGAGACAACAATCTTCAAATACAGAGTTATTCTTTAATGCTCTAGTACTGTAATGCTCAGGCAATTATCTCTTACCTGTTTGTGCTGAACTTAGATTTTGGTTACCCTGGACATCTGTGGTGTGAAATTGTATGGAGAGAAAGGGTTTGAAATAAGCTATTAGCTTATTAACTATTAACAGTCAAGTCTTCCCTAGATATCTGGCACATTCAATTAAGAGAGATTTCATATTAGGGTGCCTTCCAATCAAAACTCAGAAAATGCATGTCTGACAGCGGTGGGGAGAAATGATTCGCTAAAAATGTTCTACGTTTTCAATTGGTTGACCGATACGTCTTTTCAACTTTTCTGACGGACAGCGCAACACAACCCTAGACAAAATCAAGTCAATCTTACCTGTCTGGAGTGAGCCTTCTTGTGTGGTCTTGTCTTGATGGTTATGGCCTCTGTCTCCCAGAGTATGGTAGAAGGTACCAACCATGCTTGATTTATATACATATGCTGAAGAGGGAAGTTATCATTTAAAATAGTAAAATCAATATTATTTTAATATTATTAAATGAGCAAATAAATAGTTTCCAGAGAACTGGCATCATCACAAAGTAAATACAGCAGAACCTGTTCCCAGTGGTGATTTGAACATGTAAATGTTGGTGAGGCAAACTATCAAAAAAGCTGACATGCATCGAAACCACTACATTACACTACACATACGTTTTGAGCCATACTTTGGGTGATGATCAGTTTATAGACTACTTTCCATGTCCTTACCTGTTATTGCACCACGGGAGTCGAGAATATACTTTTACAGAGTAAATGTGATTTTACTTTAGAAAAAAGAAACCTGGTAGCCTATCACACGCAACCAGGGAAGATGGAGGGCAGCCCCTGACTAGCACCACCGCTAGAGAGAGCACTAAGTGAGGCTGAAACAGTCGCATTAGGAAAGCTGCCTTACCCAAAGAGAATTAAAACAATACAACAGGAAGTGAAAATATAAGGTTTATTACCAACTTCAATCTCTTACATTGATAATTCTCTACCGGTCCTGTAGGACTTTTTTCCCTTAAACCAACACACTGCTCCCACTGTAAATAAGCTAGCTAGATACTGCTCACAAAGAGGGCTCGGGGGCAGAAGGACAGGTAGAGGGAATATTCCAAGACAAGAGCTTATGAGAAATGACCTAGTCTGATGGGCAATTCTGTTGGATAACAAGAGATCGGTAACAGAAAGAGAGACCTAAAGTAAAATAAATATGTATCCATAAAAAAACGTGTGCAATCTGAAAGGGCACGTTTCTCATACGAGTGCAAATGTGTATGTACTCAGGCACCCCTAGACCCCTCTCTGTGCATGTGCCTATGCATACACACTTCCAGAGAATTGGCATCATGTTAAAGAAAATATAGCAGTCAAAGTTCCATGCAGTCAATTTGAGGACTTAATGGTTGACTTCAAAATAATTGGGTAAATCACCAACAATTCAGCATCACTTTGCCTTCTCTACCGGTCCTAACTGACTGAGAGATGGCACAGTGATGCCGAAACATTGGTGATTTACCCAATAAATTACTGGGAGCTAATATATAGAGTGTGCAACTCTCTTTATTTATTTTCATAGATTATAGTTTATTCTCCGTCAGTCTGAACCTCTATATAAAATCACATTCTCTGGGTGTGTGCCAGCTCCTATTTTTTTTAAATTTGATTTCAAAATAATAAAAACAAAAATAATAATAATTGTAAGAAAAAGAGAAGAGATGTGTGTTGAGTTCATAAAAATAGCAATTGTAAACAAACGTTACTGGATTGTAAACAAAAAATATTCAAACTTTTAAAATGTTTAAAAACATTTGTAAGCATTCAAATGTATCAAATATCTTATAAATGTGCTTGCTGAAAGCAAGAAAACTCTACAAATTCGCCATACTCCTATTTTTTACAGGTTTGGACAATTAAATAAAAAACATTTCCTCTCTTTTTGATTACAGGTTTTAATATTTTGAAGCCAATCAATAAGTCCTGAAATGGAATTCCATACAGTTCCAGAGAATTGGCATCATGTCCCCAAAAAATAGAACCAGTTTCAGAGAAGTGACATCATCGCAAACAACATACAGAGGACAGAGTTCCACAGAATAGCATCATCGCACATAAAATTTAGCTGAACCAGTTTCAGAAAATTTGCATCATCTCAAACAACATGTAGGGGACACACTTCCAAAGAATTGGCATTATAATTTGGTTATTATGTGCTAAGAGGTATTCCAAGTAAACAAGAATACTCTGGGACAGAGTGACATAATTTAGTTACCCAGAATCCCCTTTATTTTATTAACTTAAAAATATATCATCCAATTCACCAAAACACAGTTAAATTTAGGATATATGAAATAGAACAGTTTTGCTAATTTGCTAATTTAAAAAAATATGTATTCACAGCACCCCACAAACAACACAACACAAAAACAAAACACCCACTATATAACACATTCCCCAAGGTGATCAACATATGGTTTCTAAAATGTGTCAATTAAATTTATTTATAAAGCCCTTCTTACATCAGCTGATGTCACAAAATGCTGTATAGAAACCCAACCTAAAACCCCAAACAGCAAGCAATGCAGGTGTAGAAGCACGATGGCAAGGAAAAACTCCCTAGAAAGGCCGGAACATAGGAAGAAACAAGGCTATGAGGGGTTGCCAGTCCTCTTCCGGCTGTGCCGGGTGGAGATTATAACAGAACATGGCCAAGATGTAAAAAAATTCATAGATGACCAGCAGGGTTAAATAATAATAATCACAGTGGTCGTAGAGGGTGCAATAGGTCAGCACCTCAGGAGTAAATGTCAGTTGGCTTTTCATGAGAGAGAGAGAGAGATTGAATTCACACAGGACACAGGATAAGACAGGAGAAATACTGCAGATATAACAGACTGACCCTAGCCCCCCGACACATACACTATTGCAGCATAAACACTGGAGGCTGAGACAGGAGGGGTCCGGAGACACTGTGGCCCCGTTCGATGATACCCCCGGACAGGGTCAAACAGGCAGGATATAACCCCACCCACTTTGCCAAACCACAGCCCCAACACTACTAGAGGGATTTCTTCAACCACCAACTTACCATCCTGAGACAAGGCTGAGTATAGCCCAAGAAGAGCTCCCATGGCACAAACCTAAGGTGGGGTGCCAACCCGGACAGGAAGATCACATCAGTGACTCAACCCATTCAAGTTACTTCGCATAGAGTTGATCAGGCTGTTGATTGTGGCCTGTGGAACGTTGTCCCACTCCTTTTCAATGGCTGTGCGATGATGCTGGATATTGGCGGTAACTGGAACACACTGTCATACAAGTCGAGAAGAGCATCCTAAACATGCTCTGGTGAGTATGCAGACCAGGGAAGAACTTTCAGCTTACAGGAATTGTGTACAGATCCTTGCGACATCGGGCCGTGCATTATTATTCTGAAACATGAGGTGATGGTGCAGGATGAATGGCACGACAATGGGCATCAGGATCTCCTCACGGTATTTTTGTGCATTTACATTATCATCAATAAAATTGAATTGTGTTCATTGTCCGTAGCTTATACCTGGCCATACCATAATTCCACCGCCACCATGGGGCACTCTTTCCACAACACAAACCACTCGCCCACACGATACCGTACACAGTGTCTGCTATCTGCCCATTACAGTTTAAATCGGGATTCATCGGTGAAGAGCACACTTTTCAAGCATGCCAGTGGCCATCAAAGGTGATGTCGAACTGCAGTCAGGTCAAGACTGGTGAAAACGATGAGCACGCAGATGAGCTTCCCTGAGAGTTTCTGACAGTCAAATTTGTGCACAGAATTTGAGAGATAAAAGTTTTTTGTGCATATGGAACATTTCTGGGATCTTTTAATTCAGCTCATGAAACATGGGACCAACACGTGTTGTGTTGCTATTTTTTATCAGTATAATTAGTAAGGAACTCCCCTCACCTGGTTGTCTTAATTGAAAGGAAAATCCAAAAACCCGCACACACTCTGCACTCCGTGGAATGAGTTTGACACCCATAGGCTGTGCGTGTATGCTAGATTACATGATGAGATTATTATGAATAAGAGCGAGAACATTTTTATTTGTCAAATGGCAGTCAAGCATCGATCATCATGTCACCAGAATAAGACCGTCAATATTTATTGGAAAGTAGCATCAAGTTCATCACCTTAATTTATTTAATCTATAGCCTAATAAACTGCATTGTTTCTCCGAGTCATAGTTTGGTCATAGTGGGAGGAGGACCACACAACATATTATTGTGTGTCTCCAAGTTTACTTCTATATGATGGTTATTATATCAATATTTATGCAAGAAGGCATTCCCACCACCATTTCTCGCATAATTCATTTTACAGACACAAAACAATCCCACCAGGTCGAACGAACAAATGATCTTTTGACATTTATAATATTGGACCGAAACGTCCTGTTACCATCATAGCTGTCATGATTATTTTTATACGGTATGAATTTACTCATCAAAACTGTAGATAGAAACGTGGTTACATACTTTCTTTTCCACTATCTTTTTCTACTTCTCTCATTTTTTGTATCCCCGTCTCTCTCTCTTTTCCAATCTCTCTCACTCTTTCACTCTGAAGATGAGGGCGAGGAGGGCAGTAGATCAGGTGGTGGAGGCAAAGGGGTGAGGTACAGTGATGAACCGGGAACCTACTCCTGTCCCTACAGTAAGTCCCCACATAAGCCCTCAACCCCCAATCAAGCCCCCTCGGGTCAGAGACCAAACTGGATCCAAGTGGAACAGGAACAAGGAATGGTACAGCTCAGCGGTCAATCTGCCAGCCTTCTTCTCTCTGGCAGTTTTGTTTTAATTATCAGTTATGGTCACTGTCGCGCCCATGTCGAGATAGCTAATTACTGCAGCCTGAAGATCAGGGTCATGCTCATTATGGCAAATGTTTTAAAGGTCGACTTTGGGATGAATAAGATGGGGTCTCCAATCTAGGGTCTCCAATCCAGGGTCGGTGACGAGGGTTGCCCCTCCTAAGGTGTCACAGAAGTGGGCCGAGACTATGGTGGAGTGGGGTCTTCGTCCCGCTCCAGAGCCGCCACCGCGGTAAATGCCCTCCCAGGCCCTCCCCTATAGGTTCAGGTTTTGCGGCCGGAGTCCGCACCTTGGGGGGGGGGGGAGGGGGGGTACTGTCACGTTCTGACCTTAGTTCATTTTTTAATGTCTTTATTTTAGTTGGTCAGGGCGTGAGTTGGGGTGGACATTCTATGTTGTTTTTCTATGTTTTGTTCTATGGTTATACACTGCTCAAAAAAATAAAGGGAACACTTAAACAACACAATGTAACTCCAAGTCAATCACACTTCTGTGAAATCAAACTGTCCACTTAGGAAGCAACACTGATTGACAATAAATTTCACATGCTGTTGTGCAAATGGAATAGACAAAAGGTGGAAATTATAGGCAATTAGCAAGACACCCCCAAAAAAGGAGTGATTCTGCAGGTGGTGACCACAGACCACTTCTCAGTTCCTATGCTTCCTGGCTGATGTTTTGGTCACTTTTGAATGCTGGCGGTGCTCTCACTCTAGTGGTAGCATGAGACGGAGTCTACAACCCACACAAGTGGCTCAGGTAGTGCAGTTCATCCAGGATGGCACATCAATGCGAGCTGTGGCAAAAAGGTTTGCTGTGTCTGTCAGCGTAGTGTCCAGAGCATGGAGGCGCTACCAGGAGACAGGCCAGTACATCAGGAGACGTGGAGGAGGCCGTAGGAGGGCAACAACCCAGCAGCAGGACCGCTACCTCCACCTTTGTGCAAGGAGGTGCACTGCCAGAGCCCTGCAAAATGACCTCCAGCAGGCCACAAATGCGCAGACAGGGTGGTAGATGTATATTACTACTATCTTCACTAAATGCAGAAAGAGCAGTGATCAGTCAGACAGGGTGGAATATGTATATTACTACTATTTTCACTAAATGGAGAAACAAGAGAGATGAGTCAGACAGGGTGGTAGATGTATATTACTATCTTCACTAAATGCAGAAACAGCAGTGATCAGTCAGACAGGGTGGTAGATGTATATTACTACTATCTTCACTAAATGGAGAAACAAGAGAGATGAGTCAGACAGGGTGGTAGATGTATATTACTACTATCTTCACTAAATGGAGAAACAGGAGAGATCAGTCAGACAGGGTGGAAGATGTATATTACTATCTTCACTAAATGGAGAAACAGGAGAGATGAGTCAGACAGGGTGGTAGATGTATATTACTATCTTCACTAAATGGAGAAACAAGAGAGATGAGTCAGACAGGGTGGTAGATGTATATTACTATCTTCACTAAATGGTGAAACAAGAGAGATGAGTCAGACAGGGTGGTAGATGTATATTACTATCTTCACTAAATGGAGAAACAAGAGAGATGAGTCAGACAGGGTGGTAGATGTATATTATTACTATCTTCACTAAATGGAGAAACAAGAGAGATGAGTCAGACAGGGTAGTAGATGTATATTACTATCTTCACTAAATGGAGAAACAAGAGAGATGAGTCAGACAGGGTGGTAGATGTATATTACTATCTTCACTAAATGGAGAAACAAGAGAGATGAGTCAGACAGGGTGGTAGATGTATATTACTATCTTCACTAAATGGAGAAACAAGAGAGATGAGTCAGACAGGGTGGTAGATGTATATTACTACTATCTTCACTAAATGGTGAAACAAGAGAGATGAGTCAGCCAGGGTGGTAGATGTATATTACTATCTTCACTAAATGGAGAAACAAGAGAGATGAGTCAGACAGAGTGGTAGATGTATATTACTACTATCTTCACTAAATGGAGAAACAAGAGAGATGAGTCAGACAGGGTGGTAGATGTATATTACTACTATCTTCACTAAATGGAGAAACAAGAGAGATGAGTCAGACAGGGTGGTAGATGTATATTACTACTATCTTCACTAAATGGAGAAACAAGAGAGATGAGTCAGACAGGGTGGTAGATGTATATTACTACTATCTTCACTAAATGGAGAAACAAGAGAGATGAGTCAGACAGGGTGGTAGATGTATATTACTACTATCTTCACTAAATGGAGAAACAGGGAGGATGAGTCAGAGAGTGTGTACAAAACATTAAGAACACCTTCCTAATATTGAGTTGCATCTATAAGGGGAAAGGTAACACTGTTGTGTGTCTCAAATATTGTTGATTTATACCAAAAACAAGATCAAATGTGATTAACAGCAGTGCACCTTGTTAAAAGTTACATACTAAGGTAGTCATCATACTCTAAAGCCATTATATATAACTTTTACAAACATGAACTACAACATATAATTGAAATCATATTTTGGTTCTGAAAATGTAGCAATATTGTTCTTGAGAGAGAAGGAATTTACCTCTGGCAAATGGTTTCAATGGCCTTCGATGTGACTGGTTAGTTGTTTTCTGTCCTCTCAGATATCTACAGTTGCAATACAGAATTAACCAGAGACAACAATCTTCAAATACAGAGTTATTCTTTAATGCTCTAGTACTGTAATGCTCAGGCAATTACATTTTACCTGTTTGTGATGAACTTAGATGTTGGTCACCCTGGACACCTGTGGTACAACATTGCATGGATTAAAAGGGTTTTAAATTAACTATGAGCTTTTTAACCATTAACAGTCAAGTCTTCGCCAAATATCTTGCACAATCAATCAAGAGAGATTTCATATTAGGGTGCCTTCAAATCAAAACTCATGCATGTCTGACAGCGGTGGGGAGAAATGATTCGCTAAAAATGTTCTACGTTTTCAATTGGTTGACCGATACGTCTTTTCAACTTTTCTGACGGACAGCGCAACACAACCCTAGACAAAATCAAGTCAAACTTACCTGTCTGGAGTGAGCCTTCTTGTGTGGTCTTGTCTTGATGGTTATGGCCTCTGTCTCCCAGAGTATGGTAGAAGGTACCAACCATGCTTGATTTATATACATATGCTGAAGAGGGAAGTTATCATTTAAAATAGTAAAATCAATATTATTTTAATATTATTAAATGAGCAAATAAATAGTTTCCAGAGAACTGGCATCATCACAAAGTAAATACAGCAGAACCTGTTCCCAGTGGTGATTTGAACATGTAAATGTTGGTGAGGCAAACTATCAAAAAAGCTGACATGCATCGAAACCACTACATTACACTACACATACGTTTTGAGCCATACTTTGGGTGATGATCAGTTTATAGACTACTTTCCATGTCCTTACCTGTTATTGCACCACGGGAGTCGAGAATATACTTTTACAGAGTAAATGTGATTTTACTTTAGAAAAAAGAAACCTGGTAGCCTATCACACGCAACCAGGGAAGATGGAGGGCAGCCCCTGACTAGCACCACCGCTAGAGAGAGCACTAAGTGAGGCTGAAACAGTCGCATTAGGAAAGCTGCCTTACCCAAAGAGAATTAAAACAATACAACAGGAAGTGAAAATATAAGGTTTATTACCAACTTCAATCTCTTACATTGATAATTCTCTACCGGTCCTGTAGGACTTTTTTCCCTTAAACCAACACACTGCTCCCACTGTAAATAAGCTAGCTAGATACTGCTCACAGAGAGGGCTCGGGGGCAGAAGGACAGGTAGAGGGAATATTCCAAGACAAGAGCTTATGAGAAATGACCTAGTCTGATGGGCAATTCTGTTGGATAACAAGAGATCGGTAACAGAAAGAGAGACCTAAAGTAAAATAAATATGTATCCATAAAAAAACGTGTGCAATCTGAAAGGGCACGTTTCTCATACGAGTGCAAATGTGTATGTACTCAGGCACCCCTAGACCCCTCTCTGTGCATGTGCCTATGCATACACACTTCCAGAGAATTGGCATCATGTTAAAGAAAATATAGCAGTCAAAGTTCCATGCAGTCAATTTGAGGACTTAATGGTTGACTTCAAAATAATTGGGTAAATCACCAACAATTCAGCATCACTTTGCCTTCTCTACCGGTCCTAACTGACTGAGAGATGGCACAGTGATGCCGAAACATTGGTGATTTACCCAATAAATTACTGGGAGCTAATATATAGAGTGTGCAACTCTCTTTATTTATTTTCATAGATTATAGTTTATTCTCCGTCAGTCTGAACCTCTATATAAAATCACATTCTCTGGGTGTGTGCCAGCTCCTATTTTTTTTATTTGATTTCAAAATAATAAAAACAAAAATAATAATAATTGTAAGAAAAAGAGAAGAGATGTGTGTTGAGTTCATAAAAATAGCAATTGTAAACAAACGTTACTGGATTGTAAACAAAAAATATTCAAACTTTTAAAATGTTTAAAAACATTTGTAAGCATTCAAATGTATCAAATATCTCATAAATGTGCTTGCTGAAAGCAAGAAAACTCTACAAATTCGCCATACTCCTATTTTTTACAGGTTTGGACAATTAAATAAAAAACATTTCCTCTCTTTTTGATTACAGGTTTTAATATTTTGAAGCCAATCAATAAGTCCTGAAATGGAATTCCATACAGTTCCAGAGAATTGGCATCATGTCCCCAAAAAATAGAACCAGTTTCAGAGAAGTGACATCATCGCAAACAACATACAGAGGACAGAGTTCCACAGAATAGCATCATCGCACATAAAATTTAGCTGAACCAGTTTCAGAAAATTTGCATCATCTCAAACAACATGTAAGGGACACACTTCCAAAGAATTGGCATTATAATTTGGTTATTATGTGCTAAGAGGTATTCCAAGTAAACAAGAATACTCTGGGACAGAGTGACATAATTTAGTTACCCAGAATCCCCTTTATTTTATTAACTTAAAAATATATCATCCAATTCACCAAAACACAGTTAAATTTAGGATATATGAAATAGAACAGTTTTGCAAATTTGCAAATTTAAAAAAATATGTATTCACAGCACCCCACAAACAACACAACACAAAAACAAAACACCCACTATATAACACATTCCCCAAGGTGATCAAGATATGGTTTCTAAAATGTGTCAATTAAATTTATTTATAAAGCCCTTCTTACATCAGCTGATGTCACAAAATGCTGTATAGAAACCCAACCTAAAACCCCAAACAGCAAGCAATGCAGGTGTAGAAGCACGATGGCAAGGAAAAACTCCCTAGAAAGGCCGGAACATAGGAAGAAACAAGGCTATGAGGGGTTGCCAGTCCTCTTCCGGCTGTGCCGGGTGGAGATTATAACAGAACATGGCCAAGATGTAAAAAAATTCATAGATGACCAGCAGGGTTAAATAATAATAATCACAGTGGTCGTAGAGGGTGCAATAGGTCAGCACCTCAGGAGTAAATGTCAGTTGGCTTTTCATGAGAGAGAGAGAGAGATTGAATTCACACAGGACACAGGATAAGACAGGAGAAATACTGCAGATATAACAGACTGACCCTAGCCCCCCGACACATACACTATTGCAGCATAAACACTGGAGGCTGAGACAGGAGGGGTCCGGAGACACTGTGGCCCCGTTCGATGATACCCCCGGACAGGGTCAAACAGGCAGGATATAACCCCACCCACTTTGCCAAACCACAGCCCCAACACTACTAGAGGGATTTCTTCAAACACCAACTTACCATCCTGAGACAAGGCTGAGTATAGCCCAAGAAGAGCTCCCATGGCACAAACCTAAGGTGGGGTGCCAACCCGGACAGGAAGATCACATCAGTGACTCAACCCATTCAAGTTACTTCGCATAGAGTTGATCAGGCTGTTGATTGTGGCCTGTGGAACGTTGTCCCACTCCTTTTCAATGGCTGTGCGATGATGCTGGATATTGGCGGTAACTGGAACACACTGTCATACAAGTCGAGAAGAGCATCCTAAACATGCTCTGGTGAGTATGCAGACCAGGGAAGAACTTTCAGCTTACAGGAATTGTGTACAGATCCTTGCGACATCGGGCCGTGCATTATTATTCTGAAACATGAGGTGATGGTGCAGGATGAATGGCACGACAATGGGCATCAGGATCTCCTCACGGTATTTTTGTGCATTTACATTATCATCAATAAAATTGAATTGTGTTCATTGTCCGTAGCTTATACCTGGCCATACCATAATTCCACCGCCACCATGGGGCACTCTTTCCACAACACAAACCACTCGCCCACACGATACCGTACACAGTGTCTGCTATCTGCCCATTACAGTTTAAATCGGGATTCATCGGTGAAGAGCACACTTTTCAAGCATGCCAGTGGCCATCAAAGGTGATGTCGAACTGCAGTCAGGTCAAGACTGGTGAAAACGATGAGCACGCAGATGAGCTTCCCTGAGAGTTTCTGACAGTCAAATTTGTGCACAGAATTTGAGAGATAAAAGTTTTGTGCATATGGAACATTTCTGGGATCTTTTAATTCAGCTCATGAAACATGGGACCAACACGTGTTGTGTTGCTATTTTTTATCAGTATAATTAGTAAGGAACTCCCCTCACCTGGTTGTCTTAATTGAAAGGAAAATCCAAAAACCCGCACACACTCTGCACTCCGTGGAATGAGTTTGACACCCATAGGCTGTGCGTGTATGCTAGATTACATGATGAGATTATTATGAATAAGAGCGAGAACATTTTTATTTGTCAAATGGCAGTCAAGCATCGATCATCATGTCACCAGAATAAGACCGTCAATATTTATTGGAAAGTAGCATCAAGTTCATCACCTTAATTTATTTAATCTATAGCCTAATAAACTGCATTGTTTCTCCGAGTCATAGTTTGGTCATAGTGGGAGGAGGACCACACAACATATTATTGTGTGTCTCCAAGTTTACTTCTATATGATGGTTATTATATCAATATTTATGCAAGAAGGCATTCCCACCACCATTTCTCGCATAATTCATTTTACAGACACAAAACAATCCCACCAGGTCGAACGAACAAATGATCTTTTGACATTTATAATATTGGACCGAAACGTCCTGTTACCATCATAGCTGTCATGATTATTTTTATACGGTATGAATTTACTCATCAAAACTGTAGATAGAAACGTGGTTACATACTTTCTTTTCCACTATCTTTTTCTACTTCTCTCATTTTTTGTATCCCCGTCTCTCTCTCTTTTCCAATCTCTCTCACTCTTTCACTCTGAAGATGAGGGCGAGGAGGGCAGTAGATCAGGTGGTGGAGGCAAAGGGGTGAGGTACAGTGATGAACCGGAACCTACTCCTGTCCCTACAGTAAGTCCCCACATAAGCCCTCAACCCCCAATCAAGCCCCCTCGGGTCAGAGACCAAACTGGATCCAAGTGGAACAGGAACAAGGAATGGTACAGCTCAGCGGTCAATCTGCCAGCCTTCTTCTCTCTGGCAGTTTTGTTTTGATTATCAGTTATGGTCACTGTCGCGCCCATGTCGAGATAGCTAATTACTGCAGCCTGAAGATCAGGGTCATGCTCATTATGGCAAATGTTTTAAAGGTCGACTTTGGGATGAATAAGATGGGGTCTCCAATCTAGGGTCTCCAATCCAGGGTCGGTGACGAGGGTTGCCCCTCCTAAGGTGTCACAGAAGTGGGCCGAGACTATGGTGGAGTGGGGTCTTCGTCCCGCTCCAGAGCCGCCACCGCGGTAAATGCACTCCCAGGCCCTCCCCTATAGGTTCAGGTTTTGCGGCCGGAGTCCGCACCTTGGGGGGGGGGGGGGGGGGTACTGTCACGTTCTGACCTTAGTTCCTTTTTATGTCTTTATTTTAGTTTGGTCAGGGCGTGAGTTGGGGTGGACATTCTATGTTGTTTTTCTATGTTTTGTTCAATGGTTATATTTCTATGTGTTTGGCCTAGTATGGTTCCCAATCAGACCCAGGTTTCAGTCGTTGTCTCTGATTGGGAGCCATATTTAGGTAGCCTGTTTTTCATTGTTTTTTTGTGGGTGGTTGTTTCCTGTGTCTGTGTTTGTACCATACGGGGCTGTTTCGATTTTCGTTTGTTCATTCACTTTGTTCTTTTTGTATATTTGGAGTGTTCAGTTTTATATATTAAAATGGACACTTACCACGCTTCACATCTCTTACTCCTCGTCAGAAGAAGAGGAAAGTTGTTACACCGAAAGACTAAACAGGACACAATAATTCAAGTGACAACTTAGTTATTTTATTTCGGAAAGCAACTTATACGCTTGAAAATAGATGCCACAAACTTCAAAAAAGTAAACATTGCAGGACAAATGCAGTTTTGGAGAAAGTGCTGCAATTGTTAGCAGAGATTTGTGATGGCTAATCAATAGTAAATAAGTTAATTTTGTCACCCCACTGTTAACAAAGATGATTACTTAGCCAGCATTTTTTTTCTAGTTGTTAACAAACAGTCCTACACTCATTTGCTATCTACAGTAACGCTGCTTTGTCAATAACATGTCTCCAGTTGTGCTTACAGTTAGCGGTGACACCTTTCATATGTATTTACTTTCCATCCGTAGTGCCAATATCAACATCACCGTCATAGTGCACTGGAAATCCTCTATCACAAGCAATGGTAACATACCTAGTGGACGATTTACCCTTGTATTTACAATTGGGCAGCATATTCTCTTCACGTTGACATATGACTACTATGAAGGGTTTTGTGCTTTGAAACAGATTGCTGTGAGTGTTTGTGCCACCACTGTTACAGATGGGTATGACTAGTTCTGGTTTAGCCAAGATGAAGGTGTTCGTCTTTTTGCATGTTACAGAATTCCTTGGCAAGGTTGTCATCTCAAGCTCACAATTCTGGATCGGCATCCTCTCTCTGACGTGCTGTAGGAGGAATTGTTGATATCGAGGTCGAACATCGCCCGGTTGACCGTTTACCATCACTGTGACACACAGCAACACCAGAAACAGGAAAGCCCTCTGGAACACCATGACTTGGTCTAAATGAAGAAACAGGCAGGGTAAGTCAGACTATTACTTGTATATTACTATTGCTATACATTATATTACTATATCTTTCACTAATTGGAGAAACAGGAGGGGTAAATCAGACAATTACTTGTATATTACTATTACTATACAGTATATTACAAAATATTTCACTTAATGGAGAAACAAGAGAGATGAGTCAGACAGGGTGGTAGATGTATATTACTACTATCTTCACTAAATGGAGAAACAAGAGAGATGAGTCAGACAGGGTGGTAGATGTATATTACTACTATCTTCACTAAATGGTGAAACAAGAGAGATGAGTCAGACAGGGTGGTAGATGTATATTACTACTATCTTCACTAAATGGAGAAACAAGAGAGATGAGTCAGACAGGGTGGTAGATGTATATTACTATCTTCACTAAATGGAGAAACAAGAGAGATGAGTCAGACAGGGTGGTAGATGTATATTACTACTATCTTCACTAAATGGAGAAACAAGAGAGATCAGTCAGACAGGGTGGAATATGTATATTACTACTATCTTCACTAAATGCAGAAACAGCAGTGATCAGTCAGACAGGGTGGAATATGTATATTACTACTATCTTCACTAAATGGTGAAACAAGAGAGATGAGTCAGACAGGGTGGTAGATGTATATTACTATCTTCACTAAATGGAGAAACAAGAGAGATGAGTCAGACAGGGTGGTAGATGTATATTACTACTATCTTCACTAAATGGAGAAACAAGAGAGATGAGTCAGACAGGGTGGTAGATGTATATTACTATCTTCACTAAATGGTGAAACAAGAGAGATGAGTCAGACACGGTGGTAGATGTATATTACTATCTTCACTAAATGGAGAAACAAGAGAGATGAGTCAGACAGGGTGGTAGATGTATATTACTACTATCTTCACTAAATGGAGAAACAAGAGAGATGAGTCAGACAGGGTGGTAGATGTATATTACTATCTTCACTAAATGGAGAAACAAGAGAGATGAGTCAGACAGGGTGGTAGATGTATATTACTATCTTCACTAAATGGAGAAACAAGAGAGATGAGTCAGACAGGGTGGTAGATGTATATTACTATCTTCACTAAATGGAGAAACAAGAGAGATGAGTCAGACAGGGTGGAAGATGTATATTACTATCTTCACTAAATGGAGAAACAAGAGAGATGAGTCAGACAGGGTGGAATATGTATATTACTACTATCTTCACTAAATGGAGAAACAAGAGAGATGAGTCAGACAGGGTGGTAGATGTATATTACTATCTTCACTAAATGGAGAAACAAGAGAGATGAGTCAGACAGGGTGGTAGATGTATATTACTACTATCTTCACTAAATGGAGAAACAGGAGAGATCAGTCAGACAGGGTGGAAGATGTATATTACTACTATCTTCACTAAATGGAGAAACAGGAGAGATCAGTCAGACAGGGTGGAAGATGTATATTACTATCTTCACTAAATGGAGAAACAGGAGAGATGAGTCAGACAGGGTGGTAGATGTATATTACTATCTTCACTAAATGGAGAAACAAGAGAGATGAGTCAGACAGGGTGGTAGATGTATATTACTATCTTCACTAAATGGAGAAACAAGAGAGATCAGTCAGACAGGGTGGTAGATGTATATTACTATCTTCACTAAATGGAGAAACAAGAGAGATGAGTCAGACAGGGTGGAAGATGTATATTACTATCTTCACTAAATGGAGAAACAAGAGAGATGAGTCAGACAGGGTGGTAGATGTATATTACTACTATCTTCACTAAATGGTGAAACAAGAGAGATGAGTCAGCCAGGGTGGTAGATGTATATTACTATCTTCACTAAATGGAGAAACAAGAGAGATGAGTCAGACAGAGTGGTAGATGTATATTACTACTATCTTCACTAAATGGAGAAACAAGAGAGATGAGTCAGACAGGGTGGTAGATGTATATTACTACTATCTTCACTAAATGGAGAAACAAGAGAGATGAGTCAGACAGGGTGGTAGATGTATATTACTACTATCTTCACTAAATGGAGAAACAGGGAGGATGAGTCAGAGAGTGTGTACAAAACATTAAGAACACCTTCCTAATATTGAGTTGCATCTATAAGGGGAAAGGTAACACTGTTGTGTGTCTCAAATATTGTTGATTTATACCAAAAACAAGATCAAATGTGATTAACAGCAGTGCACCTTGTTAAAAGTTACATACTAAGGTAGTCATCATACTCTAAAGCCATTATATATAACTTTTACAAACATGAACTACAACATATAATTGAAATCATATTTTGGTTCTGAAAATGTAGCAATATTGTTCTTGAGAGAGAAGGAATTTACCTCTGGCAAATGGTTTCAATGGCCTTCGATGTGACTGGTTAGTTGTTTTCTGTCCTCTCAGATATCTACAGTTGCAATACAGAATTAACCAGAGACAACAATCTTCAAATACAGAGTTATTCTTTAATGCTCTAGTACTGTAATGCTCAGGCAATTATCTCTTACCTGTTTGTGCTGAACTTAGATTTTGGTTACCCTGGACATCTGTGGTGTGAAATTGTATGGAGAGAAAGGGTTTGAAATAAGCTATTAGCTTATTAACTATTAACAGTCAAGTCTTCCCTAGATATCTGGCACATTCAATTAAGAGAGATTTCATATTAGGGTGCCTTCCAATCAAAACTCAGAAAATGCATGTCTGACAGCGGTGGGGAGAAATGATTCGCTAAAAATGTTCTACGTTTTCAATTGGTTGACCGATACGTCTTTTCAACTTTTCTGACGGACAGCGCAACACAACCCTAGACAAAATCAAGTCAATCTTACCTGTCTGGAGTGAGCCTTCTTGTGTGGTCTTGTCTTGATGGTTATGGCCTCTGTCTCCCAGAGTATGGTAGAAGGTACCAACCATGCTTGATTTATATACATATGCTGAAGAGGGAAGTTATCATTTAAAATAGTAAAATCAATATTATTTTAATATTATTAAATGAGCAAATAAATAGTTTCCAGAGAACTGGCATCATCACAAAGTAAATACAGCAGAACCTGTTCCCAGTGGTGATTTGAACATGTAAATGTTGGTGAGGCAAACTATCAAAAAAGCTGACATGCATCGAAACCACTACATTACACTACACATACGTTTTGAGCCATACTTTGGGTGATGATCAGTTTATAGACTACTTTCCATGTCCTTACCTGTTATTGCACCACGGGAGTCGAGAATATACTTTTACAGAGTAAATGTGATTTTACTTTAGAAAAAAGAAACCTGGTAGCCTATCACACGCAACCAGGGAAGATGGAGGGCAGCCCCTGACTAGCACCACCGCTAGAGAGAGCACTAAGTGAGGCTGAAACAGTCGCATTAGGAAAGCTGCCTTACCCAAAGAGAATTAAAACAATACAACAGGAAGTGAAAATATAAGGTTTATTACCAACTTCAATCTCTTACATTGATAATTCTCTACCGGTCCTGTAGGACTTTTTTCCCTTAAACCAACACACTGCTCCCACTGTAAATAAGCTAGCTAGATACTGCTCACAGAGAGGGCTCGGGGGCAGAAGGACAGGTAGAGGGAATATTCCAAGACAAGAGCTTATGAGAAATGACCTAGTCTGATGGGCAATTCTGTTGGATAACAAGAGATCGGTAACAGAAAGAGAGACCTAAAGTAAAATAAATATGTATCCATAAAAAAACGTGTGCAATCTGAAAGGGCACGTTTCTCATACGAGTGCAAATGTGTATGTACTCAGGCACCCCTAGACCCCTCTCTGTGCATGTGCCTATGCATACACACTTCCAGAGAATTGGCATCATGTTAAAGAAAATATAGCAGTCAAAGTTCCATGCAGTCAATTTGAGGACTTAATGGTTGACTTCAAAATAATTGGGTAAATCACCAACAATTCAGCATCACTTTGCCTTCTCTACCGGTCCTAACTGACTGAGAGATGGCACAGTGATGCCGAAACATTGGTGATTTACCCAATAAATTACTGGGAGCTAATATATAGAGTGTGCAACTCTCTTTATTTATTTTCATAGATTATAGTTTATTCTCCGTCAGTCTGAACCTCTATATAAAATCACATTCTCTGGGTGTGTGCCAGCTCCTATTTTTTTTATTTGATTTCAAAATAATAAAAACAAAAATAATAATAATTGTAAGAAAAAGAGAAGAGATGTGTGTTGAGTTCATAAAAATAGCAATTGTAAACAAACGTTACTGGATTGTAAACAAAAAATATTCAAACTTTTAAAATGTTTAAAAACATTTGTAAGCATTCAAATGTATCAAATATCTCATAAATGTGCTTGCTGAAAGCAAGAAAACTATACAAATTCGCCATACTCCTATTTTTTTACAGGTTTGGACAATTAAATAAAAAACATTTCCTCTCTTTTTGATTACAGGTTTTAATATTTTGAAGCCAATCAATAAGTCCTGAAATGGAATTCCATACAGTTCCAGAGAATTGGCATCATGTCCCCAAAAAATAGAACCAGTTTCAGAGAAGTGACATCATCGCAAACAACATACAGAGGACAGAGTTCCACAGAATAGCATCATCGCACATAAAATTTAGCTGAACCAGTTTCAGAAAATTTGCATAATCTCAAACAACATGTAGGGGACACACTTCCAAAGAATTGGCATTATAATTTGGTTATTATGTGCTAAGAGGTATTCCAAGTAAACAAGAATACTCTGGGACAGAGTGACATAATTTAGTTACCCAGAATCCCCTTTATTTTATTAACTTAAAAATATATCATCCAATTCACCAAAACACAGTTAAATTTAGGATATATGAAATAGAACAGTTTTGCAAATTTGCTAATTTAAAAAAATATGTATTCACAGCACCCCACAAACAACACAACACAAAAACAAAACACCCACTATATAACACATTCCCCAAGGTGATCAACATATGGTTTCTAAAATGTGTCAATTAAATTTATTTATAAAGCCCTTCTTACATCAGCTGATGTCACAAAATGCTGTATAGAAACCCAACCTAAAACCCCAAACAGCAAGCAATGCAGGTGTAGAAGCACGATGGCAAGGAAAAACTCCCTAGAAAGGCCGGAACATAGGAAGAAACAAGGCTATGAGGGGTTGCCAGTCCTCTTCCGGCTGTGCCGGGTGGAGATTATAACAGAACATGGCCAAGATGTAAAAAAATTCATAGATGACCAGCAGGGTTAAATAATAATAATCACAGTGGTCGTAGAGGGTGCAATAGGTCAGCACCTCAGGAGTAAATGTCAGTTGGCTTTTCATGAGAGAGAGAGAGAGATTGAATTCACACAGGACACAGGATAAGACAGGAGAAATACTGCAGATATAACAGACTGACCCTAGCCCCCCGACACATACACTATTGCAGCATAAACACTGGAGGCTGAGACAGGAGGGGTCCGGAGACACTGTGGCCCCGTTCGATGATACCCCCGGACAGGGTCAAACAGGCAGGATATAACCCCACCCACTTTGCCAAACCACAGCCCCAACACTACTAGAGGGATTTCTTCAACCACCAACTTACCATCCTGAGACAAGGCTGAGTATAGCCTAATAAGAGCTCCCATGGCACAAACCTAAGGTGGGGTGCCAACCCGGACAGGAAGATCACGTCAGTGACTCAACCCATTCAAGTTACTTCGCATAGAGTTGATCAGGCTGTTGATTGTGGCCTGTGGAACGTTGTCCCACTCCTTTTCAATGGCTGTGCGATGATGCTGGATATTGGCGGTAACTGGAACACACTGTCATACAAGTCGAGAAGAGCATCCTAAACATGCTCTGGTGAGTATGCAGACCAGGGAAGAACTTTCAGCTTACAGGAATTGTGTACAGATCCTTGCGACATCGGGCCGTGCATTATTATTCTGAAACATGAGGTGATGGTGCAGGATGAATGGCACGACAATGGGCATCAGGATCTCCTCACGGTATTTTTGTGCATTTACATTATCATCAATAAAATTGAATTGTGTTCATTGTCCGTAGCTTATACCTGGCCATACCATAATTCCACCGCCACCATGGGGCACTCTTTCCACAACACAAACCACTCGCCCACACGATACCGTACACAGTGTCTGCTCTCTGCCCATTACAGTTGAAATCGGGATTCATCGGTGAAGAGCACACTTTTCAAGCATGCCAGTGGCCATCAAAGGTGATGTCGAACTGCAGTCAGGTCAAGACTGGTGAAAACGATGAGCACGCAGATGAGCTTCCCTGAGAGTTTCTGACAGTCAAATTTGTGCACAGAATTTGAGAGATAAAAGTTTTTTGTGCATATGGAACATTTCTGGGATCTTTTAATTCAGCTCATGAAACATGGGACCAACACGTGTTGTGTTGCTATTTTTTATCAGTATAATTAGTAAGGAACTCCCCTCACCTGGTTGTCTTAATTGAAAGGAAAATCCAAAAACCCGCACACACTCTGCACTCCGTGGAATGAGTTTGACACCCATAGGCTGTGCGTGTATGCTAGATTACAAGTGGAACAGGAACAAGGAATGGTACAGCTCAGCGGTCAATCTGCCAGCCTTCTTCTCTCTGGCAGTTTTGTTTTGATTATCAGTTATGGTCACTGTCGAAGCCCATGTCGAGATAGCTAATTACTGCAGCCTGAAGATCAGGGTCATGCTCATTATGGCAAATGTTTTAAAGGTCGACTTTGGGATGAATAAAATGGGGTCTCCAATCTAGGGTCTCCAATCCAGGGTCGGTGACGAGGGTTGCCCCTCCTAAGGTGTCACAGAAGTGGGCCGAGACTATGGTGGAGTGGGGTCTTCGTCCCGCTCCAGAGCCGCCACCGCGGTAAATGCCCTCCCAGGCCCTCCCCTATAGGTTCAGGTTTTGCGGCCGGAGTCCGCACCTTGGGGGGGGGGGGGGGAGGGGGTACTGTCACGTTCTGACCTTAGTTCATTTTTTAATGTCTTTATTTTAGTTGGTCAGGGCGTGAGTTGGGGTGGGCATTCTATGTTGTTTTTCTATGTTTTGTTCTATGGTTATATTTCTATGTGTTTGGCCTAGTATGGTTCCCAATCAGAGGCAGGTGTCAGTCGTTGTCTCTGATTGGGAGCCATATTTAGGTAGCCTGTTTTTCATTGTGTTTTGTGGGTGGTCGTTTCCTGTGTCTGTGTTTGTACCATACGGGACTGTTTCGATTTTCGTTTGTTCAGTCACTTTGTTATTTTGTATTTTTGTAGTGTTCAGTTTTATATATTAAAATGGACACTTACCACGCTTCACATCTCTTACTCCTCGTCAGAAGAAGAGGAAAGTTGTTACACCGAAAGACTAAACAGGACACAATAATTCAAGTGACAACTTAGTTATTTTATTTCGGAAAGCAACTTATACGCTTGAAAATAGATGCCACAAACTTCAAAAAAGTAAACATTGCAGGACAAATGCAGTTTTGGAGAAAGTGCTGCATTTGTTAGCAGAGATTTGTGATGGCTAATCAATAGTAAATAAGTTAATTTTGTCACCCCACTGTTAACAAAGATGATTACTTAGCCAGCATTTTTTTCCTAGTTGTTAACAAACAGTCCTACACTCATTTGCTATCTACAGTAACGCTGCTTTGTCAATAACATGTCTCCAGTTGTGCTTACTAAACAATCGTTTATCTAGTCATGGTTGGTTTCATTGCAATCCTCTGGAAGTTTTCAACACAGCCAAACTTGATTGTTTTTTTTGCGGGGAGTATTGACCGAAGTGAACTGATTTGAAGACACCGATAATATTACCGAAGTTTCGTTGATTGACTGTATTTCTGCCCAATGACCACTGATCACTGATCTTCTTGAAATCTAGCTGGGTAGATAGCCAATAAGCTGAGGTAAACGCCAGTATGTGATGGTTATGGGTTGGACCACCATCCCTTGTTTGTAAACGCACGCGTAACGAACTTCAATCGCCATTGACCATCAGACTAGTTGCAGTCACGCATGTTACGCACAGCAATGTTTTGGAAGCAGTATTTTGAAAATGTTTTTTCAACGATTTCATTGTAGACATCATGGTGAATAAATCAGGAAAAGCAAAGTCCAAGTCCAAGTCTAAGTATACAGATTTGCACCAGATTATAGAAGAGATTGATTGAGAAAGTGAGACAGATTTTTTGTTTGAAGAATCTTTGAGTGAACACAGTTATGATTTAAAAATTGAGGAGCTGTTTCTGCAAGGACAGGGTGTAATTCTGGACTGGAAAGTGCTAATGCCGTTGTTTGAAATATAAATATTATTAGTTTATTTTAATATTAAACGATATATATATATATATATATTTTTTTTGCAATTTGCAATGAAATGTGTGATGAAATGTGTAAAGTACACATTGGCTATACATAGTGTGTGTGTGTGTATGTGTACGACCCATAACCTGTGTGTGTGTGTGTGTGTGTGTGTGTGTGTGTGTGTATAAGTATGTGTATATATAAATATATATATATTCCATGTCAGATATATATATTTTCCATTTTTTATTCAAATGGAATGGAGTAGAACAGCAAACACACACATGGCCACTGCGCCTGCTACTCCTCTCCATTTCCATATGAAATAGCCATTGGGTGCTGTTGGGGGGAGGGCAGGCCCACAACAATGGCCGGAGTTGAATGGAACAGCACTTCACCTTAGTGACTGTTCCCTCTGCTCTATACAATACATATGTTTATTTTATGTGATGATAAAAGGCTCATACAATACACATTTTTTAAAAAATGTTTTCTTTCACAGCAATAGCGACTCCGACTGGGAGCCCCCGGTGCCAAGGTGCCCATCCCCCACTGAAGCGGGTTCATCCAGCCGGACTCCACTGAGGTGGTGATGTGCTCCACTATCCACAAGTCATTCAGTGGCGATCATGTCATCAGACGAGTGAAGGATGCTACTGGGGCATGGACCACCAAAAATGTCCCCATTCCCGCAGCCATCAAGGACTATAACAAGAGCATGGGAGGTGTAGACCTATCAGACGCACTGATAGGGTACTACAATGTTCTCCATAAGACAAAGAAATAGTATAAGACATTGTTTTACCATTTCATTGACATTGCTGTGGTGAATTCCTTCATCCTGCAGAAGGAAATGGCGAAGAGCTGTGGACAGCCCCCCATCTCACAGCTAGCCTTCAGGGAGCTGCTCATCCGGGAGCTTGCTGACTATAGCAAAAGGTCCACTGCATCACATTCTGCCCCCTCTACCTCTGGCCGCTCTACCTCTGCCCCCTCTACCCCTGCCTCCAGTGGTGTTCATATGCCACAGTTCATTACTGCAGGCATGACTGTGCCTCAGGGCCAAAAGGGCACAGCATGGAGGCGTCGTTGTGTTCTGTGTCGCATGAAGTCCCCCATCACCTGCACCACTTGTTCAGTTTGCCTCTGCTTTACAGCAGAAAGAGACTGCTATGGGACATGGCACAGGCTGCAAAATATTGTGTAGAGGACTTCCAAAGGGTCTACCCCTGGGTCATTTCACCAATTCGGCAACTTGGGTACATTTGGGCAACTTGTGTGGGACACCTGGGTGACTTCATGCTAAATGTCATGTAGCTCACCCATTCCTGAAGTTATCAGTCTGAAACTTTGCACACCTACAGTTGCCCTCTTGTGTTATCCATCAAAATTATCTCCAGCATCATATCTGACTGTGTGGCTATTCTAGTACATGCTAGACAATCTGGACACTTTCTTTCTAAAATGATCTGCCGAAATTGTTTCAACCCCCTACTACTAGCCTGTTCAACCTCTCTTTCGTGTCGTTTGAGATTCCCAAAGATTGGAAAGTAGCTGCGGTCATCCCCCTATTCAAAGGGGGGGGGTCACTCTAGACCCAAATTGCTACAGACCTATATCTATCCTACCCAGCCTTTCTAAGGTCTTCGAAAGCCAAGTCAACAAACAGATTACCGACCATTTCGAATCCCACCATACCCTCTCCGCTATGCAATCTGGTTTCAGAGCTGGTCATGGGTGCAACTCAGCCACGCTCAAAGTCCTAAACGATATCTTAACCGCCATCGATAAGAAACAATACTGTGCAGCCGTATTCATTGACCTTGCCAAGGCTTTCGACTCTGTCAATCACCACAACCTCATCGGCAGACTCGATAGCCTTAGTTTCTCAAATGATTACCTCGCCTGGTTCACCAACTACTTCTCTGATAGAGTTCAGTGTGTCAAATCGGAGGGCCTGTTTTCCGTGCCTCTGGCAGTCTCTATGGGGTTGCCAGAGGTTCAATTCTTGGACCGACTCTCTTCTCTGTAGACATCAATGATGTCGCTCTTGCTGCTGGTGAGTCTCTGATCCACCTCTACGCAGACGACACCATTCTGTATACTTCTGGCCCTTCTTTGCACACTGTGTTAACAACCCTCCAGACGAGCTTCAATGCCATACAACTCTCCTTCCGTGGCCTCAAATGGCTCTTAAATACAAGTAAAACTAAATGCATGCTCTTCAAACGATCGCTGCCTGCACCTGCCCGCCCGTCCAACATCACTACTCTGGACGGTTCTGACTTAGAATATGTGGACAACTACAAATACCTAGGTGTCTGGTTAGACTGTAAACTCTCCTTCCAGACTCACATCAAACATCTCCAATCCAAAGTTACATCTAGAATTGGCTTCCTATTTCGCAACAAAGCATCCTTCACTCATGCTGCCAAACATACAATTGTAAAACTGACCATCCTACCAATCCTCGACTTCAGCGATATCATTTACTAAATAGCCTCCAATACCCTACTCAATAAATTGGATGCAATCTATCACAGTGCCATCCGTTTTGTCACCAAAGCCCCATATACTATCCACCACTGCGACCTGTACGCTCTCGTTGGCTGGCCATCGCTTCATACTCGTCGCCAAACCCACTGGCTCCAGGTCATCTACAAGACCCTGCTAGGTAAAGTCCCCCCTTATCTCAGCTCGCTGGTCACCATAGCAGCACCCACCTGTAGCACGCGCTCCAGCAGGTATATCTCTCTGGTCACCCCCAATACCAATTCTTCCTTTGGCCGCCTCTACTTCCAGTTCTCTGCTGCCAATGACTGGAACGAACTACAAAAATCTCTGAAACTGGAAACACGTATCTCCCTCACTAGCTTTAAGCACCAGCTGTCAGAGCAGCTCACAGATTACTGCACCTGTACATAGCCCATCTATAATTTAGCCCAAACAACTACCTCTCCCCCTACTGTATTTATTTATTTAGCTCCTTTTGCACCCCATTATTTCTATCTCTACTTTGCACATTCTTCCACTGCAAATCTACCATTCCAGTGTTTTACTTGCTATATTGTATTTTCTTCGCCACCATGGCCTTTCTTTGCCTTTAACCTCCCTTATCTCACCTCATTTGCTCACATTGTATATAGACTTATTTTTCTACTGTATTATTGACTGTATGTTTGTTTTACTCCATGTGTAACTCTGTGTTGTTGTATGTGTCGAACTGCTTTGCTTTATCTTGGCCAGGTCGCAATTGTAAATGAGAACTTTGTCTCAGCTTGCCTACCTGGTTAAATAAAGGTGAAATAAATAAAAAATATATATAATATGTCTAGACCGCCCCCTGTTGTTTAAAAAAAATGCTTTTTCTAATCAGCACCGGTACTAACGATTCAGTATGCATACATGGTGTCACTAAAAACACCCCCAAGCTGTTTCCCCTGAGGAATTTGAAGGCAAAAGGCAAATGCCGGGATGGCGGCAATAAAAAACGTTTTCTTCTCTAAACAATACCGGTACTTTCGGTTCCCCACACCCCGGTCTGTAAATTTACCCCACATGACGCGTTAGGGACACGACCTCTGAATGAGGCTAGTGAAACAGACAGTATTCGGTCTTTTTGTACGAAAAGCTTTACCGCAAATACACAGCACGGCCACATCCTGCTATTTTCGACGTAAATCCCAAAATAAAATCCATAAGAATATTTATACATTAAAACCTGTTGAAGCTAGGGGCAGTATTTTGATGTTTGGATAAAAAACGTTCCCAAAGTAAACTGCCTATTTCTCAGGCCCAGAAACTAGGATATGCATATAATTGGCAGATTAGGATAGAAAACACTCCAAAGTTTCCAAACCTGTCAAAATATTGTCTGTGAGTATAACAGAACTGATATTGCAGGCGAAAATCTGAGGAAAGTCCAACCAGGAAGTGCTGTTTTTCTGAAACTATTATTTTCCATTGGAAGCCTATCCTCCATTTATAGGGATATAAACCAGATTCATTTCCCTATGGCTTCCACAGGGTGTGAACAGTCTTTAGGCATAGTTTCAAGCTTTTATTCTGAAAAATGAGCGAAAATGATCACATCGCGTCAGTGGATAGCCAGATGTCCTTAGATTTGTTCATGCGCACGCCACTGGAGCGAGACCTTTTCTTTCTCTCTTGTATTGAAAAGGCTACCGTCCGGTGGAAATGTTATAGATTATTTATTGTAAAAACAACCTGAGGATTGATTATAAAAAAACGTTTGACATGTATCTACGAACTTTACGGATACTATTTGGAATTTTCGTCTGTCCGTCGTGACCTGCCTGTGGATTACTCAACAAAACGCGGCAACCAAATGGAGGTTTTTGGATATAAAAATAATCTTTATCGAACAAAAATAACATTTATCGTGTAACTGGGAGTCCCGTGAGTGCAAACATACGAAGATCATCAAAGGTAAGCGATTAATTGTATTGCTTTTCTGACTTTCGTGACCAATCTACTTTGCTGCTAGCTGTTTGTAATGTTTTGTCTACTGAGAGCTGTCCTCACATAATCGCATGGTTTGCTTTCGCCGTAAAGCTTTTTTGAAATCTGACCCGCCAGGTGGATTAACAAAAAGCTAAGCTGTGTTTTGGTATATTGCACTTGTGATTTCATGAAAATTAAATATTTTTAGTAATTTAATTTGAATTTGGAGCTCTGCAATTCACCGGATGTTGACAAAAATGATCCCGCTAAAGGGATCAGTGCACCAAGAGGTTTTAATAAAGAAACACCGACAAAACAACAAAATATAAACGAGCGTAAAGTTCTGCAGGGCTAGACAGCTACTGTGCAAAAACAAGATCCCACAAACTCAGGTGGAAAACAGGCTGCCTACGTATGATCCCCAATCAGAGACAACGATAAACAGCTGCCTCTGATTGGGAACCATACTAGGCCAACAAAGAAATACAAAACATAGATTGCTCACCCAAATCACACCCCGACCTAACAAAATAGAGAAATAAAAGGCTCTCTCGGGTCAGGGCGTGACACCAGGTCGCAGTTGTAAATGAGAACTTGTTCTCAACTAGCCTACCTGGTTAAATAAAGGTGAAATAAAAAATAAAATAAATAAAAAATGTTGGATAGTCTTATAACTTCTTATGGCTGCAAGTTAGTATTGACTAACTTGGAAAAATGTGCCCATTTCAAACGGCCTCGTATTCAATTCTTGCTCGTACAATATGCATATTATTATTACTATTGGATAGAAAACACTCTCTAGTTTCTAAAACCCTTTGAATTTTTTCTCTGAGTGACCCAGAACTCATTCTGGAGCTCACTTCCTGACAGGAAGTGAGTTTCTGAAATTTGAGGTCTCTTTTCAAGAACTTGCCTATACATGGGCATGAGACGTGTCGATTTACAAACACGTCATACACCTTCCCCTGGGTGTCAAGAGGAAGTGAGAGAAGAAATTAATGTATTATCTTGCTCTGAAGTGGAATAAATCCTCTTGGAATAAGTGGACCGCCATTTTTTGTATTTTCGAAAGCGCGAAGTAGAACCTGGAATCGCCTCGTGGAAAACCGTCGTATAGGCGAATACTTTCTCCGGCTTTGATTTTATTTGATACATGTCACAATATCATCGTAAAGTATGTTTTATCAATATAGTTTTATTAGAATATTGAAATTTTTTCGGGACGTTAGTCGTGTTGCGTTAGGTCCCTTTGTTCAGGATGGAGAGCTTCACGCTACTTGGCCAGTGCTTGGCCAGTGCGCATGCTATTTCAAGAGGGAAAGAAGTCCTTCTAAACCCAAACAAAGACTGTTCTGGACAACGGACACCTTGTACAACATTCTGATGGAAGACCACCAAAAGTAGGACCCATTTTGGGAGGCTATTTCATATACAGTGGGGAGAACAAGTATTTGATACACTGCCGATTTTGCCGATTTTCCTACTTAAAAAGCATGTAGAGGTCTGTAATTTTTTATCATAGGTACACTTCAACTGTGAGAGACGGAATCTAAAACAAAAATCCCGAAAATCACATTGTATGATTTTTAAGTAATTAATTAGCATTTTATTGCATGACATAAGTATTTGATACATCAGAAAAGCAGAACTTAATATTTGGTACAGAATCCTTTGTTTGCAATTACAGAGATCATACGTTTCCTGTAGTTCTTGACCAGGTTTGCACACACTGCAGCAGGGATTTTGGCCCACTCCTCCATACAGACCTTCTCCAGATCCTTCAGGTTTCGGGGCTGTCGCTGGGCAATACGGACTTTCAGCTCCCTCCAAAGATTTTCTATTGGGTTCAGGTCTGGAGACTGGCTAGGCCACTCCAGGACCTTGAGATACTTCTTACGGAGCCACTCCTTAGTTGCCCTGGCTGTGTGTTTCGGGTCGTTGTCATGCTGGAAGACCCAGCCACGACCCATCATCAATGCTCTTACTGAGGGAAGGAGGTTGTTGGCTAAGATCTCGCAATACATGGCCCCATCCATCCTCCCCTCAATACGGTGCAGTCGTCCTGTCCCCTTTGCAGAAAAGCATCCCCAAAGAATGATGTTTCCACCTCCATGCTTCACGGTTGGGATGGTGTTCTTGGGGTTGTACTCATCCTTCTTCTTCCTCCAAACACGGCGAGTGGAGTTTAGACCAAAAAGCTCTATTTTTGAATCATCAGACCACATGACCTTCTCCCATTCCTCCTCTGGATCATCCAGATGGTCATTGGCAAACTTCAGACGGGCCTGGACATGCGCCTGCTTGAGCAGGGGGACCTTGTGTGCGCTGCAGGATTTTAATCCATGACGGCGTAGTGTGTTACTAATGGTTTTCTTTGAGACTGTGGTCCCAGCTCTCTTCAGGTCATTGACCAGGTCCTGCCGTGTAGTTCTGGGCTGATCCCTCACCTTCCTCATGATCATTGATGCCCCACGAGGTGAGATCTTGCATGGAGCCCCAGACCGAGGGTGATTGACCATCATCTTGAACTTCTTCTATTTTCTTCTATTTTCTAATAATTGCGCCAACAGTTGTTGCCTTCTCACCAAGCTGCTTGCCTATTGTCCTGTAGCCCATCCCAGCCTTGTGCAGGTCTACAATTTTATCCCTGATGTCCTTACACAGCTCTCTGGTCTTGGCCATTGTGGAGAGGTTGGAGTCTGTTTGATTGAGTGTGTGGACAGGTGTCTTTTATACAGGTAACGAGTTCAAACAGGTGCAGTTAATACAGGTAATGAGTGGAGAACAGGAGGGCTTCTTAAAGAAAAACTAACAGGTCTGTGAGAGCCGGAATTCTTACTGGTTGGTAGGTGATCAAATACTTATGTCATGCAATAAAATGCAAATGAATTACTTAAAAATCATACAATGTGATTTTCTGGATTTTTGTTTTAGATTCCGTCTCTCACAGTTGAAGTGTACCTATGATAAAAATTACAGACCTCTACATGCTTTGTAAGTAGGAAAACCTGCAAAATCGGCAGTGTATCAAATACTTGTTCTCCCCACTGTATCTGTCGAACTGTGCAATCGGTACCGTTTGCCTTGATAAAATGCTGTTGTGTTTTAGCTATTGTGGTAAGCTAATATAACGCCATATTGTGTTTTCGCTGTAAAACACTTAAAAAATCGGAAATATTGGCTGTATTCACAAGATCTTCATCTTTCATTTGCTATACACCATATATTTTTCAGAAAAGTTTTATGATGAGTATTTAGATATTTGACGTTGGTGTCTGTAATTACTCTGGTTGCTTCGGTGCTATTTTTGACGGTAGCTGTGATGGTAGCATCAATGTAAAACTGATTTATACCTCAAATATGCACATTTTTCGAACAAAACATAGATTCATTGTGTAACATGTTATAGGACTGTCATCTGATGAAGTTGTTTCTTGGTTAGTTTGGTTGGATCTTGGTTAGTTAGGTTGGCTTTGTGCATGCTACCTGTGCTGTGAAAAATGTCTATCCTTTTTTCTCCTTTTTTCTATTTGGTGGTGAGCTAACATAAATATACGTGGTGTTTTCGCTGTAAAACATTTTAAAAATTGGACATGTTGGCTGGATTCACAAGATGTTTATCTTTCAAATGCTGTATTGGACTTGTTAATGTGTGAAAGTTAAGTATTTAAAAAATATATATTTTGAATTTCGCGCCCTGCACTTGAGCTGGATGTTGTCATAAGTGTACCGACCTCGGGCTTGCAGCCTGAAGAAGATAACATGTCATTTTTGATGTCTTCAATTATTTCTGGATTATGGTTCATCTTCATGTTGAAAAGATTGAAGCACAGAGAGCAAAGGCAAAATCATGGTGATTTTTTGATGAGGATGAGGATCATGATAATGATGATGCTGCTGCTGATGATGATGATGATATTGAAGATGGTGATGGTGATGCTATTCATGATGATTATAATGATGATGGTGATGAAGATTATATTCATGATGACGATGATGATGATTAACTAACACAGAATATGCTGTGTAAGAGAATGTAATTTTCTGAAATCAAGTCATTATTGCAAACACAGTTAAAGACACTCATAGTTTATGCTAATATACCTAAATCCAATGACATGGTGACATTTGTTGTTGATTTCACATTGAATTCACGGTTAGTTGACAACTCAACCAAATGTAAATCCAAACTACTCGTTGAACTGACCCAGTAGGTAAATCTGAATGTCTTTGTTGAGCCCCAATAAATCCCCCAAAAGGTTCCAAAAGTCTTCCTGCTACTTTGTAGAATGTGAATGATATGCAGTTTTGTTTAGCCTAATGCAAACACACAAGTACAGTCAACATCATCTGGAGCTCTCAACAAAATAGAAATCCAGCAAATGATATATAATGGCACATAATTGTTGTTCGTTAGATGGACTCAAACGTGTGAGAATGTGATGATCTCTAAGATATTTTCCACCCACAGTGCACTTGGTGTGAGAGCAAGTCTGTTACAGCAAGAGTAGCCTCTGTAGAATTCACACCTCTAACACATAACTAACATAACCCAATTTAATTATATTACTCAGTCTGCAAACCAGAATTTGTAAGATCCTGGTCGAATGAAACAGACGGAGGCACCAGCTAAAATAGATAGTCAAAAGGGTTTATTCACGGGAACGTTCTAAAGTCAAGAATACAAAACAATACATTTTATACTGACTTCTCACGCCCACACATTCACACAAACATACGCACACACACACACAAACAGACGCACACACACACATTCCCACACACACATGCACACAAACAGACGCACACACATGTCCTGCTACCCAGTCGACAGAGATTAGTGACCTTGTTCTTGACACGTACTCCCTGTTCTCTCCCAATCGCTAGTCAGGTCGGCACCAAGCTCAGACAGTCTGTGTTTATAATACCATAAAGACATATTGTCTTTACCCTAATTCTGACTAGGACTACACATTTATTGATTATGATTTTATACATTCTAATCACTTCCATACAATTACATGTTTCAGGGCGGAATATTCGAATCATTCAATTAACAGATAATTCTCACCTAACAATCCGCCCTAAATGACTAAATAATACACACTGATACATCAATTGTATACAAGAATAATCCAGACCAATACATTGGCTATATGTTCCCTCATCTATTGCAAACCCAACGGTTTCTCCCCTCTCTGGATGGGGAGACCTCCTTCCCTGCTATCAGATTCTGTCACGCCCTGGCCTTAGTATTCTTTGTTTCCTTTATTATTTTAGTTAGGTCAGGGTGTGACATGGGGAATGTATGTGTTTTTGTATTGTCTAGGGTGGTTGTATGGTTTAGGGGGTTAAGTAGAGTAGATGGGTTTGTGTTTAGTGTAGGTGTCTAGCTGTGTCTATGGTTGCCTGAATGGTTCTCAATCAGAGACAGATGTCATTAATTGTCTCTGATTGGGAGCCATATTTAAGACAGCCATAGGCACTAGGTTTTGTGGGTAATTGTCTATGTTCTATGTTGCATGTGTGCACTTAGTTCGGTTTAGCTTCACGTTTGTTTTGTTCATTTTGTAAGTGTTTGTTTTTTCCTTCATTAAAAGAAGATGTCTTTTTCACGCGCTGCGCCTTGGTCCTCTCTCTCTCCGCTAGACGATCGTGACAGATTCACAGTGGTCATAAGTTATCTCCCACAGTTCCTTGTCTGCTATGATTTAAACACATTTCCATATGTTTTACAGTGACAGGGTGGAATCCCTTTAATTATTGCCTAAACATTTACTACAAAAAATTACACATCTATTTGTATTAATATTGTCAATGTCACTCAAAATCAATCTCACAAAACCAAAATGTGTATTTTCATCAATGACAGTTATAGGCCTACATTAGGTATCCTAACACTTCCTGTTTAGGTTTTTATTACAATCTTCATTAAAAAAAACGGTCTTAATTTTAACCCTAAAAAATTGGCTCATCCAGCATTGGCCCCTCGTAGTTAAAAGAAACGGAGCCATCTCCTAGGCATGTAGGCTCGTATTTGTCATCACACAGGCCGGAGCTCGAAAGCGGTCCGTACCTCACCATCTGTTGCGTCATTGACCTCTCCAGGGTCCTGATGCGCAAAACTTTCACACAAGGGACCAAACAACACAACACCCACACAGAACCAAAACACTCATACAGTTGAAAGTTGCCCATAACACAGTGATTATGACATTTTTCCATTTCCCAAACATACTATCAAGCCAATTTAATTTGTTAGAGCATTATCTACCCCAGAGTTCTCTGCCAATTCGTGAGCTAATGTGGTTAACCTGTTATGGCTGCAGCCCGGTGTCGGTACACTTATGACAACAGCCCGTCCAAGTGCAGGGCGCGAATTTCAAAAGATATTTTTTAGAAATATTTAACTTTCACACATTAACAAGTCCAATACAGCAAATGAAAGATACACATCTTGTGAATCCAGCCAACATGTCCGATTTTTTAAATGTTTTACAGCGAAATCACCACGTATATTTATGTTAGCTCACCACCAAATACAAAAAAGCACAGACATTTTTCACAGCACAGGTAGCTTGCACAAAACCAACCTAACTAACCAAGAACCAACCAAACTAACCAAGAAACAACTTCATCAGATGACAGTCTTATAACAAGTTATACAATAAATCTATGTTTTGTTCGAAAAATGTGCATATTTGAGGTATAAATCATAGTTTTACATTGCAGCTACAATCGGAAATAGCACCGAAGCAGCTAGAACAATTAGAGACCAAATTGAAATACCTAAATACTCATCATAAAACATTTATGAAAAATACATGGTGTAAAGCAAATTAAAGACAAACATCTTGTGAATCCAGCCAATATTTCAGATTTTTTAAGTGTTTTACAGCGAAAACACAATATAGCATTATATTAGCTTACCACAATAGCCAACCACACAACAGCATTGATTCGTTAGGCACGTTAGCGATATCGAATAAACCATCAAAAGATATACATTTTTTCACTAACCTTCTCAAACTTCATCAGATGACAATCCTATAACATCATATTTCACAATACATATATGGTTTGTTCGAAAATGTGCATATTTAGAGCTGAAATCCATGGTTATACATTGGGAAAACTTAGCATCTTTTTCCCAGAATGTCCGGATAAATTTCTGACACTCACCTATTCTAATCAAATAACTATTCATAGACTTTACTAAAAAATACATGTTGGACAGCAAATTAAAGATAGCTTAGTTCTTAATGCAATCGCCGTGTTAGAATTCTAAAAATAACTTCATTACGACATGCAGCTTACGTTATGGCGAGAGAGCGCCCAAAATCTGGGTGCAAACTAATAGTACACATGTTCGACAGATATATGAAATAACATCATAAATGGGTCCTACTTTTGATGATCTTCCATCAGAATGTTGTACAAGGGGTCCTTCGTCCAGAACAATCGTTGTTTGGTTTTAGAACGGCCTTTTTCCCTCTCGATTTAGCAAGCAAAACTTGCCAAGTGGCGCGAAGCTCTCCATCGTCAACAAACTCAGAGAACGGAACACGCCAAAACTCCCGAAAAAATTACAATAATCTGATTAAACTATATTGAAAAAACATACTTTACGATGATATTGTCACATTTATCAAATAAAATCAAAGCCGGAGATATAAGACGTCTATAGCGAATGCTTTTCAGAAGCCAATACTGGTGACCTTTATGCGCTTCCTGAACAAAGGAATTCTAGGGTCATGTCATTCCAAGCTCTATCTTTTGACCATAGAAATACCTAGAAACCCCATTTCACCTCTCACAGCCTATTGACATCTAGTGGAAGGCGTATGAAGTGCATGTATACTAATAGATATCAATCACATTTATAGGCAGGCCCTGGAACAGAGCCTTGATTTAAGATTTTTCACTTTCTGACAGGAAGTTTGCTGCAAAATGAGTTAGGGTTAGATATAATTATAATTATCACAGATATAATTCAAACGGTTTTAGATATAATTAAATCTACGTGAATCTACGACTTATGCAGTCGGGAAGAACTAGGCTATCAGTTTGGGAGGATGAATAATAACGGTTGTCTGTACTCTGTACCCTTGTCCCTAGTGGGTACCAGTACTATGGTGAGTCAGACTGGGAGTTCCGTAATTCCCATCACCCGCACACCCTTTTTTTGTGCTGTGGGGAGACCAATCTAAGTCTCTCAAAGTGCTAATTTTATTTTATTTATTTTATTTCACCTTTATTTAACCAGGTAGGCAAGTTGAGAACAAGTTCTCATTTACAATTGCGACCTGGCCAAGATAAAGCAAAGCAGTTCGACACATACAACAACACAGAGTTACACATGGAATAAAACAAACATACAGTCAATAATACAGTAGAAAACAAATAAGTATATACAATGTGAGCAAATGAGGTGAGATAAGGGAGGTAAAGGCAAAAAAAGGCCATGGTGGCGAAGACACACTTCTCCTGTACTAGTCTCAGAAACTGTACACTGTAGAGACACAGAGTCTCCTGGATGGACTAGATAGGGCACTGGTTGCAGCTCCAGAGTTATATTGGTTAACCTCTTTCCACTGGAACCTAAATGGTTTATTTTGTTGGATGAAGGACATTCTCAAGTTTAAATTAAGCAGGAACTGTAGCATTAATAGCACAACTTTGAGAGTGTGCATCTACAACAATGCACCAAGATGAACTTTATGATATCTGCTGTTGACTATACTGTACACTGATAATAATGTACTGAAATATACAGTTCAAATTAAATTACCATTTGTAGCCAAACAGGTTCCATTTCTATAATCCATTTGATACTTTGTTCCCAATGCACAGTAGTAGGTTGCCTCATCTGACGTGTTGATATTACTGATAACAAGATGAGATACGTCTTCAGCTTTGTCCACTTTAAAACGTAGGTTATTAAACTTTCTAGAAATAACAGGTTTGGAAGAATCAGTAATAGCTGCCACAACGTGGGGCATTTGACCAATAGTTTGCTTGTAATCAGTACAGGAATTGAAAATGTTTGTTATCAGCGAATAGGCATGATAGAGATATGGAGTCTCCGAGCTGAACAGTGGTCAGTGGAACTGGCTGATAACTTCTTCATTTTGAATCAGGTCTGCAATAGATCTGAAAGCCGTTTTGCAGATACATTAACTTTGCCAATTCAGACATCAATTTGTAGAATAATTACCAAAGTGGTCAGACCTATCTGGACATGGGCTTGGACAAAGCCTAACCAATGTTTTAAAACCATGGAAAACGTACCGATATGGTGATATATAATTTCATAGCTGTCAAAACTACATTTATTTAGCTACAGTATTCCATCCTCTTTCTGCACTACTGCACTACTTTCCAATAGTCTAAGATGTAGATTACACATTCAGTTTTAAAATATGCAGTTCAGTAAGACAATTGGTTAGGCATGCACTTACAAAGTTGAGTGAGAAGTACCGAAACAAAGCTGGTTCTGATCATTTTGCTAAGTTCCTTCCCTTAACCATGAAACACGTAATGACTGATGTGAAAAAAGGAGAAGAACTATTAATTTTAATTGTTGCCATGTAAGAATGACCTGATTGGTTGTGCAACACTTCCTGTAGATGGTTTTCCATGAACAAGAGTCTGGACATGGTATCACTTTAAAATACACCTTTAACTATAATGTGATTTGTTGGCCTTTATGTATTGATCATTGATGCCATTCCCATATGTTGATTTTGAACCAGTCCATTGATTTTGAACCAGTCACAACCTACTGGGCACAGATGTCAGTTCAGCGTCTAGTTGATCAGTGGTGGAAAAAGTACTCAATTGTCATACCTGAGCAAAAGTAAAGATATCTTAATAGAAAATGACTCAAGTAAAAGTGAATGTCAAACAAAAAAATACTACTTGAGTAGAAAATACATAAACTATGAAATAATACATATGGAATCATTTCATAAGAAAAATGCTTTAAACAAACCAAAATATATTTAATATTTGAGATTCTTCCAAGTAGCCACCTTTTGCCTTGATGACACCTTTGAACACTTGGCATTCTCTCAACCTTGTTCATGAAGTAGTCACATGGAATGCATTTAAATGAACATGTGTGCCTTGTTAAACGTTAATTTGTGGAATTTCTTTCCTTCTTAATGCATTTGAGACAATCAGTTGTGTTGTGACAAGGTAGGAGTGGTATACAGAAGATAGCACTATTTGGTAAAAGACTAAGTCCATATTGTGGCAAGAACAGCTCAAATAAGCAAAGAGAATTGACAGTCCATGATTACTTTAAGACATGAAGGTCAGTCAATCTGGAAAATTTCACACACTTTTCTTCAAAGGCAGTTGAAATAACCATCAAGCTCCATGATGGAACTGGCTCTCATGAGGACCGTCACAGGAAAGGAAGACCCAGAATTACCTCTGTTGCAGAGGATAAGTTCATTAGAGTTAGCTGCACCTCAGATTGCAGACCAAATACATGCTTCACAGAGTTCAAGTAACAGACACATCTCAACATCAACTGTTCAGAGGAGACTATGTGAATCACACCTTCATGGTTGAATTGCTGCAAAGAAACCACTACTAAAGGACACCAATAAGAAGAAGAGACTTGCTTGGGCCAAGAAATACGAGCAATGGACATTAGACCAGTGGAAATCTGTCCTTTGTTCTGATGAGTCCAAATTTGAGATTTTTGGATCCAATCACCGTGTCTTTGTGAGATGCATAGTAAGTGAACGGATGATCTCTGCATGTGTGGTTCCCACCGTGAAGCATGGAGGAGGTGTGATGGTGTGGGGCTGCTTTGCAGGTGACACTGTCAGTGACTTCTGACCCACTGGGAATGTGATGTAAGAAATAAAAGCTGAAATAAATCATTCTCTCTACCACTATTCTGACATTTCACGTTCTTAAAAAAAGTGGTGATCCTCACTGACCTAAGACAGGGAATTTTTACTAGGATTAAATATCAGGAATTGTGAAAAACTGAGTTCAAATGTATTTGGCTCAGGTGTATGTAAACTTCCAACTTCAACTGTACATACTAACTCAATTAGCCCGACTAACCAAATCAAATCAAATCAAATTTTATTTGTCACATACACATGGTTAGCAGATGTTAATGCGAGTGAAATGCTTGTGCTTCTAGTTCCTACAATGCAGTAATAACCAACAAGTAATCTAACCTAACAATTCCACAACTACTACCTTATACATACAAGTGTAAAGGGATAAAGAATATGTACATAAAGATATATGAATGAGTGATGGTACAGAACGGCATAGGCAAGATGCAGTAGATGGTATAGAGTACAGTATATACATATGAGATGAGTAATGTAGGGTATGTAAACATTATATTAAGTGGCATTGTTTAAAGTGGCTAGTGGTACATTTTTACATAATTTCCATCAATTCCCATTATTAAAGTGGCTGGAGTTGAGTCAGTATGTTGGCAGCGGCCGCTAAATGTTAGTGGTGGCTGTTTAACAGTCTGATGGCCTTGAGATAGAAGCTGTTTTTCAGTCTCTCGGTCCCTGCTTTGATGCACCTGTACTGACCTCGCCTTCTGGATGATAGCGGGGTGAACAGGCAGTGGCTTGGGTGGTTGTTGTCCTTGATGATCTTTATGGCCTTCCTGTGACATCGGGTGGTGTAGGTGTCCTGGAGGGCAGGTAGTTTGCCCCCGGTGATGCGTTGTGCAGACCTCACTACCCTCTGGAGAGCCTTACGGTTGTGGGCGGAGCAGTTGCCGTACCAGGCGGTGATACAGCCCGACAGGATGCTCTCGATTGTGCATCTGTAGAAGTTTGTGAGTGCTTTTGGTGACAAGCCGAATTTCTTCAGCCTCCTGAGGTTGAAGAGGCGCTGCTGCGCCTTCTTCACAACGCTGTCTGTGTGGGTGGACCAATTCAGTTTGTCCGTGATGTGTACACCGAGGAACTTAAAACTTTCCACCTTCTCCACTACTGTCCCGTCGATGTGGATAGGGGGGTGCTCCCTCTGCTGTTTCCTGAAGTCCACAATCATCTCCTTTGTTTTGTTGACGTTGAGTGTGAGGTTATTTTCCTGACACCACAGTCCGAGGGCCCTCACCTCCTCCCTGTAGGCCGTCTCGTCGTTGTTGGTAATCAAGCCTACCACTGTCGTGTCATCCGCAAACTTGATGATTGAGTTGGAAGCGTGCATGGCCACGCAGTCGTGGGTGAACAGGGAGTACAGGAGAGTGCTCAGAACGCACCCTTGTGGGGCCCCAGTGTTGAGGATCAGCGGGGTGGAGATGTTGTTACCTACCCTCACCACCTGGGGGCGGCCCGTCAGGAAGTCCAGGACCCAGTTGCACAGGGCGGGGTCGAGACCCAGGGTCTCAAGCTTGATGACGAGTTTGGAGGGTACTATGGTGTTAAATGCTGAGCTGTAGTCGATGAACAGCATTCTCACATAGGTATTCTTCTTGTCCAGATGGGTTAGGGCAGTGTGCAGTGTGGTTGCGATTGCGTCGTCTGTGGACCTATTGGGTCGGTAAGCAAATTGGAGTGGGTCGAGGGTGTCCGGTAGGGTGGAGGTGATATGGTCCTTGACTAGTCTCTCAAAGCACTTCATGATGACGGAAGTGCCTGTATATAGCCTTGCTACTGTTATGGCCTCGCTACTGTTATTTTTCACTGTCTTTTTACTCTTGTTTTTATTTCTTTACTTATCTATTGTTCACCTAATGTACTGTTGGTTAGGGTCTGTAAGTAAGCATTCCACTTTAAGGTCTACAGCTGTTGTATTCGGCGCACGTGACAAATAAACTTTTATTTGATTTAGTTATTACCTATTGTAAAAAGCAACAGCCATGAGCTACAGCAAATAACTATGTCACACATAAATCACACTATTCTGACAGAAACTGAATTGTAGAAACAATGGCAACAAAATGTAAAACGTAAATATAATTAATCTGATTGCTGGATGATTAGCATTGAATTATTCATTTTCAGTCCCATCCAAAGCTTTTCACATTGCAGTAAACACTCTCTCATCGTGTCGCTCTTGGCCTTGGCTGGAGTTGTGTTTTGAAGGAAAGAGAGAGCAGAGTACTGTGCACGTCCTCACCGTTTCCATGAGAAAAAAAATATATAATAACACATTACTGAGACAAACAATTGGAACATTTTCATTAAATCTAAGATTTCTCCGAGTTATACTTTATCCTCCACATGATTAATTATGTAATATTTCGGATTAGTGGTCCATACTTATGCCTTGGTCTTAGCTGCTGTCAAAATGTAATAATGTCTGTTGAATAGTTGTGATGATTGCATGGCCAGCAGTTAACTTCTTCAGGCTGCAGGGGGCGTATTGACTAACTTGGAAAAATGTGCCCATTTCTTGCTCGTACAATATGCATATTATTATTACTATTGGATAGAAAACACTCTCTAGTTTCTAAAACCGTTTGAATTATTTCTCTGAGTGAAACAGAACTCTTCTGCAGCCCACTTCCTGACAGGAAGTGAGTTTCTGAAATCGGAGGTCTCTGTTCAAGAGCTTGCCTATAAATGGGCATGACACGTACTGATATACATACACGTCATACACCTTCCCCTGGATGTCAAGCGGAAGTGAGAGGAGAAATGAGTGGATTATCTTGCTCTGAAGTGGAATATATCCTCTTGGAATGACTGGTCCGCCGTTTCCTGTATTTTCGAAAGCGCGAAGTAGAACCTGGAATCGCCTCGTGGAAAACCGTCGTTATAGGCGAATACTATCTCCGGCTTTGATTTTATTTGATACATGTCACAATATCATCGTAAAGTATGTTTTTTCAATATAGTTTTATTAGAATATTGAAATTTTTTCGGGACGTTAGGCGTGTTGCGTTAGGTCCCTTTGTTCAGGATGGAGAGCTTCATGCTACTTGGCCAGTGCGCTTGCTAATTCAAGAGGGAAAGAAGTCGTTCTAAACCCAAACAAAGACTGTTCTGGACAACGGACCCCTTGTACAACATTCTGATGGAAGACCACCAAAAGTAGGACCCGTTTTGGGATGCTATTTCAGATATCTGTCGAACTGTGCTATCGGTACCGTTTGCCTTGAATCAATGCTGTTGTGTTTTAGCTATTGTGCTAAGCTAATATAACGCTATATTGTGTTTTCGCTGTAAAACACTTAAAAAATCGGAAATATTGGCTGTATTCACAAGATCTTCGTCTTTCATTTGCTATACACCATATATTTTTCAGAAAAGTTTTATGATGAGTATTTAGATATTTGACCTTGGTGTCTGTAATTACTCTGGTTGCTTCGGTGCTATTTTTGACGGTAGCTGTGATGGTAGCATCAATGTAAAACTGATTTATACCTCAAATATGCACATTTTTCGAACAAAACATAGATTTATTGTGTAACATGTTATAGGACTGTCATCTGATGAAGTTGTTTCTTGGTTAGTTTGGTTGGATCTTGGTTAGTTAGGTTGGCTTTGTGCATGCTACCTGTGCTGTGAAAAATGTCTGTCCTTTTTTCTATTTGGTGGTGAGCTAACATAAATATACGTGCTGTTTTCGCTGTAAAACATTTAAAAATATCGGACATGTTGGCTGGATTCACAAGATGTTTATCTTTCAAATGCTGTATTGGACTTGTTAATGTGTGAAAGTTAAGTATTTAAAAAATATATATTTTGAATTTCGCGCCCTGCACTTGAGCTGGATGTTGTCATAAGTGTACCGACCTCGGGCTTGCAGCCTGAAGAAGTTTAATTACAATTCAGATAAAATTATTTCATTCCTGATCACTGATCACTGCTGATTAGAATTGGGAGCTTCACCACAGGATTGAAGTGGGATGGTTCCTGCTACAGTAAGAATACATCAAATTACTCCCTTTGATCAGTTAATTACCGTTTATGATCAAAGAAGCAAGTATTTTTCTTAGTTAAGGCAAGGTGAACAAAACATAGAGAACATAACTAGAGAAGTTATGAAAGCAGTCAGAAGTAAATTCCATCTTCATATGGAAAGCATAATCCTAAATACTGAAAATCAACTGTTCTTCACAATAATTTCATAATGTACTCTATATCAAGACAGTGAAGTACTGTTCAACAGGGCAAAACATGGAAGCTGATATTAAATATGTATAATTTACCCTTCATCTCCTATCAATGTCCAATTTTGTTCCATTGCCCAACAGGATCTCCCCACATGTGGCTAAAGCACAGTAGTAAGTCCCGGCATCAGAGAGACTGAGGTTGTTCTTGGAGAGGCTGTAGACACAGCTCTGTGAAAGAAAGGGAGTCTCAGGGATCTTCTCACACTCATCACTCCTGTTCCCAGGGGTGTAAATGACTCCTGGATGGGAGTCTCCTGATCCAGCTCTGAACCAGTACACAATTTGATCTCCTGTACAGGTCTCAGAGAGTACTGTACACTGTAGAGTCACAGAGTCTCCTGGATGGACTGGGTCAGACTCTGCCTGTTGCTCCACAGTCTTGGAGTTGGACTGTGAGCCTCCCAAATACATTTGTTTTCATTTATTCCACATTTAAAAGTGATACAACCCAATATGTTCATATCAACTATATTTGGTGGGAAAAAGCAACAAAGATACTTTTCAAATGGACAAAAGTAAAACCGCATTAGTTTGAATTATTGTTATTGTAGACAGGACTCAAGAGTATTACCACATGCTTAATTCTTATGGCTGCAATCCCGGTAACAGGATCGATATGACAACAGCCAGTGAAAGTGCAGGGCGCCAAATTCAAACAACAGAAATCTCATAATTAAAATTCCTCAAACATACGTGTCTTATACCATTTTAAAGGTAATCTTGTTGTTAATCCCACCAAAGTGTCCGATTTCAAATAGGCTTTTCAGTGAAAGCACCACAAACATTTATGTTAGGTCACCACCAACTCAAAGAAAAATTCAGCCATTTTTCCAGCCAAAGAGAGGAGTCACAAATAGTACAAATAGAGATAAAATTAATCACTAACCTTTGATCTTCATCAGATGACATTCATAGGACTTCATATTACACAATACATATATGTCTTGTTCGATTAAGTTCATATTTATATCCAAAAACCTCCGTTTACATTGGCGCCATGTTCAGAAATGCCTCCAAAATATCTGGAGAAATTGCAGAGCCACGTCAAATAACAGAAATACTCATCATAAACTTTGATGAAAGATACATGTTTTACATAGAATTGCAACCGCTGTGTCAGATTTCAAAAAGCTTTACGGCAAAACACAATATTCAATCATCTGAAAATAGCATTCAGCCACAAAAGCAAGCAATACAGTTACCCGCCCAAATTGTGTAGTCAACAAATCTCATAAAAAGCATTATAAATCTTCACTTACCTTTGCTGATCTTTGTCAGAATGCACTCCCAGGACTCCCACTTCCACGATAAATGTTCTTTTTTTCCGAAAATGTCCATAATTTATGTCCAAATAGCTATTTTTGTTGCGTGTTTGGTATACAAATCCAACGTCAGGGAAGCGCGTTCACTAAAACCTGACGAAATGTCCAAAAGTTCCGTAACAGTCCGTAGAAACATGTCAAACGATGTATTGAATCAATCTTTAGAATGTTGTTAACATAATTCTTCAGTAACGTTCCAACCGGAGAATTACATTGACTTCAGATGAGAGATGGAACGGAGCTCCCTCTTATGTGAATGCACATGGTCAAAGAATGGTCACCTCATAGCAGTGGTGACTCATTCCTGTCTCCTTCGGCTCCCCTTCACAGCAGAGTCATCAGACAAAGTTCTACAGACTATTGACATCTAGTGGAAGCCGTAGAAAACTCATCCATATCTCGCTGTAATTTCAATGGGAGCTTGGTTGAAAATCTACCAGTCTCAGAGTTTCCACTTCCTGTTTGGATTTGTTCTCAGGTTTTTGCCCGCCATATGAGTTCTCTTATACTCACAGACATAATTCAAACCGTTTTAGAAACTTCAGAGTGTTTTCTATCCAATACTAATAATAATATGCATATATTAGCAACTATGACTGAGGAGCAGGCTGTTTACTCTGGGCACCTCTGTGCACCTTTCATCCAAGCTACTCAATTCTGCCCCTGCAGCCATAAGAAGTTAAGAAAACTTAAAGAACACCAGTTGAAGTCATATAATCAAATGAGTTAACTAGCAGTTCTTAACTAGCGAAAAGATCATTCATAATTACTAGTAGAAAGAGGGGGAAGGGAAGCGCTACTAAGGTACACTATAGTACATTTTGGTAGATAGAAGGTGCTCTTTGGTAAAAGGGGTAAATTGGTCATCAAAAAGAAAGGAGGACCAAGGCACTCTTCATATAATTAATTAAAATGCCTTTATTAGTATGGCATGTTCAATAGAAACAAAGTTTTTTTTTAAACGACGCGTTTCGGCTGCATGGCCTTCGTCAGGGAGTACAAAAAAAGAGAATACAATGTCCTCTTTTGAAAGGCTTTTCCAATTAGCTCTAATTAGAAGAGGGAGTGGTTACCAAATTGGACACACCCAGTAAGCAATAATATACACATTAAAATGTGAAATACTGTAGCTATGTTATAATAAGCATACAACTCCAAGCTAGAAGTATCAGAACACTTAGAAAGGTAGTTCTAACATTAAATATTACTGGGAGAAGTGTCTAGAATAAGAAAGCAATATATTCCATAGTACACCAGAACACAGCAAAACATGAACAACAGTCTAAACATAGCTGAGGGCAATTGAGCAAAATGTCCACTAGATGACAGCAAATGGATCTATCACAACCCTACAGGAAGGGTGAGAAATCCATATCTTCATTTAAACCAGGGTATTTAGTGGCCTGTAGTTTGTAAATCCCAAAACTTTCCCTTTGGTTTAACTGTTTAACTTCTTCAGGCTGCAAGCCCGAGGTCGGTACACTTATGACAACATCCAGCTCAAGTGCAGGGCACGAAATTCAAAATATATATTTTTTTAAATACTTAACTTTCACACATTAACAAGTCCAATACAGCATTTGAAAGATAAACATCTTGTGAATCCAGCCAACATGTCCAATTTTTTAAATGTTTTACAGCGAAAACAGCACGTATATTTATGTTAGCTCACCACCAAATAGAAAAAAGGACAGACATTTTTCACAGCACAGGTAGCATGCACAAAGCCAACCTAACTAACCAAGATCCAACCAAACTAACCAAGAAACAACTTCATCAGATGACAGTCCTATAACATGTTACACAATAAATCTATGTTTTGTTTGAAAAATGTGCATATTTGAGGTATAAATCAGTTTTACATTGATGCTACCATCACAGCTACTGTCAAAAATAGCACCGAAGCAACCAGAGTAATTACAGACACCAACGTCAAATATCTAAATACTCATCATAAAACTTTATATATGGTGTATAGCAAATGAAAGACGAAGATCTTGTGAATACAGCCAATATTTCCGATTTTTTAAATGTTTTATAACGAAAACACAATATAGCGTTATATTAGCTTAGCACAATAGCTAAAACACAACAGCATTGATTCAAGGCAAACATTTACAAACGGTACCGATAGCACAGTTCGACAGATATATGAAATAGCATCCCAAAACGGGTCCTACTTTTGGTGGTCTTCCATCAGAATGTTGTACACGGGGTCTGTTGTCCAGAACAGTCTTTGTTTGGGTTTAGAACGACTTCTTTCCCTCTTGAATTAGCAAGCGCACTGGCCAAGTAGCATGAAGCTCTCCATCCTGAACAAAGGGACCTAACGCAACACGCCTAACGTCCCGAAAAAATTTCAATATTCTAATAAAACTATATTGAAAAAACATACTTTACGATGATATTGTGACATGTATCAAATAAAATCAAAGCCGGAGATCGTATTCGCCTATAACGACGGTTTTCCAGAAGGCGATTCCAGGTTCTACTTCGCGCTTTCGAAAATACAGGAAACGGCGGACCAGTCATTCCAAGAGGATATATTCCACTTCAGAGCAAGATAATCCACTCATTTCTCCTCTCACTTCCGCTTGACATCCAGGGGAAGGTGTATGACGTGTATGTATATCAGTACGTGTCATGCCCATTTAAAGGCAAGCTCTTGAACAGAGACCTCCGATTTCAGAAACTCACTTCCTGTCAGGAAGTGGGCTGCAAAAGGAGTTCTGTTTCACTCAGAGAAATAATTCAAACGGTTTTAGAAACTAGAGAGTGTTTTCTATCCAATAGTAATAATAATATGCATATTGTACGAGCAAGAATTGAGTACGAGGCCGTTTGAAATGGGCACATTTTTCCAAGTTAGTCAATACGCCCCCTGCAGCCTGAAGAAGATAAGGTATGGAAATCACTCAGTTATACCTCAAGGAAAAGACTCATCCCAATAAAGGTCAACCTGCTTAATTAAGAGGCATTAGAAGAAGACAGAGATGAATATTACCAATTGAACGACATCTGTTGCAGGATAAATCAATGTTAGAGTTTACATAGCTGGATGACTTTTGGGATCTGAGGTTTTGGTGGTCCTGCTCGGTTGATTATGATTGCAAGGACTTATGGGATAGCCAATCATAGAAAATGTGACTTCCCTTATGCTTGAATACATTTTTGAAACAAGATTATTTTGGGTATTTTGTGCTGATTTCAACCACATTTATGATTACATTTCTCTCTTTCTCCTCTAGAATAACCAAACATATCCACTGTCATTGTACTGATGATCAAATAGGAAAACTAAATCCCTCCTCAACCCAACCACAACAACCAACCTCAGCTGGTTCATGTTCAATACGAATATCCTTGGAGATATCCATTAAGAAATGCATTTTTGTTCCGTTATCAAAATGTTTTGGAGGTCAACTAAGGGCACAAAAAACTGTCGAACTCTGCCCCTTTCTAAATTTTCAAACAGAAATGGGGTGTGCCTTTGGTAGTTGGTTGAAGTGTCTTTCTGGTCATGCGCACCTCGACCGACGTAGCTAGTTCATTAGCTAAGCTAGCCACTTTAGCTAGCCAGTAACTCCTCCAGCATGTGTTGATGTGACGTAGCTAGTTCATTAGCTAAGCTAGCCACTTTAGCTAGCCACTAACTCCTCCAGTATGTGTTGATGTGATGTAGCTAGTTCATTAGCTAAGCTAGCCACTTTAGCTAGCCAGTAACTCCTCCAATATGTGTTGACATCATTTCACAGAATTTGTTTTTGGATGGAAGCTGTAGAGATCAATAAACAATTGCACTTCTGTATTACACATGAGTGGAAGCATGAGTGGAAGCAAACAAACCAACTTTGTGGAGCTTGACACGCTCACAGCTCTTAGAATCAGTGGTGAGCTCACACTTGTAGATTCCTCCAGTAACTTCAGCTTTGGTCAATGACTTGGCACGTGGTGCTCCAACCAGAAATCTAGGAAAAATACAATAATAATAATAATACAATAAAATATTCAAACTAAGAACAACTTTGTCACTGCTGGTCTGAGTTGTATCAATCAATCAACCAAACAATCAATATTATTTTATTAAAAGCAGACGTGAAAACAGAGAAGCCATGAAAAACTCCCTAGAAGGAAGGAACGGAGGAAGAAACCTAGAAAGGAACCATGCTCAGAGAGGTTGCCTGTTTTCTTCTGGCTGTACCGGGCAGAGATTCAGAGTAGCCATTAAGGCCAGATAGTTTCTCAGTTCACAGTGTGTGTACGTATATCAGACTGATGGGTAATCAGACAGGATAGAAGACACAGGGTCAGATAATAGTAGGTATGGACACTGTTAATCCTTTCTTATAAGAATTCAACTCACAGTTTCTTATTGGCAGGATTCAGTTGTTGGTGCAGTGCCAGGGAGAATCCCAACAGGCTTCCCGGATCACCATTTTTCCTCAGAACATGTCCGTGTCCAGTTTGAAAGCTGAGATGTGAAATGATAGGCAGGCCAAAAGAAGCCACAGGACCAGTAGAAGGCCCCACTATTGAATTGTCATGTGTGTGTTGTTGGTACAACTCTCTGTTCTAGATAACCCAATACCTTCTTCTGTGGCGTCCTCGTGTTGTGAAGGCGAATGGGAGAGCAACACTAAAGTGAAAAGTGTGCACGTCCATGAGAAATGGCTAAAAGGAGAACGTGTACAATATGTAGCTGCTCACTGTCATGATCACTGTCATGATAACAGCTGTTATTTGTCTAAATTAGTGAAACTTGACAGTAGATGTGAGGAAGGAATAAGGAGTAAGGAATGATACAAAGCACACTTTACTATTGTAAGACATAACAGAGTGGTGTAACATGAACATGGTCACATTTCTGTCAATGACAGGAAGGAACATTTTACATGATAATGTAGTCTTTCACCAGATGGCAATGTTGCACTAGGACAGAATTCTCTCATCAGTCTCAAAGTCTGACCTTATGTCAATGTGGCGATGATTACAATTATGAAACATGTTGATGTTCCTTCTCAGTTGTAATCTATCTATACTGCTAAAGCGCCATATTCTGTTGGTCGTGGTTTTTTCAACACATTTTACTGACACAGTCTTCACTGTTGTATTTAGAAAAATGAAATCATCAAACATACCCTCCCCTCTGTTTTTATTTGAACAGTGAATCAAAAATCTTGTAAATGTGGCTCTATACTCCAGCATTTTGGATTTGAGAGCAAATGTTTCATATGTCTCCAGTACAGAATGTGACCTTTTATTTGAGGGTATTTTCATACATATCTGTTTTACCATTTATAAAGGAAAGCACTTTATGCATCTTGTCCCACCATTTTTTGTTTTTTGTGTTAGTATTTCGAACACATTATTCACATATAGTGTATTAAAGTAGTCTAATGTTTAGTATTTGGTTCCATATTCCTAGCATGCAATGACTACATAAAGCTTGTGACTCTACAAACTTGTAGGATGCATTTGCTGTTTGTTTTGGTTGTGTTTCAGATTATGTTGTGCCCAATAGGAACTGAATGATGAATAATGCATTGTGTCAGTTTGGAGTCACTTTATTGTAAATGCGTTTACAATAAATAAGAATATGTTTCTGAAAATGTCTAAGTGAATGTGAATGCCACCATGATAATGGATAATCATGAATGAATCATGAATAATAATCAGTGAGAAAGTTACAGAGGAGCAAAGATCATACCCTCAAATATGCTATTTTCCACAGCTATTGGTAAGGGTGAGAGCTTAGCATGTTTTACAGGCATGATCTTTGTGCATCTGTAATATCTATTGACCTTGTAGTTAAATGTAATATATCATACTGTTTGAGAATAACAGCAGGGAAATATAGAGTTAAATCGAAGTGATTCTTCATAATGGGTAGAAGTAGCTACATCAGTGGATATGGCAAACATGGTGAGGGGGTCATATTCAGGGGAATAAGACCCAGAGGTTCCATCTGTGTTTGGCTTGAATAAGGAGGGAGGGCTTCCAGAACGAGAGGGCTCTGACACTTTCCACTGCAGTCTTTAAGCCATCCGCAATGAAACCAACAAACACAAAACATGTCCAGAGACAAACAATGATGCCTGGAAACTTGAGCATCAGTGTGGTTTGGGTGTTAGAGGTGTGAATTCTACAGAGGCTACTCTTCCTGTAACAGACTCGCTCTCACACCAAGAGAAAATATCAAAGAGATCATCATATTCTCACATGAGTTTGAGTCCAGTTAACATACAATTATGTGCCATTGTATATCATTTGCTGGATTTCTATTTTGTTGATGTTGACTGTACTTGTGTGTTTGTATGAGGCATAACACAAGTGCATGTCATTCAGATATTCTATAGAGTAGCACCAAGACTTTTGGAACCTATTGGTGGATTCAACGAGTAGTTTTGATTTACATTTGGTTGAGTTGTCAACTAACTGTGAATTCAAAGTGAAATCAACAGCAAATGGTAGCATGTCATAGGATTTAGGTTAGTTGGTTGAAAAAAAGATAAAATGCACTTAAATTAATGACTTTGTGCAAATCCAATCAGTTTTCCATGTTGATTTAACATCATCACATTGATTGTTTTGGTTGAAATTATGTGTAAACCATGTTGCTACAACCAGTTTTTGCATAGTGGGCAGTTTCACAGACCCAGATTAAATCAATTCACCAGAACGCAGACCGGTCATTCACGAACATACAGTACAGCGGTATTACCCCATAAACTATGAGTGTCTTTAAAGGTGTTTGCAATAATGACTTGATGTCAAACAATGATGCTCTCTTTCACAGCATATATCATCATCATTGTTATTATATCATCATCATCAATTTAATCACCATCATTATCATCAGTATCATCATCATCATAATCATTATCATCAGTAGCATCAATATAGTCACGATACTCATCCTCATCATCATCAATATCATCATCATCTAAATTACCTCTACTAACCTGTGCCCCTCATCATCATCAATATCATCATCATAATCATCATCATCTAAATTACCTAAATGACCTCGACTAATCTGTGCCCCCGCACATTATCTCTTTACCGGTACTCCCTGTATATAGCCCCGTTACTGTTATTTTATTGTTGCTCTTTAATTATTTGTATTTATTTATTGTTTACTTCAGTTTATTTAGTAAATACTTTCTTAACACATTTTTTCTTAACTGCATTGTTGGTTAAGGGCTTGTAAGTAGACATTTCACTGTTGTATTCGGTGCATGTGACAAATAAAATTTGATTCGATTCGATTTTTTATTTAAAATGCCTCTGCTTTCTGTTCTTCAATCTTTTCAACATGAAGATTAACCATAATCCAGAAGTAATTGAAGATATCAACTATCACATATACCATATGTGAGCTATTTCAAGAACATAGGCGTATGTCGCACATCACTACTTCACAGGAGAGGCATTTTAAAGTTTTTTTTAAATATATTTTTTTGCTAAATGTTTTTTTTGGCAGAAATACTTTCAGGAACACGTGGACTTTCATGTTCCCCAATAAAAAACGTATATGCCATCTGTAAATATGAAAACAATTGTTAAATTACGAGCCTAGTTGGTTTAGCCATGAAAAAAGACAGGAACCTTCACGCTAGCCATAATTGGCTGAGATAATGGATGGGCTTGACATGCCGAGAAATGAGTTTGGATTGGTCTGCCATGTAGCAAGCTTCTATAACATGAGCTGCTCAGTATATGTAGATACATCTTGCTACCGCAGATTTTTTAAAGATATAATGTTACAAATGGAGACCTGCAAAAGTGTTGCTACTGCTCTCAACAACATTTCTACCCAGAATTTAGAAGACGCTATCGACAAAGATCAGTGGGAAAAAGTTGTAATGGATTACTTTCTGCACACGGTCAGTGTGAACCGGAGTGACTTGACAAAACAATGGGCCAAACAAACTGTAGCTAGCTACAATCCTAACGGAAAAGACACACTGTTGTGAAGTGTTCATCCATGTATATGGGTTAGAATCTAGTTACATTTTCAGATATTATACTTTTCTAATTTTGTCATTAAGTTGTTTTCATTGTAAGTTAAAACATACTATTAGCTAGCTAGCAAACATTAGCTTTCTGGCTCACTCGCTAAAGATACGTGTATGATCTGTGCAGTAGTATTATTTGTATCTCTGAAACTAATTTGCATGGTTAGTTAGAGCCTAATATTAGCTACCATTGAACCTTGTTGGTTAGCTTTAGCTACCTGCAGATTCCTACTCCATCATTTCATGCATGGTGGCTAGCTATGACAATCCATTTGTACTCTAGCTATGGGTTAGGATTACGGTTCATTGTTTAGCTAACTAGCTAACTAGCTACATATCGATATAAAATACTCTATTTCGCCATAGAATGATTACATGACCCATCAAGTTAGCCAGGTGTGTCTGGGGGTGATTACAACCATCTATTGTATTTCATGAACATGTGAACGTGTCTAGACAACAGGGACCCATCCACTTAGCTAGATGTGGCTGGGGGGTGGTTATAGCATTTTTTTCACATGACCCATCAATTTGGGTAATATTATTTATTTAATATTTTTATCTGGACACTTTCAAAGTCAGATTAGGATATAGGTCAAGGACTAGACAAAGTGTATGTTTTACAGTAGTGTTTCCTTATTGTAGGCTACTACTTAAAACACTTTAAGTCTTGAAGTACTTGGTTGTTTACTATACTACCTTACTCACTCTGTTTAGCACATGGCCTCACATGTGAATCCTTAAAGAGATGGGTGGGGCTAAGGCGTAAGAGGGCCTGAAAGATGCTAAATAGGTGTCGACAAAGAAGAGCTCTCCAGTAGGTGTAACAAAAGATTCAAGGGCCAATTTCTCAAAGCGGGTTACAAGTTTAGCAACTTTCAAAGCAGAATTACTTTCCCATTGTTCCTCAACTGCAGTGTATGATATACAATTTTGTAGCTGTGAGTCTATACTTTTATCCAATGTAAAAAACAACATTTCAAATGTTGCTGCATAGGAGTGAATTGGTCACATATTTAACATATGTGAGTCGGTCACATATGTTAAAAGACTACCCAGTAATATTAGAAGGTGTTAATAATGTAGCCTATGCTTAAGACACTCATTTTGTAAATAGACTATGGGGTCATTTGAATGTGTCTAACCAGTTACTTCATCTGCCAGTGTGCTTTTAGCCCATTTAAAAACAGACGTCTCAAATTGCACCCTATTCCCGATATAGTGCTCTACTTTTGACCTGAGCCCTATGGACCTTGTCAAAAGTAGTGCACCGTATACAGTAGGGAATAGGGTGCAATTTTGGACGCACAGGACTGGCACATTGGAACAGAGTTTTGTTGTACAGGGAGCCTGTCTCTATATCCGGTAAGTCATAGAAACAGCTCTGTCTGAAAATAGGTCACAATGAGGTGGTGAGTCTCAGAGAGTTACTGATTAACTCAATCACACTCCCTCAGCACACATGTCATCCTGGCCAAGCAGCTGAAGCTGAGTGGGGCTTTTCAGTGTTCAGTGCTTCTTTAACAGCCTCCCTGTATAAATGTGAGCATATGATGATCTTTGCCAAGAGTTCTGAGCCATAATTGCAGGGTTGCTGGTTGGAACTCCGCTCTGACAGTTCCCTCTAAATCACTACATTGATGGCAGCTTTGGGATAATACTCAATGCTTCTCGAGAGAAGAGGACTCATGTTGCCTTAATTTAGGTAAATGAACAAGCTACGGCCCGCCCTCAGTAGATTGTAGTACAGAAAAATGGATGGAAAAACGGACTTGCCAGTCCCACTTTAGTACTGTAGTTTGACCTGACTTAAAGTTACAGTGCTAGTAACCTGGTCTCCAGGCCAGCCGGCTGGTGGACACACTATGGTACTAGTGCATTAATGAAGAGACTGTTCCATATGTAGGCCTAGCCCATTGCAGATATCAGTTGAAAAGCATATCTTGAATGTAGGACATGTCATGACAATGTTATATACATCAACGAATACTGCATTGACACATGTTTTAGATATACTCCAAGAGGACATTGACTAACTGTCTATAAAAGGCAGCTTTATATCAAAAACATTAGACCTACATTAGATCAAGACTTGTTGAGGGTAAAAGTTAGATATGTACAAAGTGAGAAGAAGGCTCACTCCAAGCTTTATTCTATGTCAGTGAAGCTGGCCCTACAACTCTCAAGTTAACAGGTTTGCTAAAATTAGCTTGTTTGTCAAAGTCTCTCACAGCCATAACATAGCTGTGCATATTGTGGCTACCCACACAGGCAGGGAAAAGAGGCCTGTTGTGAGTAAACAGCTCAGAGGTCCGTCTAAAGTGCAGAGATGGCCCGCCACAACCTACGCCTACGAGCTAAAGCACTGTGGACTGGCTAACCACTTGACAAGTGTGGGCGTGCAAAGCATGCCTGCAACACTGCTGCAAAACAAAAGAGCAAAAGTAGGTTTTATTTACCTAGGCAAGTCAGTTAAGGACAAATGATTATTTACAATGACGGCCTACCCCAGCCAAACCCTTACCCAATTGTGCACCGCCCTATGGGACTCCCAATCACAGCCAGTTGTGACACAGCCTGAAATTGAACCAGGGTCTGTAGTGACACCTCAAACACTGAGGTGCAGTGCCTTAGACCGATGCGCCACTCAGGAGCCCGACCTTATAATGGCCAGCAAGGTTTGACTCATATTGGCTGTTCCTTATGAATGTTGATGCACACAGAGATATGCAAGTACCATACACACATTTACACAAATGCAAACATTTGCATTTTTATTCAGGTATTTAACAAAGGGAATGTTACAAACAGATGAGATCATTACAGATGCTTGGTCATACAGTCCCTGAGTCATGTTCATGTTCTCTTCTGTGCATACGTGTAAATGCTACCTGTTACAGCTGAGACAACATTAAACTCAGCTGATACAACCTGTTACAGCTGAGACCACAGTAAACTCAGCTGACACAACCTGTTACAGCTGAGATAGCAGTAAACTCAGCTGATACAACCTGTTACAGCTGAGACCACAGTAAACTCAGCTGATACAACCTGTTACAGCTGAGATAGCAGTAAACTCAGCTGATACAACCTGTTACAGCTGAGATAGCAGTAAACTCAGCTGATACAACCTGTTACAGCTGAGATAGCAGTAAACTCAGCTGATACAACCTGTTACAGCTGAGACAGCAGTAAACTCAGCTGATACAACCTGTTACAGCTGAGATAGCAGTAAACTCAGACAGCTTATATGCCCCAAGAGCATGAACAACACAATCAAAACAACAGACAACCACGAAATGAGGGCCTTGCCATTAAAGGGGCAATCTGTGATAGGTACATACATTTTTACTTTTAAATGAATGATATATACCCATTGATTCTTGAAGAATATATTTATAAATGCCTCATGAGCTTAGTTCAACTGTCGTACCTCATCAGATCCCAACATATCGCTTATTTTACTCAATTGTTTGTAAACATTGTAATTTTAAACAAACACCGTATAGCCTCAAAATATGGTTAAAACTATAATTTTGTTATCATGGATGGTCAGCCCTTGCATCCATATTTCTGTCTTTGAATTTCTCCAGCTCAATTGCTCATTGGTTTACCCAAACAGTGGTGGGGTGCCCACTTATTTATTGTTAAGCAAACAGCTGGAGGCAGGGCTTTCTCCTATAGAGCTACATTTTTATGGAATGGTCTGCCTACCCATGTGAGAGACGCAGACTCGGGCTCAAAATGTAAGTCTTTATTGAAGACTCATCTCTTCAGTAGGTCCTATTATTGAGTGTAGTCTGGCCCAGGAGTGTGAAGGTGAACGGAAAGGCACTGGAGCAACGAACCACCCTTGCTGTCTCTGCCTGGCCGGTTCCCCTCTCTCCACTGGGATTCTCTGCCTCTAACCCTATTACAGGAGCTGAGTCACTGCCTTATTGGTGCTCTTCCATGCCGTCCCTAGGAGGGGTGCATCACTTGAGTTGGTTGTGTCACTGACGTGATCTTCCTGTCTGGGTTGGCGCCCCCCCCCCCCCCCCCCCCCCTTGGGTTGTGCGTAGTGGAGATCTTTGTGAGCTATACTCAGCTTTTACTCAGGATGGTAAGTTGGAGGTTGAAGGTTTCCCTCTAGTAGTGTGGGGACTGTGCTTTGGCAAAGTGGGTGGTGTTATATCCTGCCTGTTTGGCCCTGTCCGGGGGTATCGTCGGGCGGGGCCACAGTGTCTCCCGACCCCTGCTGTCTCAGCCTCCAGTATTTATGCTGCAGTAGTTTATGTGTCGGGGGGCTAGGGTCAGTCTGTTATATCTGGAGAATTTCTCCTGTCTTATCCGGTGTCCTGTGTGAATTTAAGTATGCTCTCTCTAATTCTCTCTCTCTTTCTTTCTTTTTCTCTCTTTCTTTCTTTCTTTCTTTCTTTCTTTCTCTCTCTCTCTCGGAGGACCTGAGCCCTAGGACCATGCCTCAGGACTACCTGGCTTGATGACTCCTTGCTGTCCCCAGTCCACCTGGCCGTGCTGCTGCTCCAGTTTCAACTGTTCTGCCTGCGGCTATGGAACCCTGACCTGTTCATCGGACGTGCCTCCTGTCCCAGACCTGCTGTTTTCAACTCTCTATAGACAGCAGGAGCGGTAGAGATACTCTGAATGATCGGCTATGAAAAGCCAACTGACATTTACTCCTGAGGTGCTGACCTGTTTCACCCTCGACAACCACTGTGATTATTATTATTTGACCCTGCTGGTCATCTATAAACATTTGAACATCTTGGCCATATTCTGTTATAATCTCCACCCGGCACAGCCGGAAGAGGACTGGTTACCCCGCATAGCCTGGTTCCTCTCTAGGTTTCTTCCTAGGTTCTGGCTTTTCTAGGGAGTTTCTCCAAGCCACCGTGCTTCTACACCTGCATTGCTTGCTGTTTGGGGTTTTAGGCTGGGTTTCTGTACAGCACTTTGTGACATCAGCTGATGTAAGAAAGGCTTTATAAATACATTTGATTGATTGATTGTTCGAACTGCAGATTTCCAAAAAAGATACAACCTTGGAACATGCTTGACACAAACACAGGCCTGCACACAAACACAAAGGCATACACACCAACACACAGGCCTACACACCAACACACAGGCCTACACACCAACACACAGGCCTACACACCAACACACAGTCTTACACACCAACACACAGGCCTACACACCAACACACAGTCTTACACACCAACACACAGGCCTACACACCAACACACAGTCTTACACACCAACACACAGGCCTACACACCAACACACAGTCTTACACACCAACACACAGGCCTACACACCAACACACAGGCCTACACACCAACACACAGGCCACACAACAATACACAGGCCTACACACCAACACACACGCCTACACACCAGCACACAGGCCTACACACCAACACACACGCCTACACACCAACACACAGGCCTTACACACCAACAGCAAACATAGACAGACACACACATGCATGATACGTCTCACTCACACCAATGTGTACCTACTTACTCAAATATACCAGCATATGGTTACACACACAGAGAGACACTTATTTCCATTCTGCATAGTCCATCACTTACTCACACACACAGTCTCACAAACACTGTGACACACGATAGTGTCATGATTGTGAAGTGGAGAGATCAAATAGGGTTGGGTAATATATCTGCTGGTCTCTAGTGTGGAGGCCAAACAGGCCTGGAAAATAGATTTGCGGCTCTCTAGAGGGGAGGTCAAACAGCCCTGGGTAATAGATCTGCTGGTCTCTAGTGTGGAGGCCAAACATGCCTGGGTAATAGATCTGCTGCTCTCTAGAGGGAGGCCAAACAGCCCTGGGTAAAAGATCTGCTGATCTCTAGTGGGGAGGTCAAACAGGCCTGGGTAATAGATCTGCTGATCCCTAGTGAGGAGGTCAAACAGGCCTGGGTAATAGATCTGCTGCTCTCTAGTGAGGAGGTCAAACAGGCCTGGGTAATAGATCTGCTGCTCTCTAGTGGGGAGGTCAAACAGGCCTGGGTAATAGATCTGCTGATCCCTAGTGGGGAGGTCAAACAGGCCTGGGTAATAGATCTGCTGCTCTCTAGAGGGAGGTCAAACAGCCCTGGGTAATATATCTGCTGGTCTCTAGTGGGGAGGTCAAACAGGCCTGGCTAATAGATTTGCTGCTCTCTAGTGAGGAGGTAAAACAGGCCTGGGTAACAGATCTGCTGGTCTCTAGTGGGGAGGTCAAACAGGCCTGGGTAATAGATCTGCTGCTCTCTAGAGGGAGGTCAAACAGCCCTGGGTAATAGATCTGCTGGTCTCTAGTGGGGAGGTCAAACAGGCCTGGCTAATAGATTTGCTGCTCTCTAGTGAGGAGGTAAAACAGGCCTGGGTAACAGATCTGCTGCTCTCTAGTGGGGAGGTCAAACAGGCCTGGTTAATAGATCTGCTTCCCTATATCAAATAGCAGTGTTTTTTATGCAAAGTTGACTTACTTATATCAGTGTTATGGTGGCACATTACCTAAAGAACTTAAAGATATTTAAGCAATGAGTCCTGTAAATATTTGAATAACTAGCCACGCTTTTTCACATTTCTGATGTCATCAGGTGACCAAGCATTACAAAACAATATTACTGGTTATAATAATTAATAACTTCCGTTAATCAAGCTTTTGGTTAAACTAAGCTTAAATTAGGTAAGGGTTTGTTAATTAAGGATAATTGAATTACTAAGTGGAGTGGGTTAATGTATAATCATTTATGAGAACAGGGTTCTACTTGCAGCAGAACACGTTACATTTTCACACTTTGACAGGCTTTGCCTAGGAGTTCACACCTTTGCTTTGAAGTGGTGAGTCCCTCTTTTGGCTCAGAGTGGAGGGTTTGTCTTGTCAGTGCACGTGTTTGCCAATTAATCTATGTGTGAGACCTCAACTGAAGGTTAGTCATCCTGTGTGGGTCTTGCTCTCTTGCTCGGTCGAAACCGGGTGGAAAATTACAGGGTGATTATCGTCACACACCAAACTGGTGCCAGGAAGAAAGTCACAAACAAACAACATCCCCATAGCTCTACAAATGAACATTGTCCTTATATGGTAAACTGAAGCTGGTGGTGCTGCAGTTGTGTCATTGAAGGTACTGACATCACATGATATTATGGATAATCAGTTTAACACACTAGACATAATTTACTAGTTCAAGGGTGATACATACAGTATCAACATCAAAATCGAACCTTTCAATTGTGGTAGTGTAGTGATGATCCTGCCATCATCCTCCTAGAAACTGTGAGCAGTCAGCATGTATTGATGCACCTAGCTATATACAGGGCATACGGTACCTCATGAGGTTAGAGGCCACTTAATTGGGAAGGAAGGGCTCGTGGTAATGGTTGGAGCAGAATGAATGGAATTGTATCAAACACATGGATCCAGGTTTCCATGTGTTTGATGCCATTCCATTCCCTCCGTTCCAGCAATTATTATTAGCCGTCCTCTCCTATAGTACCATATGGAACCACCTAGTTATATACAAGGCATACGGTACCACCAAGTTAATGTATATAAAGGGGATACGGTACCACCTAGTTAATGTATATAAAGGGGATACGGTACCACCTAGTTAATGTACAGTTGAAGTCGGAAGTTTACATACACCTTAGCCAAATACATTTAAACTCAGTTTTTCACAATTGCTGACATTTAATCCCTCTCGTAGGTCAGTTAGGATCACCACTTTGTTAAGAATGTGAAATGTCAGAATAATAGTACAGAAAATGATTTATTTCAGCTTTTATTTCTTTCATCACATTCCCAGTGGGTCAGAAGTTTACATACACTCAATTAGTATTTTGTAGCATTGCCTTTAAATTGTTTAACTTGGGTCAAACGTTTTGAGTAGCCTTCCACAAGCTTCCCACAATATCTTGGGTGAATTTTGGCCCATTCTTCCTGACAGAGCTGGTGTAACTGAGTCAGGTTTGTAGGCCTCCTTGCTCGCACACACTTTTTCAGTTCTGCCCACAGATGTTCTATAGGATTGAGGTCAGAGCTTTGTGATGGCCACTCCAATACCTTGACTTTGTTGTCCTTAAGCCATTTTGCCAAATCTTTGGAAGTATGCTTGGGGTCATTGTCCATTTGGAAGACCCATTTGCGACCAAGCTTTAACTTCCTGACTGATATCTTGAGATGTTGATTCAATATATCCACATAATTTTTCTACCTCATGATGCCATCTATTTTGTGAAGTGCACCAGACCCTCCTGCAGCAAAGCACCCCCACAACATGATGCTGCCACCCCCGTGCTTCACGGTTGGGATGGTGTTCTTCGGCTTGCAAGCGTCCCACTTTTTCCTCCAAACATAATGATGGTCATTATTGTCAAACAGTTCTATTTTTGTTTCATCAGACCAGAGGACATTTCTCCAAAAAGGCTGGCTTCTTCCTTGCTGAGCGGCCTTTCAGGTTAAGTTGGTGGTTGAAGATATCCCTCTAGTGGTGTGGGGGCTGTGCCTTGGCAAAGTGGGTGGGGTTATATCCTTCCTGTTTGGCCCTGTCCGGGGGTATCATCGGATGGGGCCACAGTGTCTCCTGACCCCTCCTGTCTCAGCCTCCAGTATTTATGCTGCATTAGTTTATGTGTCGGGGGGCTAGGGTCAGTATGTTATATCTGGAGTACTTCTGTCTTATCCGGTGTACTGTGTGAATTTAAGTATGCTCTCTCTAATTCTCTCTTTCTCTCTTTCTTTCGCTCTCTCGGAGGACCTGAGCCCTAGGACCATGCCTCAGGACGACCTGACATGATGACTCCTTGCTGTCACCAGTCCACCTGGCCGTGCTGCTGCTCCAGTTTCAACTGTTCTGCCTGCGGCTATGGAACCCTGACCTGTTCACCGGACGTGCTACCTGTCCCAGACCTGCTGTTTTCAACTCTCTAGAGACCGCAGGAGCGGTAGAGATACTCTTAATGATCGGCTATGAAAAGCCAACTGACATTTACTCCTGAGTTGCTGCACCCTCGACAACTACTGTGATTATTATTATTTGACCATGCTGGTCATTTATGAACATTTGAACATCTTGGCCATGTTCTGTTATAATCTCCACCCGGCACAGCCAGAAGAGGACTGGCCACCCCTCATAGCCTGGTTCCTCTCTAGGTTTCTTCCTAGGTTTTGGCCTTTCTAGGGAGTTTTTCCTAGCCACCGTGCTTCTACACCTGCATTGCTTGCTGTTTGGGGTTTTAGGTTGGGTTTCTGTACAGCACTTTGACATATCAGCTGATGTACGAAGGGCTATATAAATAAATTTGATTTGATTTGTTTTATTGTGGATATAGATACTTTTGTACCTGTTCCCTGCAGCGTCTTCACAAGGTCCTTTGCTGTTGTTCTGGGATTGATTTGCACTTTTCACACCAAAGTACATTCATCTCTAGGAGACAGAGCGGTATGACGGTTGCGTGTTCCCATGGTATTTATACTTGCGTACTATTGTTTGTACAGATGAACGTTGTACCTTCAGGCATTTGGGAATTGCTCCCAAGGATGAACCAGACTTGTCTACAATTTTTTTTCTGAGGTCTTGGCTGATTTCTTTTGATTTTCCCATGATGTCAAGCAAAGAGGCACTGAGTTTGAAGTTATGTCACGCCCTGACCTTAGAGAGCCTTTTTATGTCTCTATTTGGTTTGGTCAGGGTGTGATTTGGGGTGGGCATTCTATGTTTTGTTTTCTATGATTTTGGTATTTCTATGTTTTGGCCGGGTATGGTTCTCAATCAGGGACAGCTGTCTATCGTTGTCTCTGATTGGGAACCATACTTAGGTAGCCCTTTTCCCTCCTTTCAGTGTGGGAAGTTAACTTTGTTTGTGGCACATAGCCCTTAAGCTTCACGGTTGTTTTGTATTGTTTATTGTTTTTGTCGGCGTCATTTATAATAAATAGGAATATGTACGCTCACCCCTCTGCGCTTTGGTCCTCTTCATTCATTAGGCCTTGAAATACATCCACAGGTACGCCTCCAATTGACTCAAATGATGTTGATTAGCCTATCAGAAGCTTCTAAAGCCATGACATAATTTTATGGAATTTTCCGAGCTGTTTAAAGGCACAGTCAACTAAGTGTATGTAAACTTCTGACCCACTGGAATTGTGATACAGTGAATTATAGGTGAAATAATCTGTCTGTAAACAATAGTTGGAAAAATGACTTGTGTCATGCACAAAGTAGATGTCCTATCCGACTTGCCAAAACTATAGTTTGTTAACAAGACATTTGTGGAGTGGTTGAAAAACGAGTTTTAATGCCTCCAACCTAAGTGTATGTAAACCTCCGACTTCAACTGTATATGTAGGGCATATGGTACCACGTACTTCTATACAGGACATACGATACCACCTAGGAATATACAGGGCATACGGTAACACCTAGTTATATTCAAGGCATATGGAACCACCTAGTTGATGTACATACAGGGCATATGGTAGCTCATAGTTATATACAAGGCATATGGAACCACCTAGTTAATGTATAATCAGGACATACGGTATCTCATAGTTATATACATGGTATATGGAACCACCTAGTTGATATATATACAGGGCATACGGTACCAACTAGTTTTACAGGGAATATGGTACCACCTAGTAACATACAGGACGTACGGTACCACCTAGTTTTATACAGGGCATAGCGTACCACCTAGTTTTATACACGGCATACAATATCACCTACTTATGGACATACGGTACCAAAGACTTAAATACAGGGCATACGGTACCACCTAGTTATATACAGGGCATAGACCGATTTTCATAACGCTTCCTTGTCTAACAAAGTAGTGTAGGTCTGCCGTGTATAAAACAGTGTAGGTCTGCCACTTTCCACCACAGAGGTGGAAGGGGGACATAGGCCGATGCGAGGGATTGAGACGCAGCCCTTGCAAAAAACAGATATCTCTAGCTTAAACTGACAGATTTGAATCGGGATTTTTAAATTATGTTTCTTAGATTGACGCACCGGTGCATCAATTTAAACAAGTTATTCACACTTGAATTGTATTTTACTCAACATTGTAGGCTAGATGTATGCATTACCAGGTAAGTACTAAGCATATTTGCTGTCTTTGGGGCAAATACTAAATCTCAAAAAGGACTCTGAAGTATAGCTAGCAACAAATACCCACTCCAGTTAGGACTTCTACTACTTATTCTATTGATGTCACACTCGTTATAATGAATGGACCAAGGCATAGCGTGCGTAGAGTTCCACATGTTTATTTAAATGAAACCCCCAGAAAACAATAAAGAAACAAACGAAACGTGAAGAAATGGAGTGCTCACAGGCACTATGCAAAAACAAGATCCCACAAAGCACAATGTGGAAATGGCTGCCTAAATATGACCCACAATCAGAGACAACGACAAACAGCTGCCTCTGACTGGGAACCATACCAGGCCAACATAGATAATTAATCACCTAGATAACCCACCCTAGTCACTGTTACGCCCTAACCAACATAGAGAATAAACAGCTCTCTATGGTCAGGGCGTGACAATTGAGTAAAACAAACCATTGTATGTTATAGCTATTCACACTTGTTATGCCTATGCCTATCCAAATTAAGAAATTATGTTCAGATGAAACCAAATAATTATCTCTCTGTACTGCAGACGACTGACTGACTAGTCCATGTTTTGCTAAACTAGTTTGGAGCATAAGTGGAACCTCCCCCTGATGCGTGGAGCTAAATGCTATAACACTTTGCTACACCTCATTTAGGGGTTGGTCAGGACTCTCTCACTCGGTTTGTGACTGCTTGCAATATTGTATGTTTTGTTATATTGCCATATTACCCTCTTTGGACCTCCTCTTTTATAAAAGTTGGGTTTATTTTGTTTCATTTTGGAGTGTTCAGAATCAGTCAGCCAACACTCTAACCATATCCATTCATGCGGAACCATAATGGGCAGGCTCAGATCAATTATTTTCACATTGTCCTTTCCAGCACAGTTCTAGAAACAATGGTGGATGTGTACGCAGGCCAGCCCAGTACAGCTTGGCTCATAGCGCGAAAAGGGAATCGCTTTGATACATCATCAGTCTAATCTATCAACCTGGTCTCAGAGCATTTTGTATTATTCTGTTAGTAAATCAGTTTTGTATGAATTAATTTGTCGATGTCCATCATCTCTTTTGATTGACATGTTATAAAATTACAATTTGTATGATATGTTACGAATTTGCTAACATTAGCTAGGTGGCTAGCTGGCTAACACTAATGTTAGCTAGCTGACTAACGTTAGTTAGGCTGTGGGTTAGGGTTAAGGTTAAGAGTTATGTTAAAGAGTTACGTTCAGGGTTTGAGGAAGGGTAAGGGTTAAGGTTAGGGTTAGGGGAGGGTAGCTAACATGCTAAATAGTGGCAGAATAGCTAAAAAGTAGTTGAAAAGTTGCTAATTAGATACAATTCTGAAGTTGTCACCAATGAGTTTTGAACATGCAACCTTTGGTTTGCTAGATATTCGCTTTCAACGCTTGCCATCCACCCTGACCAACCACCATGACCAACCACCCTCCTTTCATTTTTGCCTTACGTAATATTTGCTCTTATGTAACCATACCAAACGTAACATATCATACTAATATCAGTGCCCCGGATGTACTTTTACTATGTTACATCTAGTCTATAAGACCAGGCAGAACCTATGCATCTGGGGAGGCTATTTTTATGTTCTTAACGTTATGCGTCAATAAATGAGTGGGCTGTGCTATTACACTGGTTGCTACTCCTCCACATCTGTTTCACTCAAACAGCCATCCACACAGCTCTAGAGCACCGCCCCTTAGCTTTACAACCATTTACTTTCTAATCCAAACAGAAACAGAATTTCAAGAATGAAAAAAGAGCTTCAGCAGAACACGATAAGCATGTCTTGTACCACGTGGTCTGGATCCAAGGGTACCTGTCTCTAGTCTTAAATCATGAGTTTGACAAGAGTAGAGCACTTTCAGTACAAAGCTAAAAGTGTGATGATGATGACGATGATTTAAATAGCGTATGATTCAAAACACAAGTTCATCACACAATATTAGATGTTTACAGAAAGTGCTCTATTTTGTTAACTGCTGACATTCACAATTGTTTGGGACTTTATCAACACTGTACTAATAAACAAAATACTAAAATATGTTTTTTAGAGAAACATGTCCCTTTTTAGAAAAACAATGCTTTTCTTTCAATTTGTTAATTTGTGTTCTGATTGATCATGATTTTTATCAAACATTTATTACATTTGTCATATTCTCATATTTTCTAATTATCTTTGTACAAGGGCCACTGACTAACATTTAAAATAAAAAAGTGTTGTTAACACTACATTTTAGAATGTTTCAGCTAAGTTCATCCTAGCCTTAACACCTGACATCAGAGTACACACTCTCCTGTGGCATTTCTCTCTTCTTTCTCCCTCTTTCAGTTTCCTTCTCAGAGAAATTCAATGCAGCATAATTCAACGTATCTCCATCTTGATCCTAACGAGGAACACATTTTAGAAACATAGAAACACCATGATTATTACATATAAATACTTGTCAGATACATGTTGTTCATATCACATGGTTATGTTCATAGAAATAAAAAAGTTTATATGAGTCATGGCCACATATTGGTTGGAAAATAGATCATTACTGGCTCAATATTCATCACATAGAGTCGTTTTCAAGGGTTATCATGAGCTATTGAGGGATTTCAACCTAAAGTTGGAATCAAACCATTTCACAATATAAATATACCTGTTCTCCCCGTAATCTGTCATGTCTGCCAACCTGAGAGGCACCTACTGCTTCAACAGAAGAAGAACAAATCTAATAAAGCGTTGCTGTCTGTTGAAAACATCTTATCACCAAAACAGAAACTTTCCAGGATTTTTTTTTTTTTTTACTGCTTTTCCCATTAAAGAACATACAATTATGACATTTCAGAAGCTTTTTTAAATACATTGTCATGGTCCTAGAGTCATGAAATGTTCAGAGTACATTGAGGGGCGTTACAGCTTTCAATAAATGTAAAGAAAAAGGAAAGTTACAAGGTTTTCATCAGACAGTGACTAAAAGGCAAGATCATTTCCCATAGCAATTCAAAACGAATGTTACTTCAGCACAGCAGAAGATATCTAGCATGTTTTCAAAATCATATTGCTTACCTTTGCAATTTTCACAGATTTGTTCTTTTCGACTGGTGCAGGCAAGGAACATGATCCCAATGCCACACAACACCAACGCCACTGTCAAACCTACAACAACCACTACCAGAGCCATTTCTGAAACAAACATAAAAATGAATTTCATGAATTACATATTAACATTTTTACTCAAGAAAAATTTATAAAAATTGATAGCCAGATATTTTTCATATATTGGCACTATAACATAATGATGCACTATAAAACATTAGGCCTACAGATGTAGGATCTTAATTTGATCAGTCTTTTGTTACTGGTAACTTTCCTGCACAGCAGGAAATGCAAACTTGTGGTGTATTGGAGTTATAAAAAGGCTTGTAAATATTGTAATTTAAACTTTTAAATCTCAGACTTGATTTGCCCTAACAAAAAATGTATTAACCCTTACTAAAATGTCCATTAATTACAATCCACATAATAATCCACATTTCCTGTTACTGCAGGATTATTTTCCTGACTCAAGCGACCTGGCTCAAATTAAGATCCTACATCTGTACACTTCAATTAACCTGATTCTACCTGACACATTCACTTCCGTGTTACTGGCCAGGTCCAATTTTGTTCCTTTGCCAAAAAGGATCTCCCCACATACGGCCACAGCACAGTAGTACGTCCCAGCATCAGAAGGGCTGAGGTTGTTCTTGGAGAGGCTGTAGACACAGCTCTGTGTAGGAGAGGGAGTCTCAGGGCTCTTCTTACACTCATCTCTCCTGTTCCCAGGGGTGTAAATGACCCCTGGATGGGATTCTCCTGATCCATTTCTGAACCAGTACACACTGTGTTCTCCTGTACAGGTCTCAGAGAGCACTGTGCACTGCAGAGTCACATTTTCTCCAGGGTGGAATGGGTCAGAAACTGACCTCTGTACCACGGTCTTGTAATCAGACCTCTGGTGATTCTTGCCTAAATGGTACATTTAAGGTTTCATATAAATCATTTTGAAACAACACTTTCTAAAATGCAATGCAATAAAATAATAACATACAGACATAGAAAACATATGACAATGTAAGAACCCTGAACAAAAAATAAAGGGCATTAATATCATCACATTACCTTTTAATACTAAAAAGGTTCCATTGATAAAGTTGACTTCACGGTCTGTGATATAGACACAATAGTAAATAGCTTCATCCGTTGGTTCCATCTTTTGGATTGTAAGACAATATATCCCGTCAGCTTGAGCCTTCTCCATACTAAGATGTGAATTTCTAAATTCCTTGTGCAGTTCAGGCCTTGACTGATTTTTCTGCATCTTTGCAACAACCTGAGGAATTTCCCCTGTTACTTGCTTGAACCAGAACACGTTTCCCTCATTGTATACTTGCTTTGAGAAAACACAGGAGAGAATCACTTGGTCACCAATTTGAACCCCCTGAACTTGAAAATGCCGCTGCACATTGTTGCATTGTGTCACATCTAAAAATGCAAAAACAATGTAAAAGTTTAGGTTAATGAGAAGAGCAAGGACTGTAGGACTGAAGAAAACTGAACAGTATCAGAAACCCCATAAAAACTATTTCCCCCTCCAATTCTTACATTGTGAACTGAACAGAATCACATTATGGTTAGACAAGTCAAGGTAGGAATTGCAAAACTTACATATTGTACTGAATAATACCACAACAACACCGATTCTGATCATCGTGGTGTGTAGCTCAAACTTCAGGTTCGTCCTGTGGATAAATGCTTAAAAAAATATGTACCAATATGCAGGTCTGAAGTCAAAAACTTACCTGATAGGCTGTTACAAAAAATAAAACACAGTACTTCCTGTAAACTTTCCAACTAGCAACAGTGTTTTTGGTTACCCAAACACCTACAGTGTTTCATTTAGCCACTATTCTGTGATTTGCTGAAGCTGTGTGCACGTCTCAATGTATCTATTATATAGAGGTCTGCCACTCTTTCCTGAAATGCTTTACAAGGATAATGTCAAATAGGCTTCATTGCTATGTGTACGTCTTTTAGATAATGTTATGCCAAAGGTAGTCACTGCCAAAAGTTTGTGAAGGGGAATAGCCAACAAAAAGTTTTCAAAGTTGTGAGCTCATTCTAACTTTATTGTACAGGTAATATACTGTAATAACCATGATGGCACATCACCAACTCTATCTTTTTTCAGAAATTACACATAGTTAAAGGTAATTGTCCAGCAAAAAAATCCTGCAGCAACAGGACATTTTAATTATAATGTGGATTATAATTAATGGAGATTTTTTTAGGGGTTGATAATTATTTTGTAAGGGAAAATTAAATCTGAAATGTTTAAATAGAAATTGCAAACTTCTGAAGCCTTTTTAAATCTCAAATACACCTCAAGTAAAACAATGTCAGGGTGGTCAAATTAAGTTCCTACATCTGTATGCTTGCCAGGCAACCAGGGCGGTGCAGTAAAGCTCAGTTTAGCAGTTTGAACAGGGTATAAGTGAAACTGCAGTGTGGTTATCTTGCATGAATTGTAACAGGGGGTGTTGTCAAGTCCTTGAATGGAGACGGTACCATGTGGGCATACAGTATGTACATGGTTGGAAAGGGTGCCCAGATCACCACTGGGAAGCAGTATGGGCTATGGTGGTTTTTCATGATTTCATTATGACATTATTGATGCAACTTTGTGAGACTGCACTGGGATCACATGGAAACATTCATTTATTGGTGAAATGTGTTTTAATATGAAATGGTACATTTTGTAACGTAATAAAGAAAAATATGCTGTACATCAACCGATTAATAAATTCAAATTTAAACTGGAGACAAAGGGCTGTGAGACATAGGTTTAACTCGGGACACATGAAAGGTGGGGTGTATACGAAGGGTATGGGTGAAGCATACCCTTCGTATGAGTATGGGTGAAACATCTGGGCAGAAGGTATGCCGGCCTCTTCCTCCTGCTCGGTGAAGAGCGGGGGCTGTTACCCCAGGGAACATTCAAAAGGCGATAGGCCCGTGGCAGAGCAGGGAAGGGTGTTGCATGCCTATTCCATCCACACAAACTGCTGGCTCCAAGTGGTGGGGTTGGCGGAGACCAGGCAGTGTACAGTTGTCTCAAGGTCCTGGTTGGCTCGCTCCGACTGGCCATTGGACTGGGGGTGTAACCCAGAGGACAGGCTAGCCGATGACCCAATGAGGGTGCAGAAGGCCTTCCAGAACCGGGATGAGAACTGAGGGCCCTGGTCGGAGACCATGTCCACGGGCGGTCCATGGATGTGGAAGACGTGCTGCACCATAAGCTGGGCCGTCTCCTTGGCCGAGGGTAGTTTGGGGAGAGGAATGCAGTAGGCGACCTTGGAAAATCGGTCGACCACCATCAGGATGGCAGTTTTGCCCTCAGACGGGGAGACCCATGATGAAATCCAGGGATATGTGGGACCAAGGACTGTGAGGAACAGGCAGAGGTTACAGAAGGCCAGCCGGAGCTTGCAGAGGAGTCTTGTTCTGAGCACACACGGTGCAAGTGGCGACGAATGCGGAGACGTCTGGAACCATGGTGGGCCACCAAAAGCGTAGTCGCAAAGACGCCAGGGTCCGCCGGGAGCCCGGGTGGCAGGCAAACCTGGAGGAATGGGCCCACTCCAGGTAGTTTCGGGGGAGGGTGGGGTGCAGAAAAAATAAGTTGCCCCTGCTGAAGACGTCTATATCAGTCCGCTAATACAGGACAAGTAAAGGCACAGTCCACTGCTTTTGTGAAAAAACTAAATGTATCTCAGTGTTAACCAGCCGTTTTTATCTGAGAAATCTTGTGTAATATAAAAATATCTGCTGGATATGTTTCCTATGTTTTCCAGCAAATTAAAATTATTTCTATGTGTTTAACATTCCTTTTCCTAGACGCTTATCCAGAGCAATTTATGGTAGAGAATGCATACATTTTCATACGTTTTTGTACTGGTCGCCCGTGGGAATCACACCCACAACCCTTGCATTCCAACTGAGCCACATTATCAAATCATCACAAACTACTTGATGTCTCAATGTACACAATTACTGTATTGTGTATTATTTTTCTTCATGGTGATGGAAAGTCTACAGGGACAAACCTAGATGACCAGATTATGTACAATACAGTAATGTACATTTACATTAAGTGGTTTGTAAGGATGGTAAATTAATACTGCACAAACAGTGATTGTTTTCCATGTTATTTGATAAAGAAAAATATTTAATTTCATGCTGTCACGCCTCGAGGGCGCCAGGCTCCCCAGCATTACGCACTCCTGCCACCATCATTACGCACACCTGCCTTCCCCCCTTCACTTGCATCAGCGATTATTGGATTCACCTGGACTCTATCACCTCTGTCATTACCTTTCCTATATATTTCTGGTTTCCCGCTCTGTTCCTTGCTTCAGCATTGATTGTCGTATGTCCTTGTTTATGGACGCTGTGCCCGTCTTGTTACCTGTTTGTTTCTGATTAAATGTTGAGTCCCCCTACCTGCTTCTCATCGCCGGTGTCGGTCCTTACAGATGTGAATGTTTTGTGACTTTGCACTTTCTGATGTCAATTTTTGAGGACAGGATTTTGTACCTTTCTGGATTCCATTAGAATCATATATTGCAGAGAAAGGGACAGGGCAACAACTCTTACAATTCCACCCACTGAATCCTGCAAGATGCTGTTCTTAATTATACAATTACCTATTTTGCTGAAGCAGAGATGCTGAAAAAGTGTTTTGCCTGTGCTACAGACGTCTATATAAGTCCGCTAATACAATAAAGGCCCAGTGCAATACTTTTGTGAGATTTATTATAAATATATATTTTTCATTATATTATTTTTTTATTCTGATTTGTCAGAACTCTCAGCACCCCTACTTCATGTGACTATGGGATACTGGTCTATAGTTTTTGATGTCAGATGAGTTGGGTGTTGATTTCTTGAGGAGGGGAGCGACTTGGGCCATTTTGAAGTCAGAGAGGACGCAGCCAGCGGTCAGGGATGAGTTGACGAGGGAAGTGAGGAATGGGAGAAGGTCTCCAGAGATGCAGAGAGGGAGGGGTTAGTGTGGAGGAATAAAGAGGGATCAGAAGGTGGAAAATAGTTTTCTAGGGTTAGAGGCAGAAGCTTGAATTTTAGAATGAGAGAAAGTGGCTTTAGCAGCGGATACAGAGGAGGGAAAGGTAGAGAGGAGGGAGTGAAAGAATGATAGTTCCTCCGGAAGTTTAGTTTTCCTCCATTTTCGCCCAGCTGCCCTGTTCATATAGTAATCTTCATTGTAGAGAGTGACTGCGTCCCCACGTTGAACCTCCCAAACTTGAGTTTGATACTGAACATCATTGTGTCACATCTGTAAAATTGAATGAAAATAACCATGTGAATTAAAGTTTTAAAAAATTATTCAAAAAACAATTGCCTACATTATAATGTTGTAATGCAATGCATTTACAATTAACACTAATCTGAAATGGGAAAATATGTAGCTTTTTTGTTTGTTTGTTGCCTTCAATTGTGTTTGAGGGAAACAGGTAACAAATAATTTATTGTCCACCATTTTTATCCAGATACACCATCTTTCCTTTAACACTTAAAATTTGTATTATAAACTAAAGTACATTCTAGAACCATATGACAAATGCCTGGTTTCCAATACACAGATTAGGCTATATCCAATCATGCAATACGGTCTAGGAAATAGGCCATTCAAAATAGGTTACGGTTGGAATTTCACTTACACATCAAACTGAGAAGTACCACAATCACTCCAATTTTACCAGCTTGGAGAGTAGCTCTTACACGTCTGATTGGAGAAAAAATTATGTAACACTTCCTGTAAAATCTTCCCACGAGCAACCTGGTTGGTTACCTAAGCACACAGCGTTTATCATGATAAAGCAACTGTACTTGTCAATGCATCAATTATGTGGGTTACATGGCCTAAATGTTTACTGACGTACTTAACAATATGGCAATGGCTAATATACTACCAAGCTAGATGCACACTAACTTGGTAGATTCTTCTGCATGACATTTTCTGAGAAAGTCACAGAATAAGGATGATTTTGATTGGTACATTTCTAGCTAGCTGATTAGATAGCTGATTAGGTTTAGATAACCTAAGTGAATGCTAGCTACCTAGTAAGCCAACTAATGAGGGTACACCCCCATTCATTTGCCACATGCGTAGTAAACCACAAGTGTAGACTAACATGAGGAGTAACAGTGAAATGCTTACTGGCGGGTCCATTTCCACCAATGCATACGTGTAATGTAGCAACATTGTATGTGGTGAATGTGTGTGTGTGTGTGTGTCTGTGTGTGTGTGTGTGAATGTGTGTGTGTGTGTGTGTGTGTGTGTGTGAGTGAGTGAGAGTGTCTGTGTGTGTGTGACATCAGTCCAGGTAGCTATTTGTTTCGCTATTTAAAAGTCTTGTTTAGCAGTCTTATGGCTTGGGGGTAGAAGCTGTTCTGGGCCCTGTTGGTTCCAGACTTAGTGCATTGGTACCACTTGCCATGCGGTAGCAGAGAGAACAGTCCATGGCTTGGGTGGCTGGAGTCTGTCAATTTTTTTGGCCTTCCTCTGACACCTCCTGATATAGGGGTCCTGGATGGCAGGGAGCTTGGCCCCAGTGATGTACTGGGCCATACTCATCACCCTCTGTAGCACCTTGTGATCGGGTGCCTTGCAGTTGCCATACTAAGGGGGAGAGGTGCTGTCGTGCCCTCTTCACAAGTCGGTGTGTGTGGACCATGTAAATTACTTAGGGATGTGGACACCGAGGAACTTGAAGCTCTCGACCCATTCCACTACAGCCCCATCGGTGTGGATGGGGGTGTGCACGCACCTCCATTTCCTGTAGTCCACAATCAGCTCCTATGTCTTACTGACATTGAGGGAGAGGTTGTTGTCCTGGCACCACACTGCCAGGTCTCTAACCTCCTCCTTATAGGCCGCTTCATCGTCATCTGTGATCAGTCCAACCACCGTTGTGTCATCAGCAAACTTGATGAAGGTGTTGGAGTTGTGCGTGGTCACGCAGTTGTGGGTGAATGGGGAGAACAGGAGGGGACTGAGCACACACCCTTGAGGGGCCCCCGTGTTGATGGTCAGTGTGGCAGATGTGTTGATGCCTACCTTTACCGCCTGGGGGCAGCCCATCAGGATATCTAGGATCCAGTTGCATAGGGAGGCATTCATTCCCAGGGTCCTGAGCTTGGTGATGAGCTTGGAGGGGACTATGGTGTTGAATGCTGACGCTGTAGTCAATGAACAGCATTCTTACGTAGGTATTCTTTTTGTGCAAGTGGGTGAGGGCAGTGTAGAGTGCAATAAAGATTGCGACATTTGTGGAATTTGTGAGGGGAAAAGGATATATTTACCTTATTTATTTGATATTGATGGTTAACTATTCATATTTAACTAATAGTAAGACATTTCTGTCCTACTAGTGTCTGTGTTGTTATGGTCTCCACTCTAGTTCCCTGCAGATAATCTGGGTTTATGGTCACCAGAGATGGCTTGAGCTGACAAATGAGTTAAAGACTGCATTACATAGGCAAGAATGTGTTTTACTAGGGATATCTTAGGAGTAGAACAATCTAAGCCTTGGTGGGTTTAAGCCATCAACCCACGTGTAGATAATGACAGGATGAAACCAGAGTGGTTTATGATGCCCCAATCTGCATGGGATGGGTGGAACCAATCATGACTAAGCATTTTTAGTTTCAGCTATATACAGTACTCTGCATTTATGTAAAGGTTAGGTTACTCCGTCCAACACTCAAGGGTGTGGGGTCGACCAGCCTCATTATTGCAATAATTTATCGATATTAAATAAAGATGATCATTTGAAGAAATGACCAAGTCTCTCTCAGTACTGAATCATCCACTACATTTTTGGCGAGGAGGACAGGATCTGCAATTTCACCTGTTGACCGCTCGTGGGTAAAATGTGCACAGGGGATCAGAAATTGGGATCTCAGGGTAAACCACACTTATGATCTGACAGGTAGCGGGCACGGGTGGATACCAGATCTCGGACATAGTACTGAGAGAGGTAGGCTTGAACAATCTAGCAATAAGTGATGAAATAATAAAAAAAGAATAGCTCCTGTTGGGGGTACGCTCAGAGCGAGGTCTTCCTTAAGAGGGTCACAGCTGAGGTAAATAGAAGGAATGAGTTGAGTTGATAAGAGTGTTCTTAAGTGAGGTACCCTTGGGCATAATTGTTAATTAGCCAGTTGCAGGAACATTTTTGGAAAATTCCAAAAGTCCCAATAAACGTTGAATAAACTGATACAACTCGGTTGAAAAAAACTACTTTATGATGTTATTATCACATGTATCAAATACAATTAGAGCCGGAGATATCCGCCGTGTATACCGAACGCTTTTCAGAAGCCAATGTCGACGTACTTCGCGCGCCAGAGAAGACAAAGCAATTTCCAGACCTGTCACTCCAAAAGCTCTTGTTCGGCCTCAGATCAAGCTAGACACCCCATTCCACCTTCCAATTGCCTGTTGACATCTAGTGGAAGGCGTATGAAGTGCATGCATATCGATAAATATAAGGCAATTGAATAGGCAGGCCCTGGAACAGAGCATCGTTTTCAGATTTTTCACTTCCTGTATGGAAGTTTGCTGCAAAATGAGTTCTGTTTTACTCACAGATATAATTCAAACAGTTTTAGAAACTTGAGAGTGTTTTCTATCCAATAGTAATAATAGTATGCATATTGTACGATCTAGAATAGAGTACGAGGCAGTTTAATTTGGGCACTATTTTTTCCAAAGTGAAAACAGCGCCCCCCTATTGACAAGAAGTTAACTTCCTGACTGATGTCTTGAGATGTTGCTTCAATATATCCAAAAATGTTCCATCGTCATGATGCCTGTCATGTTTTGTCATTGATCATCATGTCTTGTCCCTGTGCTTCCCTCTGCTGGTCTTATTAGGTTCTTTCCCTCTTTCTATCCCTCTCTCTCCCCCTCCCTCTCTCCCTCTCTCGCTCTCTCTCTCTATCGTTCCGTTCCTGCTCCCAGCTGTTTCCCATTCTCCTAACTACCTCAGTTACTCTTTCACACCTGTCCCCTATTTTACCCTCTGATTAGAGTCCCTATTTCTCCCTCTGTCTTCCGCTTCTGTCCTTGTCGGATTCTTGTTTGATGTTTGCTGTTCTGTGTCCTTGTTCCGCCCTGTCGTGTTTTTGCCTTCTTCAGATGCTGCGTGTGAGCAGGTGTCTATGTCAGCTACGGCCTGTGCCTTCCTGTAGCGACCTGCAGTCTGTGGTCGCGTCTCCAGTCGTTCCTCTCTACTGACGAGAGGATTTCAGTTTCCTGTTTTGGATTTACCTTTGATAATATCCAGGAGAATCATTGTTTGTTTAAGACTGGAATAAAGACTCTGTTTCTATTACGTCGCTTTTGGGTCCTCATTCACCAGCATAACAATGCCATCTATTTTGTGAATTGCACCAGTCCCTCCTGCAGCAAAGCACCCCCACAACATGATGCTCCCACCCCCGTGCTTCACAGTTGGGACGGTATTCTTCGCTTGCAAGCCTCCCCCTTTTTCCTCCCAACATAACGATGTCAAACAGTTATATTTTTGTTTCATTAGACCAGAGGACATTTCTCCCAAAAGTACGTAATAATACAAAGAGCAAACCAACCGTTCTTTTGTATTTTTTTAAAATGCAAGAGAAAGGCCATAATGTATTATTCCAGCCCAGGTGCAATTTAGATTTTGGCCACTAGACGGCATCAGTGTATGTGCAACGTTTTAGACTGATCCAATGAACCATTCCATTTCTGTTCAAAATGTTGTATCAAAACTGTGCCTAATTTGCCAAATGTGCCTAATTTGTTTATTAATAACTTTTCATGTTCAAAATTGTGCACTCTTTCCTCAAACAATAGCATGGTATTCTTTCACTGTAATGGCTACTGTAAATTGGACAGTGCAGTTAGATTAACAAGAATGTAAGCTTTCTGCCAATATCAGATATGTCTGTTTTCCTGGGATATTTTCTTGTTACTTACAACCTCATGCTAATTGTATTAGCCTATGTTAGCTCAACCATCCTGTAGAAGGGACACCGATCCCAAATAATTTTTTAAAGAACAAATTCTTATTTACACTGATGGCCTAGGAACAGTGGGTTAACTGCCTTTATCAGGTGCAGAACAACAGATTTTTACCTTGTCAGCTGATGGATTCGATCTAGAAACCTTTCGGTTACTGGCCCAACACTCTAACCACTAGGCTACCTGCTGCCCCCTTTTCCTTAATTACTGTCAATGTAATCCATCAGAAGGTAAAGGTAAAAATTCTAGGAACCTCAGAATTTATATTGCAGCTAAATAAAAATTCACCTCAACAAATCAATCATATTGTCTTGGCTACAAAGAATCTGAATATACATTTGCAGTTGGCATTATCTTATTCAGCTACAAAGTATTTTACTATTGCAATGCAAGTTTTCAGACTATATAATTTTTTTAATACTAAGCATTTTAACAGGGACAGATAAATGACAGTGGTCTGTTGTTCTTCTGTTGTTCTTCTGTTATCCCACAATCATACAAAGATGTTATTAGTTCATTGTTATTATGTTCCCCCATATGTTTGTAGTTGGGATGGACTGTAATGCCCTGCTTCCAGTTGGTAATGGTCTGTGTGTAGCATTGATATTTGAATAATTGAATAACTGGTGCTATAATTTAATAACCAGTGCTATAATTTAATACCCTGAGGTATAATTTAATAACATGTGCTATAAAAAAAATGGACTACATGAAACATTCCATTTTAAACAATTCATTCTTTTTGTTCTATTTAACCCAAACATCATATCGGGAGGTTATTGATTTTAAATTACATACAGAATATAGTTACTTCTATATTCATTCTGTTGTTGGAACAGGTTCCACCTCTCTGCAAATCTGTGATGGCCCTCTCATTGCTAACCACTTGGGTCAACAGGTACAAATACTAAACTACACAAGCACATAAGGGATTACCAATAACAGGGGGGCATCACAGTCGGTCCACCATTGTAAGTTGCAACCTGACAGAAACAAGCAATACTTTTTCATAGATATCAATTACAGTTTGTTTTCTACAGTTTAAAGGAATGTAATTCCCAGAGTTACTAACTGATCCTATATACAGTGTCTGGCTTGTGCTTTTTTGTTTCACTGATTATTTCAGAAATCAAATGTGAATACATTTGCAGTATGTTAAATTAGTAGGCAATTTCAAAGAGTTGACCTTTGCTGACAGTTTTGTAAATTACCATTATAAAAGCTCAATTTTAAATAATGTGATGAGGTAGATAAAGTTGAATGATGAATTGGTTTGCTATCTTATTGTATGTTTTATGGGTTACAGTACACACTGTGTTCTCCTGTACAGGTATCAGAGAGTACTGTACACTGTAGAGTCATAGTCTCCTGGATGGACTGGGTCAGACTGGCTGCTGCTCGACAGTCTTACCTACATACATTTAAAATAGATTTGAAACATCAATATCAATTGTTAAGTATTTTTGTAAAACTATGCATTCAAAGAAACTTCAAATATGAAATATTTTGAAATGAACTAATGTGAACTAAATAACCCTGTACATAACTGCAACCAACGCAGTTTCCCAGAACCAGATTAAGCCTAGTAATAAAAATCATTAGAAGATCTCTATTGAAAATGCTTTTAAATCCAGGACAAATCTTAATCTGGTTCCCTCAATGTTCAGGTTGGAAATGCACTTACACAATATACTGAGAAGTACGATAATAACCCTGCTTCTGGTCATCTTGTTGAGTAGCTATTACACTATGCCAATGTCATCTGACAATAACACAAAGTGTGTCATATGTAAATAAAAATCAAAGACTGACCTGATAGGCTGGTGATGGCACTCAGTGCTTCCTGTAACATTGTAATGGTCTTGTTTTGTACGTTCAACTTGTTAAACAATGCTGTTCTGTATCCATGCTATTTAAACCAACTGATCATCTTTTGATGTCCGGTTTCCCAGACAGAGTCAGCCTAGTCTTGCATTTAAAAGTTTTCATTGGAGAATAGTCCTTGAACACGATTCTTACTGTACAATCTTGCATAATCTGTATCTGGGAAACCTGCCTGTAGAGTTTAAATGAAGCCATAAATTGCCTAATTAGAGCTGTTATGTCATTATGCAGCGTTCTTTGTATTGTTTGTTATCAATCTAAATATTGTTGATAAGGAGTAGGCCTAATTCCATGTTAGTTCATCCAGTATGAGGAAAAAACAAATGTGGCTTTTTAAGACAATGTGAATGATTTACTCAGCTACGACTTTGAGGTATCATACAATTTAATGGGATGATATGCAAAAAAGTATTTGGAGTTACTAAGTATTGTACTTTGATAGGAATTTATACATTTTGTTTAATTACAGACTTCATCAATGAACAGAAATATGTGGCTGAGAACTAAGAATGTCTTAAACCTCGCTAATTCTAAAAAAGTTAAAAACAATGGCGGGGAAATGATAATGAAAGTGCACTGATTGTCACGGCCGTTTAAAGGAGTGGACCAAGGCGCAGCGTTTTGAGCGTACATACTTGTTTATTTAACGATGTCGCCAACAAAACAATAAACAACCAACGACATGTGAAGCCAACGTAGTGCTCACAGGCAACTAAACATGGACAACTACCCACAATACCAACATGGAAAATGGCAACCTAAATAGGTTCCCCAATCAGAGACAACGATAAACAGCTGTCTCTGATTGGGAACCCATTCAGGCCACCATAAACCTACATACCCCTAGACAATACAAAATCCACATAGATAACCAAAAAACCCTAGACAATACACAAACTAAACAAACCACCCTTGTCACACCCTGACCTAACCAAATAATAAAGAAAGCAAATATAACTAAAGTCAGGGCGTGACACTGATATCAACATAACAAAAACTGCAAAAATGTAAATGTAAGAATAATTTGTTAGAAACATTCACAGAAGACAGAACCCAATATCAGGATTATCCACGTATGAACAGGTTTCCATGTTTTATTGTACACTGGTGCTATACATTGAACAGGAAAGTTCACAGATAAAAAGTACAGTAGAGGCAAAAATATTAGGAACCTCTACGGACTGACAATTCAACAAAACTGGTAATATGAAGCCAGGACATTATTAAGGTACAAAAACAACTTACTTTGTGTGGGCAAATGTAAATGCTGCTTTCATGTGCTAAAACACATCAGGCATTTACAGTATCTAGATAAATGGTTAGGAAACAAATACATATGCTATTAATATTTTCTTTTAAGGTCTCATTTAGTCTTAAAGTGAATTTCCAGACATTTCAGTGTTCTTTTCCATTTTTGCTGTTCTGCTGTGTTACCTTTTCATGTGAAAGATAAAACACAACATTTATTGTAATAAGTAAAAAAATTGAGATTAATGACTTAACTAGACCCACTACTCAGTACCGTAGTTGAAACAATTTCACTCCCAGTCTGAATACCTGACATCAGAGAACACACTCTCCTGTGGCGTCTCTCTCTTCTTTCTTCCTCTTCTAGTTTTCCTCTCAGAGAAATTCAATGCAGCATAGTTCAACGTATCCGTATCTTCATCCTGTGAATAATCATATGTTTTTGCCACACTGGTAACATAAAGCATATATGTGATGGCATAAACTCACTGCGTCATAACTGAGATTTGTTAGAGCAATTACACCTACATCATCTCGTTGCTGTTGGCTTTTTTTTGTACTCTGAATGGGATATTGAATACTTAATAATAAAAAGTACAAAAGTAACAGCCAAATCAATGGGCAGCAAAGTTATACAAACACATTTATTTACCTGGCTATTTAACTGTTCCACTGTTGAGCTGCCATGTCCTATATGCTGAGAGGCACCTACTTTTTCCATGAGAGAAAACAAGCAACAAGCATAACGATGACAGGATACTCCCAGAGAAGCAAGACATTTGGCTACAGATATCCGAAAATGTATTTGTGCCAATCTACAATTTGCAATTCTAAACATCTCACCATAACAATGTTCACAAATTGGCCTTGTATTTCTGGTGCAGACAAGGATACCGATCACAGTCACACTTAAAGCCAACGTTGCTCCCAGAGCGATAATGACAGGCTCTGCTGCTTTTTCTAAACCAAAAAGAATTTGCATGTTCAATAAACTAGCTTATTACAATATTATAAGTAACTGAAGTGGTATGATGATCAACACAGTACACAGTATATTCCCTACACAGTATACCGGCAGTATTCGACAAATCAGATTTTCTTTCCTCACTTTTTTACAATTTCATTTGAGAAAAAAACTTCCTTCATCTTTGCATATACACTACCGTTCAAAAGTTTGTGGTCATGTAATCGAACCCACAAACGCTGATGCTCCAGATACTCAACTAGTCTAAAGAAGGCCAGTTTTATTGCTTCTTTAATCAGGACAACAGTTTTCAGCTGTGCTAACATAATTGCAAAAGGGTTTTCTAATGATCAATTAGCCTTTTAAAATGATTAACTTGGATTAGCTAACACAATGTGCCGTTGGAACACAGGAGTGATGGTTGCTGATAATGGCCATCTGTATGCCTATGTGATATTCTATTAAAAATCTGCCGTTTCCAGCTACAATAGTCATTTACAACATTAACAATGTCTACACTGTATTTCTGATCAATTTGATGTTATTTTAATGGACAAAAAATGTGCTTTTCTTTAAAAACAAGGACATTTCCAAGTGACCACAAACTTTTGAACGGTAGAGTATATGGCATTGAATTTTCTTTTTTTAATCCCTTTAAACTACACTGAGTGTACCAAACATTAGGAACACCTTCCTAATATTGAGTTGCACTCCCCTTTTGCCATCAGAACAGCCTCAATTTGTCGGGCATGGACTCTACAAGGTGTCGAAAGCTTTCCACAGGGATGCTGGCCCATGATCAATCAATCAATCAATCAAATGTATTTATAAAGCCCTTTTTACATAAGCCGATGTCACAAAGTGCTGTACAGAAACCCAGCCTAAAACCCCAAACAGCAAGCAATGCAGGTGTAGAAGCACGATGACTCCAATGCTTGTGTCAAGTTGGCTGGATGTCCTTTGGGTGGTGGACCATTCTTGATACACAAGGGAAACTGTTGAGCATGATAATCCCAGCAGCATTGCAGTTCTTGACACAAAATGGTGCGCATGGCACCTATTACCATACCCCCTTCAAAGGCACATAAATCTTTTGTCTTGCGCATTCACTTTCTGAATGGCACACATGAACAATCAATGTCTCAATTGTCTCAAGGCTTAAAAATCATTATTTAATCTGTCTCCTCCCCTTCTTCTACACTGATTTGAAGTGGATTTAACAAGTGACATCAATCAATAACCTATGTCATGGAAAGAGCAGGTGTTCTTAATGTTTTGTATACTCAGTATAAAGTGTTGCACAGTAGACAAGTTATTACACATCCACTGTATATCACCTTCATTATTTGTAAATAATTTCATCACCTACCAATGTGTAATTTTGTTCCATTGCCAAACAGGATCTCCCCACATGTGGCCACAGCACAGTAGTAAGTCCCAGCATCAGAGAGACTGAGGTTGTTCTTGGAGAGGCTGTAGACACAGCTCTGTGTAGGAGAGGGAGTCTCAGGGCTCTTCTCACACTCATCACTCCTGTTCCCAGGGGTGTAAATGACTCCTGGATGGGATTCTCCTGATCCGGCTCTGAACCAGTACACCCTGTGTTCTCCTGTACAGGTCTCAGAGAGTACTGTACACTGCAGAATCACAGAGTCTCCTGGATGGACTAGGTCAGACTCTGGCTGCTGCTCCAGAGTTATCTTGGTAAACCTCTTTCCACTGTCACCTACATTGTGCATTTTGTTGGATGAAGGACATTCTCAAGTTTAAATGAAGCATGATCTGTAGCATTAATAGCACATCTTTGAGACAGTGTGCATTTAGAACAATGTACCAAGATTAACTTTATAATATCCATTGAGGACTATACTGTACACTGATAATAATATACTGATGAACAATAAAATTAACAATTCAAACTAAATTACCATTTGTAGCCAAAAAGGTTCCATTTCTATAATCCATTTGATACTTTGTTCCCAATGCACAGTAGTAGGTTGCCTCATCTGATGTGCTGATATTGCTGATAATGAGATGAGATACGTCTTCAGCTTTGTCCACTTTAAAACGTAGGTTATTGAACTTTCCAGAAAGAACAGGTTTGGAAGAATCAGTAATAGCTGCCACAACGTGGGGCATTTGACCAATAGTTTGCTTGTACCAGTAGAGGACTTGAAAATGTTTGTTATCAGCGAATAGGCATGATAGAGATATGGAGTCTCCGAGCTGAACAGTGGTCAGTGGAACTGGCTGATTAACTTCTTCATTTTGAATCAGGTCTGCAATAGATTTGAAAGAAGTTTTGCAGATATATTAACTTTGCCAATTCAGACATCAATTTGTAGAATAATTACCAAAGTGGTCAGAGCTATCTGGAAATGGGCTTGGACAAAGCCTAATCAATGTTCTTAAAACCATGGAAAACATACTGATATGGTGATATTTTCTTTCTCATAGCTGTCAAAACTACATTGACGTAACTACAGTATTCCATCCTCTTTCTGCACTACTGCACTACTTTCCAATAGTCGAAGATGTAGGTTACACATTCAGTTTAAAAAAATATGCAGTTTAGTAAGACAATTGGTTATGCATGCACTTACAAAGTTGAATGAGAAGTACCAAAATAAAGCTGGTTCTGATCATCTTGCTAAGTTGCTATTGTTGTGACGCCAGTTATCCTTCTTTCGCCTAACCATGAAACACGTAATGACTGATGTGACAAAAGGAGAAGAACTATTCATTTTGCTTGGTGCCATGTAAGATTGACCTGATTGGTTGTTCAACATTTCCTGTAGATGGTTTTCCACCAACAAGGGTCTGGACATGGTATCACTTTAAAATACACCTTTAACTATAGTGTGATTTGTTGGCCTTATGTATTGATCATTGATGCCATTGCCGTATGTTGATTTTGAACCAGTCCATTGATTTTGAATCTGTCACAGCCCACTGCGCACAGACGTCAGTTCAACGTCTAGTTTTGATTTTAATTTGGTTGAGTTGTCAACTAACGTGAATTCCATGTGAAATCAACCAAAAATGTCTCCGTCTTATTGGATTAAGGTTATTCAAAGTTGGGTGAATGAAAGCTAGGGGGACCTCAGCCCCCCAAAAATAGTAGAATACACCAGCTGCAATTTTGAAATTTGGTTGTAGATCATTCAGCAGTTTTTCTCTTGTTATGTCAGTCGCTGACAGTCACTCAATTAGCATGTCAGCTAAAAATATTTTGATTGGTAGTTAGTCTAGCCATCTATCTAAACTTGTAGTAATCATGGCCGAATACCGATCGAGCAAGCAGGGCACGTGCCGAGGGCCCTGACCTCCAGGGTGGGCCCCATTGTTTATGTTAGTCATTCTCACTCAGATATCATATTAACATGGAAAAAGTAATGGCGAAACGTGTAAAATTACAGTAAATTAGCTTTAAAGATGCACAAATCCCTCTCCACCCCATGGCAAAATGGATAGAATTAAGAAAATAGCAACATGAGTAGAATTTCATGAAAAGTATTATAAAATAGGGGGGTGGGGGGCAACCAAATCTTGAACAGGGCCCCTAAAGGGTTGGAGCCGGCCCTGAGAACACTACAGAGATCGTCCTTGAAGCTGAGAGCCATTGATGGAAGAACATTTTTCTGATCTCTTAGAACCTCATTTGTTTAAACTTGGTGCAGATTTTAGATCCCCTGACAAAGGAGCCCCTCATACAGAATGTACCAAGTGGGGTGATTCACTGCGCCGTCACAAAGCATTGCAAATAGCACATGATTTGCTTTGACAAAGAGCCCTCGTCACTCTTTTTGGAGAAATGCCTACCACACATCTCAGCTGGTTTTGCTGGATTGCATAAATTCAGAGTTCAGGTCAAAAATGATGTAAAAAGACATTGACATCCGGCGCCGACAGAGATGGCCGCCTCGCTTTGCGTTCTTAGGAAACTATGCAGTATTTTGTTTTTTTATGTATTATTTCTGACATTGTTACCCCAGGAAATTTTAAGTTTTATTACATACAGCCGGGAGAAACTATTGGATATAAGAGCAACATCAACTTACCAACAGTACAACCAGGAATACGACTTTCCAGAAGCGGATCCTCTGTTTGGTCCACCACCCAGGACAATGGATCGGATCCCAGCCGGCGACCCAAAACAATGGCGCCGCAGAAGGGGCAGATGGCGCACTCTTCTGGTCAGGCTCCGCATACAGGCGCATCGCACACCGCTCCCGAGTATACTACTCGCCAATGTCCAGTCTCTTGACAACAACGTAGACGAAATCCGAGCATGGGTTGCCTTCCAGAGAGACATCAGAGATTGTAACGTTCTTTGTTTCATGGAAACATGGCTCACTCGGGAAACGTTATCAGAGTTGGTACAGCCACCTGGTTTCTTCACGGATTGCGCTGACAGAAACAAACATCTCTCTGTTAAGAAGAAGGGCGGGGGTGTATGCCTTAGGATTAACGAGACGTGGTGTGATCATAACAACATACAGGAACTCAAGTCCTTTTGTTCACCTGACCTAGAATTCCTTACAATCAAATGCCGACCGCATTATCTACCAAGAGAATTCTCTTCGATTATAATCACAGTCGTGTATATCCCCCCCCCCCCCCCCCCCCCCATGAAGACACATCGACGGCCCTGAAATAACTTCAGTGGACTCTATGTAAACTGGAAACCACATATCCTGAGGCTGCATTAATTGTAGCTGGGGATTTTAACAAGGCTCATCTGAAAACAAGGCTCCCTAAATGTTATCAGCATATCAAATACGCGACCCGGGCTGGGAAAAACCTGGACCATTGTTACTCTAACTTCCACGACGCATACAAAGCCCTCCCCTCTCCTTTCAGAAAATCTGACCACAACTCCATTTTGTTGCTCCCAACCTACAGACAGAAACTAAAACAGAAAACGCCCGTGCTCAGGTTTGTTCAACGCTGGTCTGACCAATTTGATTCCACGCTTCAAGATTGCTTCGATCACGTGGACTGGGATATGTTCCGCGACTTTATTAGCAAGTGCTTCCGTGATGTTGTACCCACAGCGACTATTAAAACCTTCCCCAACCAGAAACCGTGGATTGATGGCAGCATTCGCGCAAAACTGAAAGCGCGAACCACTGCTTTTAATCAAGGAAAGGCGACCTGAAACATGACCGAATACAAACAGTGTAGCTATTCCCTCCGCAAGGCAATCAAACAAGCTAAGCGTCAGTATAGAAACAAAGTAGAGTCACAATTCAACGGATCAGACACGAGAGGTATGTGGCAGGGTCTACAGTCAATCATGGACTACAAAAAGAAAACCAGCCCCGTCGCGGACCACGATGTCTCGCTCCCAGATAAACTAAACAACTTCTTTGCTCGCTTTGAAGACAATTCAGTGCCACAGACATGTCCTGCTACCAATATTTAAACGTGTTAACCCTCGCAAGGCTGCCGGCCCAGACGGCATCCCTAGCCGCGTCCTCAGAGCATGCGCAGATCAGCTGGCTGGTGTGTTTACGGACATATTCAATCAATCCTTATCCCAGTCTGTTGTTCCCACATGCTTCAAGAGGGCCACCATTGTTCCTGTTCCCAAGAAAGCTAAGGAAACTGAGCTAAATGACTATTGCCCCTTAGCACTCACTTCCGTCATCATGAAGTGCTTTGAGAGACTAGTCAAGGATCATATCACCTCCACCCTACCTGACACCCTAGACCCACTCCAATAGTGGTCCACAGAAGACGCAATCGCAATCACACTGCACACTGCCCTAACCCATCTGGACAAGAGGAATACCTATGTAAGAATGCTGTTCATTGACTACAGATCAGCATTTAACACCATAGTACCCTCCAAACTTGTCTTTTAGCACGAGACCCTGGGTCTCGACCCCGCCCTGTGCAACTGGGTCCTGGACTTCCTGACGGGCCGCCCCCAGGTGGTAAGGGTAGGAAACAACATCTCCACCCTGCTGATCCTCAACACTGGGGCCCCAAAAGGGTGCGTTCTCAGCCCTCTCCTGTACTCCCTGTTCACTCATGACTGCGTGGCCATGCACGCCTCCAACTCAATCATCAAGTTTGCAGACAACACTACAGTGGTAGGCTTGATTACCAACAATGACGAGATGGCCTAGAGGGAGGAGGTGAGGGCCCTCGGAGTGTGGTGTCAGGAAAATAACCTCACACTCACACTCAACGTCAACAAAACAAAGGAGATGATCGTGGACTTCAGGAAACAGCAGAGGGAGCAACCCTTATCCACATCAACGGGACAGTAGTGGAGCAGGTGGAAAGTTGTAAGTTCCTCGGCGTACACATCACGGACAAACTGAAATGGTCCACCCACACAGACAGCATGGTGAAGAAGGCGCAACAGCGTCTCTTCAACCTTAGGAGGCTGAAGAAATTCGGCATGTCACCAAAAACACTCACAAACTTTTACAAATGCACAATTGAGAGTATCCTGTCGGGCTGTATCACCGCCTGGTACGGCAACTGCTCCGCCCACAACTGTAAGGCTCTCCAGAGGGTAGTGAGGTCTGCACAACGCATCACTGGGGCAAACTACCTGCCCTCCAGGACACCCACACCACCCGATGTTACTGGAAGGCCAAAAAGGACAACAACCACCCGAGCCACTGCCTGTTCAACCCGCTATCATCCAGAAGGTGAGGTCAGTACAGGTGCATCAAAGCTGGGACCAAGAGACTGAAAAACAACTTCTATCTCAAGCCATCAGACTGTTAAACAGTCTGTTAAACAGCCATCACTAACATTGAGTGGCTGCTGCCAACATAGTGACTCAAATCTAGCCACTTTAATAATAAAGAATTGGATGTATTAAATGTTATCAATAGTCACTTTAAACAATGCCGCTTTAAATAATGTTTACATACGCTGCATTACTCATCTCATATGTATATACTGTACTCTATTCCATCTACTGCATCTTGCCTATGCCGTTCGGCCATCGCTCATCCATATATTTGTATGTACATATTCTTATTCATTCCTTTACACTTGTGTGTATAAGGTACTTGTTGTGATATTGTTAGATTACTTGTTAGATATCACTGCATGGTCGGAACTAGAAGCACAAGCATTTCGTTACACTCGCATTAACTTCTTCTGGCTGCAGCCCGGTGTCGGTACACTTATGACAACAGCCAGCTCAAGTGCAGGGCGCGAAATTCAAAATATATATTTTTTAAATATTTAACTTTCACACATTAACAAGTCCAATACAGCATATGAAAGGTACACATCTTGTGAATCCAGCCAACATGTCCGATTTTTAAAATGTTTTACAGCGAAAACAGCACGTATATTTATGTTAGCTCACCACCAAATACAAAAAAGGACAGACATTTTTCACAGCACAGGTAGCATGCACAAAGCCAACCTAACTAACCAAGAACCAACCAAACTAACCAAGAAACAACTTCATCAGATGACAGTCTTATAACATGTTATACAATACATCTATGTTTTGTTCGAAAAATGTGCATATTTCAGGTATAAATCATAGTTTACATTGCAGCTACAATCAGAAATTGCACCGAAAGCAGCCATAATAATTACAGACACCAACGTCAAATACCTAATTACTCATCTTTTGATAAGCTTCATCTATAACGACAGCTTCTTACAGAAGGCAATACCAGGTCCCTTCTCGCGCGTTCCAGAAAACAGGAAATTGGGGTCACGTCATGCCAAGAGCTTTTATTCGACCTCAGATCATGTTATACACTCCATTTCTTCTCTCACTGCCTGTTGACATCTAGTGGAAGGCGTATGAAGTGCATGTATACTAATAAATATCAAGCACATTTATAGGCAGGCCCTAGAACAGAGCATCGATTTCAGATTTTCCACTTCCTGTCAGGAAGTTTGCTGCAAAATGAGTTCTGTTTTACTCACAGATATAATTCAAACGGTTTTAGAAACTAGAGAGTGTTTTCTATCCAATAGTAATGATAATATGCATATTGTACGAGCAAGAATTGAGTACGAGGCCGTTTGAAATGGGCACCTTTTATCCAGGCTACTCAATACTGCCCCTGCAGCCCAAACAGGTTAAACAGTTATCCAATCAATGGGGACAAGTCAGGAAGACAGGTCTGAAACAATTTACTGTATATCGGCACACTGTATATTGCCAGCCTATCTGTAGGTTCTGTGCTAAACTGCTCCACAAACACATAATGTGATGCCGCAGCTAGGGACTATGACACGTATACACACTCGTAGCTGCACATATACAGTGGGGCAAAAAAGTATTTAGTCAGCCACCAATTGTGCAAGTTCACCCACTTAAAAAGATGAGAAAGGCCTGTAATTTTCATCATAGGTACACTTCAACTATGACAGACAAAATGAGAAAAAAAAATCCAGAAAATCACATTGTAGGATTTTTGCAAATTATGGTGGAAAATAAGTATTTGGTCAATAACAAAAGTTTATGTCAATACTTTGTTATATACCCTTTTTTGGCAATAACAGAGGTCAAACGTTTTCTGTAAGTCTTCACAAGGTTTTCACACACTGTTGCTGGTATTTTGGCCCATTCCTCCATGCAGATCTCCTCTAGAGCAGTGATGTTTTGGGGCTGTTGCTGGGCAACACAGACTTTCAACTCCCTCCAAAGATTTTCTATGGGGTTGAGATCTGGAGACTGGCTAGGCCACTCCAGGACCTTGAAATGCTTCTTACGAAGCCACTCCTTCGTTGCCCGGGCGGTGTGTTTGGGATCATTGTCATGCTGAAAGACCCAGCCACGTTTCATCTTCAATGCCCTTGCTGATGGAAGGAGGTTTTCACTCAAAATCTCACGATACATGGCCCCATTCATTCTTTCCTTTACACGGATCAGTCGTCCTGGTCCCTTTGCAGAAAAACAGCCCCAAAGCACGATGTTTCCACCCCCATGCTTCACAGTAGGTGTGGTGTTCTTTGGATGCAACTCAGCATTCTTTGTCCTCCAAACATGACGAGTTGAGTTTTAAATATATAAAACTAAAAAAAAAAAAGTTATATTTTGGTTTCATCTGACCATATGACATTCTCCCAATCTTCTTATGGATCATCCAAATGCTCTCTAGCAAACTTCAGACGGGCCTGGACATGTACTGGCTTAAGCAGGGGGACACGTCTGGCACTGCAGGATTTGAGTCCCTGGCGGCGTAGTGTGTTACTGATGGTAGGCTTTGTTACTTTGGTCCCAGCTCTCTGCAGGTCATTCACTAGGTCCCCCCGTGTGGTTCTGGGATTTTTGCTCACCGTTCTTGTGATCATTTTGACCCCACGGGGTGAGATCTTGCGTGGAGCCCCAGATCGAGGGAGATTATCAGTGGTCTTGTATGTCTTCCATTTCCTAATAATTGCTCCCACAGTTGATTTCTTCAAACCAAGCTGCTTACCTATTGCAGATTTAGTCTTCCCAGCCTGGTGCAGGTCTACAATTTTGTTTCTGGTGTCCTTTGACAGCTCTTTGGTCTTGGCCATAGTGGAGTTTGGAGTGTGACTGTTTGAGGTTGTGGACAGGTGTCTTTTATACTGATAACAAGTTCAAACAGGTGCCATTAATACAGGTAACGAGTGGAGGACAGAGGAGCCTCTTAAAGAAGAAGTTACAGGTCTGTGAGAGCCAGAAATCTTGCTTGTTTGTTGGTGACCAAATACTTATTTTCCACCATAATTTGCAAATAAATTCATAAAAAATCCTACAATGTGATTTTCTGGATTTGTTTTTCTCAATTTGTCTGTCATAGTTGAAGTGTACCTATGATGAAAATTACAGGCCTCTCTCATCTTTTTAAGTGGGAGAACTTGCACAATTGGTGGCTGACTAAATACTTTTTTGCCCCACTGTATCTTTTTTAAAGGCATGGAACTATATTTAACTATCAATTATGTTATAGTCCTTTCAAATACACTACATGACCGAAACTATGTGAACACCTGCTAGGCAATGTTAATATGGAGTTGGTCACCCTTTGCTGCTATAACAGCCTCCACTCTTCTGGGAAGGAGTTACACTAGATGTCGGAACATTGCTGCTCGTACTTGCTTCCATTCAGCCACAAGAGCATTGGTGAGGTCGGGCACTGATGTTGGGGGATTAGGCATGGCACGCAGTTGGCGTTGCAATTCATTCGAAAGGTGTTCGATGAGCATGAGGTCAGGGCTTCTTGCAGGCCAGTCAAGTTCTTCAACACTGATCTCGACAAACCGTTTTTGTATGGACCTCACTTTGTGAACGGGGCATTGTCATGCTAAAACAGCAAAAGGCCTTCCCCAAACTGTTGCCACAAAGTTGGAAAAACAGATTTGCCCAGACTGTCATTGTATGCTGTAACGTTAATATTTCCCTTCACTGTAACTAAGGGGCCTAGCCATAACCAGGAAAACAGCCCCAGACCATTATTCCTCCTCTACCAAACTGTTTCACTTTGCACAATGCATTGGGGGCAGTTAGCGTTCTCCTGGCATCCGCCAAACCCAGAATCGTTCGTCGGACTGCCAGATGGTGAAGCGTGATTCATCACTCCAGAGAACGTGTTTCCACAGCTCCAGAATCCAATGGCGGCGAGCTTTACACCACTCCAGCCTACGCTTGGCATTGCACATGGTGATCTTAGGCTTGTGTGCGGCTGCTCGGTCATTGTGCTGATGTTGCTTCCAGAGGCAGTTTGGAACTCGGTAGTGAGTGTTGCAACCGTGACAGACAATTTTTACCTGCTACGCACTTCAGCACTCAACAGTCCCGTTCTGTAGGCTTGTGCGGCCTACCACTTCACAGCTGAGCAGTTGTTGCTCTTAGATGTTTCTACTTCACAATAACAGCACTGACAGTTGACCGGGGCAGCTCTAACAGGGCAGAAATTTGACAAACTGACTTGTTGGAAAGGTGGCATCCTAAGACGGTGCCACGCAGGCTCTTTAGTAAGGCCATTCTACTGCCAATGTTTGTCTATGGAGATTGCATGGCTGTGTGCTCAATTTTTTACACCTGTCAGCAACGTGTGTGGCTGAAATAGCCAAATTCACTAATTTGAATGGGGGTATTACTTCTAACACAGAAATAGGTTACCATCCAACAGACATTCCCATCATGATGGATAAATTCACGACTCCACTTGTTTAATCTTGTCCTTACTACACATTTGCACTGACTGATCAACATTGCAAGATTATTTTCAGTGTTCCCAAAATTCCTCAAGAACCCATCCACATGTAACATGTAGCCAGGGTTGTGCAGGGGAGTCCTCAGCAAAATAAGTACTTTGATAAATGTATCTGTACACACAGGACATGTAATTGACTTAGTGTAGTTGAGCTGTTTTTATGTAAAACCATCCTCCCATCACCTTAGAATAGAACGAGTAATGTCTATGAAATATATCTGTAGTAGTCAGGAAAATACATTTTGTAAGAAAAAACACTAGAACTTTATTTGAAGCGGCAATGTATTTTTTGATACATTTAGCATATGAAAATGTTGTGTATTATATAGCAATAACGACCGAGGCGGCCAGAGTACCTTAGTGCTATTATAAATTTGTTACCAACATAAATACAACATGAAACAAGTTTTTTGTGTCATACCTGTGGTATATTGTCTGATATACACATGACTGAAATGCTGTTTCAGCCAATCAACTACACAGTTTATAATGTTGTATAATCACCTTTCGGTTTAAAAAACATGGAAATTAAACACAAAGACTGAGTCTGAAAATAGAAGGAAATTCACATGAGAAATAACATAGAGACAGGTTGCTTAAGATTCAAACCTTCTCAACAGCCTAAGACAGAGATGTTCCACCATTTATGTGATTTATACTGTATATTAAGAATTGGGAGGAAAGGCAACACTTTATATTAAGAACTGGGAGCGAAGGCAACACTGCTGAACTGGGAAGGAAGGCAACACTGCTGAACTGGGAAGGAAGGCAACGCTGCTGAACTGGGAAGGAAGGCAACGCTGCTGAACTGGGAAGGAAGGCAACACTGCTGAACTGGGAAGGAAGGCAACACTGCTGAACTGGGAAGGAAGGCAACACTGCTGAACTGGGAAGGAAGGCAACGCTGCTGAACTGGGAAGGAAGGCAACACTGCTGAACTGGGAAGGAAGGCAACACTGCTGAACTGGGAAGGAAGGCAACGCTGCTGAACTGGGAAGGAAGGCAACGCTGCTGAACTGGGAAGGAAGGCAACGCTGCTGAACTGGGAAGGAAGGCAACACTGCTGAACTGGGAAGGAAGGCAACACTGCTGAACTGGGAAGGAAGGCAACACTGCTGAACTGGGAAGGAAGGCAACACTGCTGAACTGGGAAGGAAGGCAACGCTGCTGAACTGGGAAGGAAGGCAACACTGCTGAACTGGGAGCGAAGGCAACACTGCTGAACTGGGAGCGAAGGCAACACTGCTGAACTGGGAAGGAAGGCAACGCTGATGAACTGGGAAGGAAGGCAACGCTGATGAACTGGGAAGGAAGGCAACGCTGATGAACTGGGAGCGAAGGCAACACTGCTGAACTGGGAAGGAAGGCAACACTGCTGAACTGGGAAGGAAGGCAACACTGCTGAACTGGGAAGGAAGGCAACGCTGCTGAACTGGGAGCGAAGGCAACACTGCTGAACTGGGAAGGAAGGCAACGCTGCTGAACTGGGAGCGAAGGCAACACTGCTGAACTGGGAAGGAAGGCAACGCTGCTGAACTGGGAAGGAAGGCAACGCTGCTGAACTGGGAAGGAAGGCAACACTGCTGAACTGGGAAGGAAGGCAACACTGCTGAACTGGGAGCGAAGGCAACACTGCTGAACTGGGAAGGAAGGCAACACTGCTGAACTGGGAAGGAAGGCAACGCTGCTGAACTGGGAAGGAAGGCAACGCTGCTGAACTGGGAAGGAAGGCAACGCTGCTGAACTGGGAAGGAAGGCAACGCTGCTGAACTGGGAAGGAAGGCAACGCTGCTGAACTGGGAAGGAAGGCAACACTGCTGAACTGGGAAGGAAGGCAACACTGCTGAACTGGGAAGGAAGGCAACACTGCTGAACTGGGAAGGAAGGTAACACTGCTGAACTGGGAAGGAAGGCAACACTGCTGAACTGGGAAGGAAGGCAACACTGCTGAACTGGGAAGGAAGGCAACGCTGCTGAACTGGGAAGGAAGGCAACGCTGCTGAACTGGGAAGGAAGGCAACGCTGCTGAACTGGGAAGGAAGGCAACACTGCTGAACTGGGAAGGAAGGCAACACTGCTGAACTGGGAAGGAAGGCAACACTGCTGAACTGGGAAGGAAGGCAACACTGCTGAACTGGGAAGGAAGGCAACGCTGCTGAACTGGGAAGGAAGGCAACACTGCTGAACTGGGAGCGAAGGCAACACTGCTGAACTGGGAGCGAAGGCAACACTGCTGAACTGGGAAGGAAGGCAACGCTGATGAACTGGGAAGGAAGGCAACGCTGATGAACTGGGAAGGAAGGCAACGCTGATGAACTGGGAGCGAAGGCAACACTGCTGAACTGGGAAGGAAGGCAACACTGCTGAACTGGGAAGGAAGGCAACACTGCTGAACTGGGAAGGAAGGCAACGCTGCTGAACTGGGAGCGAAGGCAACACTGCTGAACTGGGAAGGAAGGCAACGCTGCTGAACTGGGAGCGAAGGCAACACTGCTGAACTGGGAAGGAAGGCAACGCTGCTGAACTGGGAAGGAAGGCAACGCTGCTGAACTGGGAAGGAAGGCAACGCTGATGAACTGGGAAGGAAGGCAACACTGCTGAACTGGGAAAGAAGGCAACGCTGCTGAACTGGGAAGGAAGGCAACGCTGCTGAACTGGGAAGGAAGGCAACGCTGCTGAACTGGGAAGGAAGGCAACGCTGCTGAACTGGGAAGGAAGGCAACACTGCTGAACTGGGAAGGAAGGCAACACTGCTGAACTGGGAAGGAAGGCAACACTGCTGAACTGGGAAGGAAGGTAACACTGCTGAACTGGGAAGGAAGGCAACACTGCTGAACTGGGAAGGAAGGCAACACTGCTGAACTGGGAAGGAAGGCAACACTGCTGAACTGGGAAGGAAGGCATCACTGTATATTAAGAACTTGGGGAGAAGTCAACACTAACACTGACTGCTAATATTCTCAATCTTTAACACTACTGCCATCTCCTGGTAAGAGGAGGCATGACATTTGGAAGAGGAAATTGTTAATTGATAATATTCAGACCGTGACAGAAAGAGTGTAAATAGAGTTTGATGATGATATCAACACTATATGATAATGAGTACATTACCAATTTGTTTGAGAAAACAACATTCAAATCTATTTCAGCATAATCCTAATGAACAACACTTTTACCACTAGTTATTACCTATTGTAACAAGCAACAGCAATGAGCTTCAGCAAAGAACTATGTCACACATAAATCGCACTATTCTGACAGAAACATAATTTTAGAAACAATGGCAACAAAATGTAAGATCTATTTGCTGGAAGTTTAGCATTGAATTAGTCAGTTTCAGTCTCAACCAAAGCTGTTCACATCAGAGTAGACACTCTCTCCGCCCATCGCGTCACTCTTGGCCTTGGCTGGAGTTGTGTTTTGAGGGAAAGACAGGTCAGAGTACTGCAGCATGTCCTCACCGTTTCCCTGAGAAGAAAAATAACACAGACAAACAATTAGAACAACTATATTAAATCTAAGATTTATCTGAATTATACTTTATTCTGCACTTTATTGATTATTGAATATATCTGATTAATGATCTATACTTATGCCTTGGTCTTAGCTACTGCCAAAACGTAATAATGTCTCTTGAATAGTTGTGATGATTGCATGGCCAGTAGTTAATTACAATTAAGATAAAATAATTTCATACCTGATTGCTTTGCTGATCGGAACTGGAAACTTCACCACCGGTTTGAAGTGGGATGGTTCCTGCTTCAGGAAGAATACATCAAATTACTAGCTTTGATCAGTTAATTACCATTTCTGATCAAACAAGCAAGTATTTATCTCAATTAAGGCAGGGTGAACAAAACATACAGAAAATAACTACATAAGTATGCAGTGTAATAATATGCCAAATTACAGGAAACACATTAATATAATGTGATTTAATTCATTTTACCCATGGGGATGTCCAAATACTTACAGCCATGAATCTGATTATTTAATACCAAACTAAAAATGAAAACATATATACAAATCAACCAAATGCTTCTTAGAAAAAAACGTTATAATCACAATTGACTTACCATTACAACAGTCGCAGATCTTCTTATTCTTCCTTGTGTACATGAGGTAGATTATCAGAACGATACACATTAACAGTGCTTCCCCGAGGATGAATGTTACTGGAATCAGCACATTCCTTCTGGGGTTTTCTGTTCACATGGAAGACAAGAAAGCAGTCAGAAGTTAATCCCATCATCATATGGAATGCATATTCAGAAATACTGAAAATCTAGTGTTCTTCACAATAATTTCATTATGTACTGTATATCAAGTTAGTAAATGACTGTTCAACAGGGCCGAACACGTTAGCTGATATTAAATAAGTATCAGTTACCCTTCATCACCTACCAATATCACCTTTTGTTCCATTACAGTCTCCTTGTAGGACTGGGGAAGACACTGATGTGGACTCTGAGCCTACCAAATACATTTGTTTTTAATTTATTCCAAATGTAAAAGTATTTCAATCCAATATCTTCCTATCAACAATGTTTTTTGTGAAGTGGGAAAAAAAGCAACAAAGATACTTTTCAAAGGGACAAAAGTAAAACACCATTAGTTTCAATTACTGTTATTATAGACAGGACTCAATAGTCTTACTATGTACTTAAGAAAACTTAAAGAACACAAGTTGAAGTCATATAATCAAATGAGTTAACTAGTGGTTCTTAACTAGCGAAAAGATCTTTCATAATTACTGTTGACAATAACAAGGGATGCATTTCCAAATTTCACTTTTTCTGTGTACATGGCTGCTCAATAGTATATAGCTGAATAAATGAGCTTTTCCTCTGAAATGAGCACATTAAATTATTTTAGCTCATGTATTACATTGATATGCTGCGGAGTTGTAAACCTTTCCTTGTATGTCACATCACTTGAACTTGTATTGTACATTGCAATGACTTCAGTGTACTTTCTAATAACATGTTTAAACCAGAAGTTGGATAGCAACTTTTCAGTTAGTTGGACACATTCAAGGGTCAAACGCTCCCCAAGCTTAACGGTCACTGTATGGAGATGGTCAGTGACAGAATCTGTTGGAGAAACATAAAATACTACACTTGTTGAACTTAACTGAAAATGTGTTAATTATTTATGAACACACCAATAATGAAAATTAGAAATGATAATGAAGCATTGGGTCATACTTACAGACTGTGTTGACCAAAAGGATAAATACACAGGGTCGGATCATCTTTGCAGCTTCAGACTACTAAAGAAACCAATACACAGGGCTGGATCACTTCTGCAGCTAGTAAAGAAACCCCCATTTGAATTGTTTTGCTGTACTAAGGAGAGGTTGGCTAAACTTATTAGCCATTTTGATTGGTTGTCTCAGGTTAGATGGTCTGTGAAAGGCCAACGTCATCCACAAGACATATTGCTATATTGGGCTCAGAAATGTTATGCAAGTTGGTTGATATGAAGCACCTTTTTGTCATATGTGTGGACCTTTTATAGGTCCAGTTTATGGCTAGTGAAGAGAACAATCCATGGAAAACGTTAAACATGACAGAGATGGAGCCATGCAAAGCTACCAATGATGCTAGGTACAGAACATTTTAGTCTGTCTTATTTTATGAGGAAACCTCTAAGCAAGCTATTTAATTTCATTATCAACTACAGTGTGTCACATTCACATTATTTTCACTAACATCTATAGGACAGTCACATGGCTAACATTTATAGATCTAGCGTTCACTGCAGGTTCAATATTTTCTATTTCAGGAGACTTTTTGTCATCTTGTCTGAGATGTAGTTTTTAGAGTATAAATATACAATGTGGTTGTGTGTTCAGAGATGGACAGATATGTGGAGGGCAGGTTTACCAGACCACAGACAGCAACTTAAAAGTGAGACACTAACTTCAACGTTCAGATAAATGTGTGCCAAGTTCACACAACCATTATTGTTGACATTTTGTAGTTAAAACCTTGTTTTGCTTGTCAGAAGAAACTGAAACTATTTGGCGAACAGGATAACCTTTGGTATAACAAATATTGGAGAAATACAATTTTTGATTTAACTGAAGAGCCTGTGTGAAATAAATGTTTTATACAGCAAAATACACGTCTTACAATAGCTGCATTGTCTTTTGTGTTCACAGGTAGATTATAAGGTAATTCTATGCAGGATCTAATATAAAGTCAAGCTGTATCCAGGCCGTGATTGGGAGTCCCATAGGGCGGCCCACAAATGGCCCAACGACGTCTGGGTTTGGCCTGTGTAGGCCGCCATTGTAAATAAGAATTTGTTCTTAACTGATTTGCCTAGTTAAATAATGGTGAAATAAAAATAAATACATTAAAAAGCTGGCATTGCTACACATTGTGGGTAATAAATCATCAGTGACTTTGTTTGAAGATGTGAAACATGATTTATTCCTCATTAGCAGAACATCACTGCCATCATGTGGCTACAGAATTAACAGAATCTAATCAGAAAACAAAACTGTGCTTTTTGGTCTTCATTTAAGGTTAGCGTTAGGTATAAGGTTAGCAGTTTGGTTAAGGTTAGCGTTAAAGTTAGGTTTAAAATCAGATTTTAAGAAGATAAGTTGTAGAAAGAGGTGGCAGGGTTTATGACTTTCTGGTTGTGGTAACTACTGACGACCCAGAAAAGGGAATCAAGTACAGCAGAAGTTATATTTTCCTGCAATCGAAACAACTACAATAAGGGAAGAAACATGCAGTAAAAAAATAAATCAATGGAACAAGAGTTTGAGGATGAGGTCATGGTAGGGCCACCACACAAAGACTCTATTAAACACAACACAAATCTACCTGGGATGTATACTTTTATACTTTATGGTTGAAGTGGTAGGTTGAATTGTTTGGATGATAACAATGTTGTCTTATGCTTTTGATTTAAGTTTATAAAAATAAGAAATTGTGAAATATCTCATTTGCAAGAGTTTTTTGTTGTTGAGCAAACTCACATCAAACTAATCAGGGGATTTGGAGGAAAACCTTTTTCAATCAAGCATAAAGCTAATTGTAACATGTGGAAGTTCAGTTTTCAGTAAGGTAGGCCTACTGATGGTGATAAAATCTTGAAGCCCATTCAAAACAGTATGGGACTTGATCCAGGAAGTATGTGGAAACCCCTTCAAGTAAATGGATTCGGCTATTTCAACCACACCAATTGCTGACAGGTGTATAAAATCAAGCACACAGCCATGCAATCTCCATACACAGTAAGAGGTCGCTCCATACACTGCCAGGTCGCAGTTGTAAATGAGAACGTGTTCTCAACTAGCCTACCTGGTTAAATAAAGGTGACATAAAAACACAAACATTGGCAGTAGAATGGCCCGTACTGAAGAGCTCAGTGACTTTCAACGTGGCACTGTTATAGAATGCCACCTTTCCAACAAGTTAGTTTGTCACATTTCTGCAAATTTCTGAATAACTGTTCGTTGGGAGCTTCATGAAATTGGTTTCCATGGCCGAGTAGCCGCACACAGATCACCATGCACAATGCCAATCATCGGCTGGAGTGGTGTAAAGCTCGATTGGACAACTGGAGTAATGAATCACGTTTCACCATCTGGCAGACCGATAGACGAATCTATGTTTGAGCGGATGCCAGGATAATGCTACCTGCCCGAATGCATAGTGCCAACTGTAACATTTGGTGGAGGAGGAATAATAGTCTGGGGCTGTTATTCATTGTTCGGGCTAGGCCCCTTAGTTACAGTGAAGGGAAATCTTAACGCTACTGCATACAATGACATTCTAGACAATTCTATGGTTCCAACTCTGTCGCAACAGTTTGCGGAAAGCCCTTTTCTGTTTCAGCATGACAATGCCCCCATGCACAAAGCGAGGTCCATACAGAAATGGTTTGTCGAGATCGGTGTGGAATAACTTGACTGGCCTGCACAGAGCCCTGATCTCAACTCCATCGAACACCTTTGGGATGAATTGGAACGCCGACTGTGAGCCAAGCCTAATCCCCCAACATCAGTTCCCGACCTTAATATTGATCTTGTGCCTGAATGGAAGCAAGTCCCCGCAGCAATGTTCCAACATCTAGTGGAAAGTCTTCCCAGAAGAGTGGAGAAGCAAAGGGGGGACCAACTCCATATTAATGCCCATGATTTTGGAATTAGATTTTTGACGAGAACTTTTGGCTATGTAGTGTACGTTACTACTATATCTTTCACTAAATGTGTATGTATACCCGCAGCATTTCATAGCAAATGTATTGTCCTTGCCTCAAACTGTGGGATATTTAGCTTCAAAATTGTGAAATATGTTGCTGTAAAGTTAACACTGTTTTGTGTCTCAAATAATCTCACATACTGCATATCCACAGCACCACGCAAACAACACAACACAAAAACAAAACTCCCACTATGCAAGACATTCCCCAAGGTGATCACATTTTCTCAAACACTTCTGGTTTGTGTTTAACTTTCAAATACACACAATCCAACGGTATGTAGCTAGATAGTTCAGTCCTCCAGTTTGTTATTGATGGTGAATATGAGCTTTCCAATTGATGGCTATACATTTTTTTGCAGCAGTTAGACTTAGATTACAAAATGTTCCCTGATATTAAACATCAATTTTTACATTTTCCAACAGACATAGTCACGGAGATGGATGGATATGAATTCCTAGACACAATGAAATGATGGGTCATACATTATCCCAAAATGGTGTCAGTTTACCACAGGACTACAGCATATGTAATACGGTTCCTTTGGGCTTTTGCATCTTCAACAGAGATGTGACACTGCTGGGTGCATTACATTCATTCTGGCAGGAGTGTAGTAAGTGCTATGAATTATCTTAAATTGCAGTATATGTCTTAAATTGTAGGAGCAGGTTTGAACATTTTCACATATGTGACCAATGATTCTCCTTAATTTCAACCTTATAGGTCCTGAACCATCATGTAGAGTTTCAATCAACCCTTGATGTAACTTGGCAATCAATTTATTTGGCGTAGCAGCTTCTTTCAAAATGTAGGTTCATCCAGATTCTGTAGAAGCGATTAAATAAGATTTCTGATTTGTAAGATATTATAGAAATCGGCCTTGGATAAATCTTTTTTTTTTATGGATTGAATGACAGTAGAGATCCATCATAGTACACATGTAAAAAATTAATGATACCACTTTGGAACCAGGAATTAATAAAGGTGTTGTCATTAAACACTGGAGGTAAGGTTGGTTTAATCCAAATAGTGGTGCCTGGCGATGTTTGCTTCTTTCCACCTCATGAATTCTTTTAGGTTTTCCCAAATACGAATGGAATTGAGAATCATTGGATTGTCCGTTTTTTCTTCAACACCTTCAACACCCGATGTAGTGAATATATTTTAGATCATACGGTATTACATTTATGGCTTGGATACTCCTCCATGCACAAGGACAGTCTGCTGTCCATTGTTTAAGCGAACGCTGCTGTCCAAGACCTCCAGCTTTATAGGCTAATCTGACACTTGAGGTCTTTCCATTCCACTTTTTTTTTTAGAGCAGGTCATTTGTTTTATTTAAAACGTTGGAAGGATTTGAAACTGGTAAGGCTCGGAATATATACATCAAACTTGCTAATATATTCATGTTGTGTCACGTTCCTGACCTTATTTCCTTTGTTAGTCTTTGTTTAGTTGGTCAGGACGTGAGCTGGGTGGGCATTCTATGTTTTGTGTTTCTATGTTGGGTTTGTTGTTTGGCCTAATATGGTTCTCAATCAGAGGCAAGTGTTTGTCATTGTCTCTGATTGGGAACCATATTAAGGTAAAGGTATCAAATGTTATCAAAGGTATCAAAAGGTATCAAAAATTAAGGTATCAAATGTTGATCTCCACCAAGCTCTATGCCTCGGATTGAGCCATGAGTTATAATTATTGATGCTAGGATCATCCCTGTCTTGTCCCTTTTGAAAACTTAAATTATTCAGAGATCTGTCCATTGTTCATATAGATGCTTCAGGGGATGTGTATAATAGCTCAATACAGGAAATAAATACTGGACCAAAACCAAACTTTTTTAAGACGGCCACCAAACATGCCCATTTTACCCTTTCGAATGCTTTTTCAGCATCTGTTGATACTACCACTTTGGGAGTGTTCCAGTTCTATGTATGATGGATTATATTGAAAAAACTGAGGAGATTGTCTGTCCTGTTCCGTATAAACCCTGTTTGATCTGAGTGAATCAACTTTTGTATTACTGTTTCTATGCGAAATCTTTGTTTTTAAGTAGGCTGATTATAGCCAAACATAGTGACTGGGGAAGTTCATTTTTCTATAGAGCTGCTGTGGGCATAAGTAACATAGGCTTTAGTAATATTGGGAAAAAAGTGTCTATAAAATTCCGCTGGGAAGCCATCATTACCAGGAGATTTCCCATTTTGTAGATTATTGATGGCTTCCAACAATTCACCTAGGGTAATGTTTCTATCCATATTCATTTTCTCTGGTTCACTTCTAAATGGTAAAATGGCCCTACTAATGCTGCAATATGTAACTTTTTAGGTGACCTGACCAAATTCACATGGAAATAGATCTGTCATTCTCATTGAAAGAAAGTTTAAGAATTGGTAGATTTGCTCTATGTGCGCTATTTCCAGTGGCGACCCCTCATTCATGTCAGGTGGGGCAGAGCCCATATAGTACCAGTCAGAAGTTTGAACATGCCTACTCATTCCAGGGTTTTTCTACATTTTTACTATTTTCTACATTGTAGAATAATTGTGAACACATCAAAACTATGAATGAACACATATGGAATCATGTAGTAACTAAAAAAGTGATAAACAAATCAAAATATATTTTATATTTGAGATTCTTCAAAGTAGTCCCCCTTTGCATTGATGACAACATTGCACACTATTGGCATTCTCTCAACCAGCTTAACCTGGAATGGTTTTCCAACATTGTTGAAGGAGTTCCCACATATGCTGAGCACTTGTTGGCTGCTTTTCCTTCACTCATTCACATGCAACACCATGGGTCAGAAAAGGTTGAATACATTTGCCATGTTGTCAAGCCAGCATGATTTCTGCCGCGTTCAAAACTACTGGAAACTTGGAACTGGGAAATCTCAGACTTCAGTGAGTTCAAGACAACTTGGAACTAACAAAAAAATAGCTCTGACTGGGAAAATACACTTTGAATGGTCATCCAACTCGGAATTGCAAGTCGGGAACTCAGGCATATTTCTAGAGCTCCGACCTGAAGATCACTGACGTCATGATTCAACCTTGTTTTTTTGATTTCCCACTTGTCTTGAAAGCACCACAAATCCAGAGAATGCCAGACCTCGATGACAAAGTTTCATGACAACATTTCCCGACAAGAAGGACCCTAGCGCCAACTTACTGTTCAAGCGAGCACAGGACAGCTGTGAGTCCAAAAACATCTTGTATGCTGTTGCATAAATGATGTAATATGCCAGGGAGATATGTATACTGTAGCTAAGAAAGTAATGCTAAGTGTATGTTGTGTAGTAAGCTGTTAGTAGCCCATGTTCCTCACCCTAATATTTTGGTCCCTATCCACCTCATAACTTAGTCTACTGTTCTGACTTGGTGGTGTACATGTAGCCTATAACCTGTTTTAGAGAAATGTCATCATCAAATATTGTAAGAGCTTTCATTTTCTGCTTATATGCCCCCTTTATTTATCCAACAGTTCTGACTTGGTGTACAGGGAGAATATTGTTAGAACGGCCCATGTTCTGAATTCTACAGCTGTACATTTGAAAAGTGCTGAACAAATAGTTATATTGACTACGTTCGTCTTAGCTCGCTGATTAATGTCTGAATCAAAATTATGGATTGCGTCTTCTCCGCTCATCGTTCCCTTATACCATAGTTTGTACATCTCAATTGTCAGTAGAAACCACATATGTTTAAGCAAGTCATCCATATCAGCTATGTTTTTAAAAAAGGCAGTAAATGAGGCTGAATTATTTTTTTTGCTGCCAGACAAAACTCCATAGCCAGATGTAGCAGTGGTAAGGATTCCCTCCATGGTGCTGAAAAGAAAGCTCTGCTGTTGGGACAGCTTTATGTATACCCTAACAGTTTGTGGACAACGTTTGTCATTGTTAAATGTCTTTGACCTTTCTTTAAATAGGCAAGTCAGTTAAGAATAAATTCTTATTTACAATGACAGACTACACCAGCCAAATCCAGACAACGCTGGGCCAATTGTGCACCACCCTATGGGACTCCCAATCACAGCCAGGTATGATAAAGCCTGGATTCGAACCAGGGTGTCTGTAGTGATGCTTCTAGCACTGAGATGCAGTGCATTAGACCGCTGAGCCACTTGGGAGCCAAATGTATTGTTTAGTGTTTTGTTATGTAGTGGCTTTGCTGGAATGCATCTAAAACAAGTTGGGGGAGTTTGCCCCACCAAGATTTACATGCTAAAATTGCCACTGGCTATTTCTATGCTCCCCGATCTTAAATTAGTTTTTTTTCATCTTTTACTTTCGATTTTGTACACCAGCTTTAACCTCTTGTGGCTGAAGGGGCAGTATTGAGTAGCTTGGATGAAAGGTGCCCAGAGTAAACGGCCTGCTCCTCAGTCATAGTTGCTAATATATGCATATTATTATTAGTATTGGATAGAAAACACTCTGAAGTTTCATATGGCAGGCAAAAACCTGAGAAAAAATCCAAACAGGAAGTGGAAATTCTGAGGCTGGTCGAGTTTCAACCAAGATCCCATTGAAATCACAACGAGATATGAATGAGTTTTCACTTCCTACGGCTTCCACTAGATGTCAACAGTCTGTAGAACTTTGTCTGATGACTCTACTGTAAAGGGGGGCCGAAGGAGACAGGAATGAGTCACCACTGCCATGAGGTGACCATTCTTTGACCATGCGCGTTCACATGAGAGGGAGCTCCGTTCCATCGCTCATCTGGAGTCAATGTAATTCTCCGGTTGGAACGTTATTCAAGATTTATGTTAACAACATTCTAAAGATTGATTCAATACATCGTTTGACATGTTTCTACTTTCGTCAGGTTTTAGTGAACGCGCTTCGTGACTTTAGAATTGTTTATCAAACGCGCTAACCAAAGTAGCTAATTGGACATAAATAACGGACATTATCGAACAAATCAAGCATTTATTGTGGACCTGGGATTCCTGGGAGTGCATTCTGATGAAGATCATCAAAGGTAAGGGAATATTTATCATGTCATTTCTGGTTTCTGTTGACTCCAACATGGCGGCTAATTTGACTATTGTTCTGCGCGCCGTCTCAGATTATTGCATGGTTTGCTTTTTCCGTAAAGTTTTTTTAAAAATCTGACACAGCGGTTGCATTAAGGAGAGGTTGTAACGTTCGTCATATTCCTCCTCCTCGGATGAGGAGGAGCATGGACCAACACGCAGCGAGGTATGCAGACATAAAGAATTTATTTAACAAGACGAACACTGACACGAAATACACTTGAATAGAATACAAAACAACAAAACGACGTAGACAGACCTGAACTTGAGAACTTACATAGACACGAAGAACGCACAAACAGGAAAGACTAGCCAAACGAACGAACGAACGAAACAGTCCCGTGTGGTAGACACAGACACAGGAACAATCACCCACAAACAAACAGTGTGAACACCCTACCTTAAAACTTCTTCTCAATAGGGGGTGCTGTTTGCACTTTGTAATAATTTCGTTCCCAAATTAAACTGCCTCGTACTCAATTCTTGCTCGTACAATATGCATATTATTATTACTATTGGATAGAAAATACTCTCTAGTTTCTAAAACCGTTAGAATTATATCTGTGAGTAAAACAGAACTGGAGCTAGAGCAATTTTCCTATGAGGATGTGAGAATGCTGAAATCTGCCGGCTGTTCTGAGATCCGTTTATAAATCTGCCTGTCTTCTATTGGTTGAGATGCACTGCATACGCCTTCCCCTGGATGTCAGCGAATAGTGAGAATTGAAATGGTGTTGCTAGGCAGATCTGAGAGCTTATAAATGGCCTGGGAACGTGGGGTCCGGCCTTTGTTCACTTCGCTCTGACGCCGAAAGGACCTCTGGCTGTCGTGATAGAAAGCTCCCTTTATAGCTCTTAGATATATCCGGCTCTGTTTTTATTTGATATAGGTGTTAAAGACATCATAATGTTGTTATATTAAACCGAGTTATATCAGTTTATATCGGTATATTGCGATTTTCGGATATTTATTTGTACTGCGTTTTAGTGAGTCGGACACGTCTTTGCCACATGGCTAATGTTTACTGCTAATTCGAACGTTGAAGAGGACAATGTACAACCAAGCAACGATTCTTTTGGACTAAGGACACCTTGCCCAAGATTCTGATGGGAGTTCATCAAAAAGTAAGAACTATATATGATGTTAATTCGTTGTTCTGTTGAAAAATGTAGAACTCATATTCTGCCATTAATCTAGGTGCGGTCTCGCTTTAACGCACGATGTATGTTGTAGTAACGTTAATTTTAAAAATCTAACACAGCGATTGCATTAAGAACTAATGTATCTTTCATTTGCTGTCCAACCTGTATTTTTTAGTCAAGTTTATGATTAGTTACTGATTAGACTAGGTGCCTCTCCCAAGATTTCTCCCGACATATTGTTGGCAGCCTGGCTACTTTTCTCATTGTATAACCACGATTTGTGCCGCTAAATATGCACATTTTCGAACAAACTCTATATGTATTGTGTAATATGATGTTATAGGACTGTCATCTGATGAAGTTTTGAGAAGGTTAGTCAAAAATGTAATATCTTTTGCTGGTTTATTCGCTATCGCTAACGTGCATGAATCAATGCTGCTGTGTGGTTGGCTATTGTAGTAAGCTAATATAATGCTATATTGTGTTTTCGCTGTAAAACACTTAAAAAATCTGAAATATTGGCTGGATTCACAAGATCTTTGTCTTTCATTAGCTGTACGCTGTGTATTTTTCAGAAATGTTTTATGATGAGTATTTAGGTAATACACGATGGTCTCTGTAGTTATTCTAGTTGCTTTGGTGAGAGTTGTGATGGTGGCTGCAATGGTAAACTATGATTTATACCTGAAATATGCACATTTTTCTAACAAAACATATGCTATACAATAAATATGTTATCAGACTGTCATCTGATTAAGTTGTTTCTTGGTTAGTGGCTATTTATATCATTATTTGGTCTAAATTGTGATAGCTACCTATGCAGGAAAAAATGGTGGGAAAAAAAGTTGTGTCTTTTGCTATCGTGGTTAGCTAATAGATTTACATATTGTGTCTTCCCTGTAAAACATTTTAAAAATCAGAAATGATGGCTGGATTCACAAGATGTGTATCTTTCATCTGGTGTCTTGGACTTGTGATTTAATGATATTTAGATGCTAGTATTTACTTGTGACGCTATGCTAGGCTATGCTAGTCAGCTTTTTTACTGATGGGGGTGCTCCCAGATCCGGGATTGGGAGGAAGTAGAAGTTAATATGGTTCTCAATCAGAGGAAACGTCAAACACCTGCCCCTAATTGAGAACCATATCAGGCAACACATTGAACCCAACATAGAAACACATAACATAGAATGCCCACCCCAACTCACGCCCTGACCAACTAAACACATACAAAAACAACAGAAAACAGGTCAGGAACGTGACAGAACCCCCCCCCCCCCCTCAAGGTGCGAACTCCGGGCGCACCCCTAAAACTCAAGGGGAGGGTCTGGGTGGGCATCTGTCCGCGGTGGCGGCTCCGGCGCAGGACGAGGACACCACTCCACCATAGTCTTTGTCCCCCTCCTTAGCGTCCCTTGAGTGGCGACCCTCGCCCCCGACCCTGGTCCAGGAACCTACACCAAGGCCCCTCCAAAATAGCGGAGACAACTCAGGACAGAGAGGTAGCCCAGGACAGAGAGGTAGCTCAGGACAGAGAGGTAGCTCAGGACAGAGGGGTAGCTCAGGACAGAGGGGTAGCTCAGGACAGAGGGGTAGCTCAGGACAGAGGGGCAACTCCGGACTGAAGGGCAACTCCGGACAGAGAGGCAGCTCTGGACTGAATGGTTGCTCCGGACTAGATGCAGCTCCGGACTATATGGCAGCTCATGACTGGAGGGCAGCTCATGACTGGAGGGCAGCTCATGAATGAAGGGCAGCTCATGACTGAAGGGCAGCTCATGACTGAAGGGCAACTCATGACTGGAGGGCAGCTCATGACTGGAGGGCAGCTCATGACTGGAGGGCAGCTCATGACTGGCTGGCGGCTCTGGCAGCTCCTGACTGGCTGGCGGCTCTGGCAGCTCCTGACTGGCTGGTGGCTCTGGCAGCTCATGACTGAAGGGCAGCTCATGACTGGAGGGCAGCTTATGACTGGAGGGCAGCTCATGACTGGAGGGCAGCTCATGACTGGAGGGCAGCTCATGACTGGAGGGCAGCTCATGACTGAAGTGCAGCTCATGACTGGAGTGCAGCTCATGACTGGAAGGCAGCTCATGACTGGAAGGCAGCTTATGACTGGAAGGCAGCTCATGACTGGAGGGCAGCTCATGACTGGAGGGCAGCTCATGACTGGAGGGCAGCTCATGACTGGAAGGCGGCTCTGGTAGCTCCTGACTGGCTGGCGGCTCTGGCAGCTCCTGACTGGCTGGCGGCTCTGGCAGCTCCTGACTGGCTGGCGGCTCTGGCAGCTCCTGACTGGCTGGCGGCTCTGGCAGCTCCTGACTGGCTGGCGGCTCTGGCAGCTCCTGACTGACGGACGGCTCTAATGGCTCGGGACAGACAGGCGGCTCTGAAGGCTCGTGGCAGACAGATGGCTCAGATGGTGCTGGGCAGACGGATGGCTCAGATGGCGCTGGGCAGACGGATGGCTCAGATGGCGCTGGCCAGACGGATGGCTCAGATGGCGCTGGGCAGACGGATGGCTCAGATGGCGCTGGGCAGACGGATGGCTCAGATGGCGCTGTGCATACGGATGGCTCAGATGGCGCTGGGCAGACGGATGGCTCAGATGGCGCTAGGCAGACGGATGGCTCAGATGGCGCTGGGCAGACGGATGGCTCAGATGGCGCTGGGCAGACGGATGGCTCAGATGGCACTGGGCAGGCAGGCAGCTCAGACGACGCTGGGCAGACGAGCAGTGCAGGCGGCGTTGAGCAGATGAGCAGTGCAGGCGGCGTTGGGCAGACGGCCGACTCTGACCTGCTGAGGCGCACAGTAGGCCTGGTGCGTGGTGCCAGAACTGGTGGTACCGGACTGGAGACACGCACCTCAAGGCTAGTGCGGGGAGCAGGAACAGGGCACACTGGTTTCTCAAAGTGCACTATAGGCCTGGTGCGTGGTGCCGGAACTGGTGGTACCGGACTGGAGGCACGCACCTCAAGGCTAGTGCGGAGAGCAGGAACAGGGCACACTGAATTCTCGAGGCGCACTATAGGCCTGGTGCGTGGTACCGGAACTGGTGGTACCGGGCTGAGGGCACGCACCTCAGGGCGAGTGTGGGGAGAAGGATCAGTGCGTACAGGGCTCTGGAGACGCACATGAGGCTTGGTGCGTGGTGCCGGAACTGGAGGCACTGGGCTGGAGACATGCACCACAGGGAGAGTGTGTGGAGGAGGAACTGGGCTCTGGAGACGCACTGGAAACATGGTGCGTGGTGTAGGCACTGGTGGTACTGGACAGACCGGACCGTGAAGACGCACTGGAGGTCTTGAGAGCAGGGCTGGCACCATCCGCCCTGGCTGGATCTTCACCCTAGCCCGGCAGATGTGGGGAGCTGAGATGTTGCGCACCGGGCTAAGCACACGCACCGGGGACACCGTGCGCTCCACCGCATAACACGGTGCCTGCCCGGGACGACGCCCTCTCTCTCCACTGGAAGCACGGCTGGGAGAGCTGTAGCGGCGAGCTGGCAGAGGACGTGCAGGGCTAGGAAGGCGCACAGGAGGCCTGGTGCGTGAGGCTGGCACAGTCTTAACTAGACAGCTAGCACGCACCTCAGGACGAGTATGGAGAGCTGTTCCCGGTGACATCAACTCCCCGACACGTTCAGTCGGGCGGATGTCGTGCCTCATGCACCAAACCAGCACCTCCCTCATAACTCTCTCCTCCAATTTCCCCATTAACTCCTTCACTGTCTCTGCGTCGCTCACCTCCAATACCGCCCTGACCGGCTCCTTACGGTAAGCAAGGGGAGTTGGCTCAAGTCTCCTACTTGACCCAGCTACACTCCCTTTTATCCCCCCCCCCAAGAAATTTTTGGGTGAGCCTCTCGGGCTTCCAGCCGCTCTGCCTTGCTAGCGCCTCATAATGCCGCCTCTCCGCTTTCGCTGCCTCCAGCTCCGCTTTGGGGCGGCGACACTCCTCTGGCTCTGCCCAGGGTCCTTCTCCATCTAGGATTTACTCCCATGTCCATTCCTCCTTGTACCGCTGCTGCTGTCGCTGCTGCCGTTACCCCGCTGCTTGATCCTTTGTTGGTGGGTGATTCTGTAACGTTCGTCATATTCCTCCTCCTCGGATGAGGAGGAGCATGGATTGGACCAACACGCAGCGAGGTATGCAGACATAAAGAATTTATTTAACAAGACGAACACTGACACGAAATACACTTGAATAGAATACAAAACAACAAAACGACGTAGACAGACCTGAACTTGAAAACTTACATAGACACGAAGAACGCACGAACAGGAAAGACTAGCCAAACGAACGAACAAACGAAACAGTCCCGTGTGGTAGACACAGACACAGGAACAATCACCCACAAACAAACAGTGTGAACACCCTACCTTAATATGGTTCTCAATCAGAGGAAACGTCAAACACCTGCCCCTAATTGAGAACCATATCAGGCAACACATTGAACCCAACATAGAAACACATAACATAGAATGCCCACCCCAACTCACGCCCTGACCAACTAAACACATACAAAAACAACAGAAAACAGGTCAGGAACGTGACAGAGGTATATCTATAATTCCATGTGTATAACTTGTATTATCATCTACATTTATGATGAGTATTTCTGTGGAAACGATGTGGCTATGCAAAATCGCTGGCTGGCTCGCTAGCTAACATTATGTGTATGCTCTCCACTTTCTGGAGGACCGAGTTTTGAAATCAGTGGAATTCCAGTATGATAGCTAAGGAGGTGGAGGAAACACGAGTCTGGATTTCATCGTCAAACTAAGGCAACCATGCATGGCAGACAGGAGACGCGTCCAACCATGATGTAAACTGGTGAGATTTTCAGATATTACACGTTTCTAATTTTGACAAAGTGGTTTCATTTCAAGTGCACTGTTAGCTAGCTAACGTTAGATGGCTGGGTCGCTAGCTAACGTTATGTGTATGATCTTATTCTTCGTATCTCAGACACAATTGCTTGACTAGTTATAGCCATAGAACCTGCAGATTCATGCAGAGTAGTAACGTCATGAGTTGTGATTATGGTCCATTGTTTTGATAGTTACATTCTTAATTAACTTCTTGTGAATAGGGGGGCGCTGTTTTCACTTTGGAAAAAATCGTGCCCAAATTAAACGGCCTCATACTCTGTTCTAGATCATACAATATGCATATTATTATTACTATTGGATAGAAAACACTCTGAAGTTTCTAAAACTGTTTGAATTATATCTGTGAGTAAAACAGAACTCATTTGGCAGCAAACTTCCATACAGGAAGTGAAAATTCTGAAAATGAGGCTCTGTGTCAGGGCCTGCCTATTCAACTGGCTTTTATTTATGGATCTGTATGCATACCTTCCACTAGATGTCAACAGGCAGTGGAAGGTTGAATGGGGTGTCTAGCTTGATGTGAGGCCGAATAAGAGCTTTTGGAGAGACAGGCTCTTTTGTCAGTTTTCATCTGCGCGCCGGGGAACCTCACATTGTCTTCCGTTTTTGGACATGTGCCCTCCACATGGCTAGCCAAAGTTGCTAATTCGACAGAAGAAATGGACATTCTAAAACCAAACAACGATTTATTCTGGACCTAGGACTCCTTGCACAACATTCTGATGGAAGATCAGCAAAAGTAGGAGAATATTTATGATGTTATTTCGTATTTCTGTGTAATATGTTGGCTCTAACACGGCGGAGAATAGGTGAGCGCTGTCTCACAATAATGCATTCTGTATGTTGTAGTAAAGTTATTTTTAAAAATCTAACACAGCGGTTGCATTAACCTTTTCTCAATAGGGGGTGCTGTTTGCACTTTGTAATAATTTCGTTCCCAAATTAAACTGCCTCGTACTCAATTCTTGCTTGTACAATATGCATATTATTATTACTATTGGATAGAAAACACTCTCTAGTTTCTAAAACCGTTTGAATTATATCTGTGAGTAAAACAGAACTCGAGTTGGAGCAATTTTCCTATGAGGAAGTGAGAAATCTGAAATCGGCAGGCTGTTCTGAGGTCGGTTTATTAATTTGCATGTCTTCTATTGGTTGAGATGCACTGCATACGCCTTGCCCTGGATGTCAGCAAATAGTGAGAATTGGAATGGAGTTGCTAGGCAGATCTGAGGCCTTATAAATGGGCTGGCAATGTGGGGTCCTCTCTTTCTTTCCTTCGCCATGACGCAAGACAGACCTCAGGATGGCCTTCTAGGAAGCTCCCGTTATAGCCCTTAGATATATCCGGCTCTGATTTTATTCGATATAGGTGTTAAAGACATCATAATGTTGTTATTTTAAACCGAGTTATATCAGTTTATATCAGAATATTGCGATTTTCGGGTATTTATTTGTGCTGCGTTCTAGTGAGTTGGGCACGTCTGGCCCACATGGCTAATGTTTACTGCTAATTCCAAAGTTGAAGGCGACAATCTACAACCGAGCAACGATTCTTTTGGAAAAAGGACAACTTGCCCAAGATTCTGATGGGAGCTCATCAAAAAGTAAGAACTATTTATGATGTTAATTCGTTGTTCTGTTGAAAAATGTAAAACTCATATTACGCCATTAATTTCGGTGCGGTCTCGCTTTAACGCACGCTGTATGTCGTAGTAACGTTAATTTTAAAAATCTAACACAGCGATTGCATTAAGAACTAATGTATCTTTCATTTGCTGTCCAACCTGTATTTTTTAGTCAAGTTTAAATTTAGTTACTGATTAGATTAGGTGCCTCTCCCAAGATTTCTCCCGACATATTGTTGGCAGCTTGGCTACTATTCTCATTGTATAACCACGATTTGTGCCGCTAAATATGCACATTTTCGAACAAACTCTATATGTATTGTGTAATATGATGTTATAGGACTGTCATCTGAAGAAGTTTGAGAAGGTTAGTGAAAAAATTAATATATTTTGCTGGTTTATTCGTTATCGCTATTGTTGGCTTGAATCAATGCTGTTGTGTGGCTATTGTAGTAAGCTAATATAATGCTATATTGTGTTTTCGCTGTAAAACACTTAAAAAATCTGAAATATTGGCTGGATTCACAAGATCTTTGTCTTTCATTTGCTGTACACTGTGCATTTTTCATAAATGTTTTATGATGTGTAACGGCAGCCTTCCTCCTCTTCACGAGAAGAGAAGGTGTAGCAAGGATCGGACCAACACGCAGCGTAGCAAGTGCTCAACATGTTTAATTACGAAACTGTGAACACTTACAAATAACAAAATAATAAATGTGGCAAACGATACAGTCCTAGCTGGTGCATAAAAACACAAAGACAGGAAACAACCACCCACAATCCCCAACACAAAACAAGCCACCTAAATATGATTCCCAATCAGAGACAACACAAAACACCTGCCTCTAATTGGGAACCATATTAGGCCAAACATAGAAACAGACAAACTAGACCACCCAGCTCTCGTCCTGACCAACACTAAAACAAGCAAAACACACAAAAACTATGGTCAGAACGTGACAGTACCCCCCTCCTGAGGTGCGGACTCCGAACGCACTCCCTAAAACTTTAGGGGGGGGGTCTGGGTGGGCATCTGTCCGCGGTGGCGGCTCCGGCGGCGGACGAGGACACCACTCCACCATTGTCTTTGTCCCCCTCCTTAGCGTCCTTTGAGTGGCGACCCTCGCCGCCTACCTTGGCCTAGGAATCCTCACAAAGGGCCCCATCAGACTGAGGAGACAGCTCCGAACCGAGAGGTAGCTTAGGACCAAGAGGTAGCTCAGGACCGAGAGGTAGCTCCGGACGAACAGCAGCTCCGGACTGAATGGCAGCTCCGGACTGAATGGCAGCTCCGGACTGAATGGCAGCTCCGGACTGAATGGCAGCCCCGGACTGAATGGCAGCCCCGGACTGAATGGCAGCCCCGGACTGAATGGCAGCCCCGGACTGAATGGCAGCCCCGGAATGAATGGCAGCCCCGGAATGAATGGCAGCCCCGGAATGAATGGCAGCTCATGACTGGAGGGCAGCTCATTACTGGAGGGCAGCTCATGACTGGAGGGCAGCTCATGACTGTAGGGCAGCTCATGACTGGAAGGCGGCTCTGGCAGCTCCTGACTGGCTGGCGGCTCTGGCGGCTCCTGACTGGCTGGCGGCTCTGGCGGCTCCTGACTGGCTGGCGGCTCTGGCGGCTCCTGACTGGCTGGCGGCTCTGGCGGCTCCTGACTGGCGGGCGGCTCTGGCGGCTCCTGACTGGCGGGCGGCTCTGGCGGCTCCTGACTGGCGGGCGGCTCTGGCGGCTCCTGACTGGCGGGCGGAATCACATCTTGTGAATACAGCCATCATTTCTGATTTTTTAAATGTTTTACAGGGAAGACACAATATGTAAATCTATTAGCTAACCACGTTAGCAAAAGACACCACTTTTTTACTCCACCATTTTTTTACTCCATCAGTAGCTATCACAAATTCGACCAAATAAAGATATAAATAGCCACTAACCAAGAAACAACTTCATCAGATGACAGTCTGATAACATATTTATTGTATAGCATGTGTTTTGTTAGAAAAATGAGCATATTTCAGGTATAAATCATAGTTTACCATTGCAGCCACTATCACAACTCTCACCAAAGCGACTAGAATAACTACAGAGACCATCGTGTATTACCTAATTACTCATCATAAAACATTTCTTAAAAATACACAGCGTACAGCAGATGAAAGACACAGATCTTGTGAATCCAGCCAATATTTCAGATTTTCTAAGTGTTTTACAGCGAAAACACAATATAGCGTTATATTAGCTTACCACAATAGCAAACATCACAACAGCATTGATTCAAGGCAAAAATAGCGATAACGGATAAACCACCGAAATATATTAATTTTTTCACTAACCTTCTCAGAATTCTTCAGATGACAGTCCTATAACATCATATTACACAATACATATAGAGTTTGTTCGAAAATGTGCATATTTAGCGGCACAAATCGTGCTTATACAATGTGATTAGTGTCCAAAACCTCAAGCAATCTGTCCGGCGCCATCTTGGAGAGGCACCTATTCTAATCGAAAACTATTCATAAACTTGACTAAAAAAATACAGGTTGGACAGCAATTGAAAGACAAATTAGTTCTTAATGCAATCGCTGGGTTACATTTTTAAAATTAACGTTACTTCAAAATACAGCGTGCGATAAAGCAAGGCTGCACTGCAAGTAATGGCGGCTTATGCATTTGACTTTTTTCAACAGAACAACGAATTATCAGCATAAATAGTTCTTACTTTTTGATGAACTCTCATCAGAATCTTGGGAAAGGTGTCCTTTGTCCAATATAATCGTTGCTAGGTTGGAGAACGTCCTCTTCAACGTTGCAATTAGCAGTAAATATTAGCATTTGAGCCAGAGATACCCAACTTCCTACAACGCCACGAAAATAAATACCCGAAAATCGCAATATACTGACATAAACTGATATAATTCGGTTCAAAATAACAAGATTATGATGTCTTTAAAGCCTATATCGAATAAAAACACAGCCGGAAATGTCTAAGATCTATAACCGATGCTTCTCGTACAATGTGCCAAGGTCCTCAGTGCGTCAGAGCGAAGGGGGAAAAGAACGATACACGTCTTTGCCAAGTCATTTATAACCTTTGAGATCTACGTAGAGACTCCATTTCAAGTCTCCCTATTCGCTAACAACCAGGGGAAGGCGTATGCAGTGCATCTAAACCAATAGAAGACAGGCAGAGTTATACACAGGTCTCAGAGCAGCTTGGAAAATTTGGCATTCTCACATCCACATAGGAAAATCGCTCTAAGTCCAGTTCTGTTTCACTCACAGATATAATTCAAACGGTTTTAGAAACTAGAGAGTGTTTTCTATCCAATAGTAATAATAATATGCATATTGTACGAGTAAGAATTGAGTACGAGGCAGTTTAATTTGGGAACGTCATAATTACAAAGTGCTAACAGCTCCCCCTATTGACAAGAAGTTAAGTGTCTGGAAGTAGCTAGCCAATGTTAGCCAGTTAGCTTGGGTGCTTGACTGTAGTTGTGAGGTCAGAGCTTTTGGAACAACCCTACTTATTGGCCAGAGCGTCCAGTGTGCGCTCTGAACGCAAAACGCTCTGAATTTACGAACAGACAATCTGACAGCACAGTTTCAGTCACCAACGCTCTGGATAACATAACAGCCTAACCAGCTCTGCTATGGCAAGTAATGTTCAGTGAGCTGTTCTCTCTCTCTTAGATGTCTAGAAGTAGCTGGCAAGTTAGTACAGAACGGTTTGATCAATCCTTAAAGAGATGGGTGGGGTTAAGGCTTAAGAGGGTGTGAACAATGCTGAATGTGTGTAGACAAAAAAGGGCTCTCCAACAGTAGTACCAAAACATTGAAAGACGGTTTTCTCAAAGTGAGTTTACAAGTTGATCAACTTTCAAAGCAGAATTACTTTCCCATTATTTCCTCAAATGCAGTGTATGATATACCATTTTGTATTTCTGAGTCTCTACTTTTATCCAATGTAAAAAACAGAAATTCAAATGTTGCTACATAAGACAAAATCCAGGTGGTAAGTCACATATTGGCAGAAAGCTTAACCTTTTCTCAATAGGGGGTGCTGTTTTCACTTTGTAAAAATTCGTTCCCAAATTAAACTGCCTCGTACTCAATTCTTGCTCGTACAATATGCATATTATTATTACTATTGGATAGAAAACACTCTGTAGTTTCTAAAACCGTTTGAATTATATCTGTGAGTAAAACAGAACTCAAGTTGGAGCAAACTTCCTGTCAGGAAGTGAGAAATCTGAAATCAGGCACTCTGATCTAGGGTCAGTTTATTAATTTGCATGTATTCTATTGGTCGACATACACTGCATACGCCTTCCCCTAGATGTCAGCAAGCAGTGAGAATTGGAATGGAGTTGCTAGGCAGATCTGAGGCCATATAAGGGCTCTTGGAACCGGGGGTGCACTCTTTTCAACATTCGCCATGACGCAAGACAGACCTCAGGATGGCGTTCTGGAAAGCTCTCGTTATAGGCCTTAGATATATCCGGCTCTGATTTTATTCGATATAGGTGTTAAGAACGTCATAATGTAGTTATTTTAAACCGAGTTATATCATTTTATATCAGTATATTGCGATTTTCGGAATTTTCTTAGTGCTGCGTTATAGTGAGTTGGGCACGTCTTCGCCACATGGCTAATGTTTACTGCTAATTCCAAAGTTGAAGGCGACAATCTACAACCGAGCAACGATTCTTCTGGACAAAGGACAACTTGCCCAAGATTCTGATGGAAGCTCATCAAAAAGTAAGAACTATTTATAATGTTAATTCGTTGTTCTGTTGAAAAATGTCAAACTACTATTCCGCCATTAATTTCGGTGCGGTCTCGCTTTAAGAACTAATTTGTCTTTCATTTGCTGTCCAACTTGTATTTTTTAGTCAAGTTTATGAATAGTTTTCGATTAGAATAGGTGCCTCTCCAAGATGGCGCCGGACAGATTGCTTGAAGTTTTGGCCACTAATCACATTGTATAACCACGAACGCTATATTGTGTTTTCGCTGTAAAACACTTAGAAAATCTGAAATATTGGCTGGATTCACAAGATCTGTGTCTTTCATTTGCTGTACGCTGTGTATTTTTAAGAAATGTTTTATGATGAGTAATTAGATAATACACGATGGTCTCTGTAGTTATTCTAGTTGCTTTGGTGAGAGTTGTGATGGTGGCTGCAATGGTAAACTATGATTTATACCTGAAATATGCACATTTTTCTAACAAAACATATGCTATACAATAAATATGTTATCAGACTGTCATCTGAGGAAGTTGTTTCTTGGTTAGTGGCTATTTCTATCTTTATTTGGTCGAAATTGTGATAGCTACCTATGCAGGAAAAAAATGGTGGACAAAAAAAGTTGTGTCTTTTGCTATCGTGGTTAGCTAATAGATTTACATATTGCGTCTTCCCTGTAAAACATTTTAAAAATCAGAAATGATGGCTGGATTCACAAGATGTGTATCTTTCATCTGGTGTCTTGGACTTATGATTTAATGATATTTAGATGCTACTATTTACTTGTGACGCTATGCTAGGCTATGCTAGTCAGCTTTTTTACTGGTGGGGGTGCTCCCGGACCCGGGATTGGGAGGAAGTAGAAGTTAACTCTTGGCTTGGGGGTAGAAGCTGTTCAGGGGTCCTGTTGGTTCCAGACTTGGTGCATTGGTACCGCTTGCTGTGTGGTAGCAAAGAGAACAGTCTTATGACTTGGGGGTCTGGAGTCTTTGACAATTTTTAGAGCATTCTTCTGACACCGCCTGGTATATAGGTCCTGGATATCATGGTGCTCGGCCCCAATGATGTACTGGGCCGTACACACTACCCTCTGTAGCTCCTTGCGGTCAGATGCCAAGCATTTGCCATACCAAGCGGTGATGCAGCCAGTCAAAATGTTGTCAATGGTGAAGGAGTAGAACTTTTTGATTATCTGAAATTTTTTCAGCCTCCTGATGTCAAACTCAAATGTTCTGTACCTAGCAACGTTTGCAGCCTTGTACAAATGAATCAGTCTTGTTTTTAAATGTTCCACTGATTGTTCTCCTCACTATTTGTAGGTTCTTAACAAACAGCGTAAAAACTCAAACGGCTAACTAGGAAACAAGTTCACAACTGAGTGAAATAGCTGGAAAGACAAAGACAAGCGCATATATTTATACCCTCCTACTAGGATGAGTCAACTCATTGCACATCTAGACAGCCAATCCATCTCTGTTTTTAAGTCAGGAAAATAATTGGTTCCTCTCATTGGTGTAGTCATCGTCCTGCCTCCTATGTGTACGTCATAGCACTGTTCCTTCTCACTTCATCTGACCTGAACTCAGTACGAATTCCTCACTCCTCCCTAATTCACGGCTGTCCTACCTTAAAAACCTCTTAAGGATCGGACGCCCCTTTTTTTTAATTTTCACCTAAAATGACATACCCAAATCTAACTGCCTGTAGCTCAGGACCTGAAGCAAGGATATGCATGTTCTTGATGCCATTTGAAAGAAAACACTTTGAAGTTTGTGGAAATGTGAAATGAATGTAGGAGAATATAACACATTAGATCTGGTAAAAGATCATTCAAAGAAAAAACATGCGTTTTTTTAGTTTTTTGTACCATCATCTTTCAAATGCAAGAGAAAGGCCATAATGTATTATTCCAGCACAGGCACAATTTAGATTTTGGCCACTAGATGGCAGCAGTGGTTGTGCTAAGATATAGACTGATCAAATGAACCATTGCATTTCTGTTAACATTTTGTATCAAGACCGCTCAAAGGTGCCTAATTGGTTTATTAATAACTTTTCAAATTCATAATTGTGCACTCTCCTCAAACAATAGCATGGTATTCCTTCACTGTAATAGCTACTGTAAATTGGACAGTGCGGTTAGATTAACTTCTTCTCAATAGGGGGTGCTGTTTGCACTTTGTAATAATTTCGTTCCCAAATTAAACTGCCTCGTACTCAATTCTTGCTCGTATAATATGCATATTATTATTACTATTGGATAGAAAACACTCTCTAGTTTCTAAAACCGTTTGAATTATATCTGTGAGTGAAACAGAACTCGAGTTAGAGCATTTTTCCTATGAGGATGTGAGAATGCAGAAATCTTCTTGCTGTTCTGAGATCTGTTTATAAATCTGCCTGTCTTCTATTGGTTGAGATGCACTGCATACGTCTTCCCCTGGGTGTCAGCGAATAGTGAGAGTTGAAATGGGGTTGCTAGGCAGAACTGAGAGCTTATAAAAGACCTCGGAACAAAGTGTCCGGCCTTTTTTCACTTCGCTTTGACGCAGGGAGGACATCTGGCTGTGGCTCTAGAACGCTCCGGTTATAGGCCTTTAGATATATCCGGTCATGTTTTTATTCGTTATAGGTGTTAAAGACATCATAAGGTAGTTAATTTAAACCGACTTATAGCAGTTTATATCAGTTTATTGCGATTTTCTGGAATTTCTTTGTCACGCGCTTTCACGAGTTGGACACCTCTCCTGCACATAGCTAGCGTTAGCTGCTATTTCTACAGGAGAAGAGGACATCTTTCAACCAAAAGACGATTGTTCTGGAGAAAGGACACCTTGCCCAAGATTCTGATGGAAGCTCGTCAAATAGTAAGAAGTCTTTATGCTGTTAATTCGTATTTATGTTGACAAATGTTAAACAATAATTCCGCCATGAATTTCGGTGCGGTCTCGCTTTAGCGCACGCTGTATGCGCAGTAACGTTAATTTAAAAAATCTAACACAGCGGTTGCATTAAGAACTAATGTATCTTTCATTTGCTGTCCAACATGTATTTTTTAGTCAAGTTTATGAATAGTTAATCGATTAGATTAGGTGCCTCTCCAAGATGGCGCCGGACAGATTGCTTGAAGTTTGGCCACTACTCACATTGTATAACCACGATTTGTGCCGCTACATATGCACATTTTCGAACAAACCCTATATGCATTGTGTAATATGATGTTACAGGACTGTCATCTGAAGAAGTTTATGACGGTTAGTCAAATTATATATCTTTTGCTTGCTTGTTACGATCGCTAACCTTTGCTGCTGGTAAATGGTGTTGTGTTTCTGGCTATTGTGGTAAGCTTATATAATGCTATATTGTGTTTTCGCTGTAAAACACTTAAAAAATCGGAAATATTGGCTGGAATCACAAGATGCCTGTCTTTCATTTGCTGTACACTATGTATTTTTCAGAAATGTTTTATGATGAGTATTTAGGTAATTCACGTTGCTCTCTGTAGTTATTCTAGTCGCTTTGGTGAGAGTTGTGATGGTGGCTGCAATGGTAAACTATGATTTATACCTGAAATATGCACATTTTTCTAACAAAACATATGCTATACAATAAATATGTTATCAGACTGTCATCTGATGAAGTTGTTTCTTGGTTAGTGGCTATTTCTATCTTTATTTGGTCGAATTTGTGATAGCTACTGATGGAGTAAAAAAAGTGGTGTCTTTTATTAACGTGGTTAGCTAATAGATTTACATATTGTGTCTTCCCTGTAAAACATTTTAAAAATCGGACATGTTGGCTGGATTCACAAGATGTGTACCTTTCATATGCTGTATTGGACTTGTTAATGTGTGAAAGTTAAATATTTTAAAAATATATATATTTTGAATTTCGCGCCCTGCACTTGATCTGGCTGTTGTCATAAGTGTACCGACGTCGGGCTTGCAGCCAGAAGAAGTTAACACCTATATCGAATAAAATCAGAGCCGGATATATCTAAGGGCTATAACGGGAGCTTTCTAGAACGCCATCCTGAGGTCTGTCTTGCGTCATGGCGAACGAAGGAAAGAGAGGACCCCACGTTGCCAGCCCATTTATAAGGCCTCAGATCTGCCTAGCAACTCCATTCCAATTCTCACTATTTGCTGACATCCAGGGGAAGGCGTATGCAGTGCATCTCAACCAATAGAAGACATGCAAATTAATAAACTGACATCAGAACAGCCTGCAGATTTCAGATTTCTCACTTCCTCATAGGAAAATTGCTCCAACTCGAGTTCTGTTTTACTCACAGATATAATTCAAACGGTTTTAGAGACTAGAGAGTGTTTTCTATCCAATAGTAATAATAATATGCATATTGTACGAGCAAGAATTGAGTACGAGGCAGTTTAATTTGGGAACGAAATTTTTACAAAGTGCAAACAGCACCCCCTATTGAGAAAAGGTTAATCAGATTATTGAAATTTTTTCAGGAGTTTTGGCGTGTTCCGTTCTCTGAGTTTGTTGACGATGGAGAGCTTCGAGCCACTTGGCAAGTTTTGCTTTCTCATTCGAGAGGGAAAAAGGACATTCTAAATCCAAACAACAATTGTTCTGGACAAAGGACCACTTGTACAAGATTCTGATGGAAGCTCAACAAAAGTAGGACCCATTTATGATGTTATTTCCTATTTCTGTCGAAAATGTGTCGTTGTGTTTTCCGCTTTGATTTTGGGCTCTGTCTCGCTATAACGTAAGCTGGATGTCGTACTGAAGTTATTTTTAGAATTCTAACACAGCGATTGCATTAAGAACTAAGCTATCTTTAATTTGCTGTCCAACAAGTATTTTTTAGTAAAGTTTATGAATAGTTATTTGATTAGATTAGGTGCCTCTCCAAGATTTCTCCGGACATTTTTATTGCATTTTGCCTACGTATTCACATTGTATAACCACGATTTGTGCCGCTAAATATGCACATTTTCGAACAAACTCTATATGCATTGTGTAATATGATGTTATAGGACTGTCATCTGAAGAATTCTGAGAAGGTTAGTGAAAAAATTAATATATTTTGCTGGTTTATTCGCTATCGCTAACGTGCCTTGAATCAATGTAGCTGTGTGGTTGGCTATTGTAGTAAGCTAATATAATGCTATATTGTGTTTTCGCTGTAAAACACTTAAAGAATCGGAAATATTGGCTGGATTCACAAGATGTTTGTCTTTCATTTGCTGTACAACATGTATTTTTCATAAATGTTTTATGATGAGTATTTAGGTATTTCAATTTGGTCTCTGTAATTGTTCTAGCTGTTTCGGTGCTATTTGTGATTGCAGGTGCAATGTAAAACTATGATTTATACCTGAAATATGCACATTTTTCGAACAAAACATAGATTTATTGTATAACATGTTATAAGACTGTCATCTGATGAAGTTGTTTCTTGGTTAGTTTGGTTGGTTCTTGGTTAGTTAGGTTGGTTTTGTGCAAGCTACCTGTGCTGTGAAAAATGTCTGTGCTTTTTTGTATTTGGTGGTGAGCTAACATAAATATACGTGGTGTTTTCGCTGTAAAACATTTTAAAAATCGGACATGTTGGCTGGATTCACAAGATGTGTATCTTTCATTTGCTGTATTGGACTTGTTAATGTGTGAAAGTTAAATATTTCAAAAAAATATATTTTGAATTTCGCGCCCTGCACTTGGCCTGGCTGTTGTCATAAGTGTACCGACGTCGGGCTTACAAAGAAGTTAACCAAATAGCTACCCTTTTTACACTAACTTTTTGACTCATCCATATGCTGCTGCTGCTGTTTACTATCTTTCACTTTATTCCTAGTTATATATACATATCTACCTCAATGACCTTATACCTGGCACTTCAACTCGGTACTGGTACCCCGTGTATAGCCAAATTATTATTAGTCATTGTGTATTTATTATTACTTTCTTATTACGTGTTATTCATTTTCTATTATTTCTCTATTTCGTTTTCTCTCTGCATTGTTGGGAAGAGCCCGTAAGTAAGCATTTCACAGTTGGTCTACACCTGTTCTTTAGGAAGCATGTGACAAATAAAATGTTATTTGATTTTATTAACTGGGTTGTTCCACGAAATGTGTGCCCTTTGCATCCCTTTGATATTTCAGTAGAAATTGTGCGCAAATATTTAATTTGAAAAGCTTGTTATATGAAATGAAGTGCCATTAAATATACACCATATGGAAAAATAAATACATCAAATTTTTTATATAAATAAAGATTTTCTAAAGTGCTACAAGTCAGAATTTTGACATGTCCCTCTATGCATCATCTGTGACTTCTAGAAAGTTGTTCAGTTGTTCAGTTGTTATCACTTAACCCCAAAGTTTTCACCATCATTGTAAAGCCTTATTTACAGTGCATTCGGAAAGTATTCAGACCGCTTGACTTTTAGCAAATTTTGTTACGTTACAGCCTTATACCAAAATGTATTAAATGTTTTTTGTTACCTCATCAATCTAAAAACAATACCCCATAATCACAAAGCAAAAACAAAAAAACAACAAAAATACACCAAACGGAAATATACCATTTGCATAAGTATTCAGACCCTTTACTCAGTACTTTGTTGAATCACCTTTGGCAGCGATTACAGCTTCGAGTCTTCTTGGGTATGACGCATCAAACTTGGCACACCTGTGTTTGGGGAGTTTCTCCCATTCTCTGCAGATCATCTCAAGCTCTGTCAGGTTAGATGGGGAGTGTCGCTGCACAGCTATTTTCAGGTCTCTCCAGAGATGTTCGATCAGGTTCAGGTCCGGGCTCTGGCTGTGCCACTCAAGGACATTCAGAGACTTGTCCCGAAGCCACTCCTGCGTTGTCTTGGCTGTGTGCTTAGGGTCGTTGTCCTGTTGGAAGGTGAACCTTCACCCCAGTCTGAGATCCTGAGTGCTCTGGAGCAGGCATTCATTAAGGATCTCTATGTACTTTGCTCCGTCCATCTTTCCGTTGATCCTGACTACTCTCCTAGTCCCTGTCGCTGAAAAACATCCCCACAGCATGCTTCTACCACCACCATGCTTCACTGTAGGGACGCTTGGCAATCAAGCCAAAGAGTTCAATCTTGGTTTCATCAGGCCAGAGAATCTTGTTTCTCATGGTCTGAGAGTCCTTTAGGTGCCTTTTGGCAAACTCCAAGCTGGCTGTCATGTGCCTTTTACTGAGGAGTGGCTTCCATCTGGCCACTCTACCATAATGGCCTGATTGGTGGAGTTCTGCAGAGATGGATGTCTTTCGGGAAGGTTCTCCCATCTCCACAGAGTAACTCTAGAGCTCTGTCAGAGTGACCATCGGGTTCTTGGTCACCTCCCTGATCAAAGCCCTTCTCCCCAGATTGCTCTTGGTCTTGGTGGTTCCAAACTTCTTCCATTTAAGAATGATGGAGGCCACCGTGTTCTTGGGGACCTTCAATTCTGCAGACATTTTTTGGTACCCTTCCCCAGATCTGTGCCTCGACACAATCATGTCTCGGAGCTCTATGGACAATTCCTTTGACCACATGGCTTTGTTTTTGCTCTGACGTGCATTGTCAACTGTGGGACCTTATATAGACAGGTGTGTGCCTTTCCAAATCATGTCCAATCAATTGAATTTACCACCGGTAGACTCCAATCAAGTTGGAGAAACATCTGAAGGATGATCAATGGAAACAGGACGCACCTGAGCTCAATTTCTAGTCTAATAACAAAGGGTCTGAATACTTATGTAAATAAGGTACATCTGTTGTTTTTTTGTTTTTGGAAAAATGTCAAAATAAGTGTTTTTGCTTTGTCATTATGGGGTATTGTGTGTCGATTGATGAGGATTTTTTTATATATCCATTTTCGAATAAGGCTATAACATAACAAAATGGGGAAAATGTCCAGGGGTAATTTCTGAAGAGTATTATTTATTTCATGTTATTGGTGATTAATTTTAATGGGGGAAAAAAGCTTGTCTCTCATTTTAAGATCAACCCTGTTACGTGATCTGAACTGTCTTTTAAGATGGTGGAATTATTCCTTTTTACATTTTGCACTATTCCTTTTTAAATATTGCACATCCAATAGTCAAATTAAAGTGTAAAAGCAGGTGAGCTGGTTCTACTCTTTTTGGACATTTTCTGGTGTTTTGTTGTCACCAAGTCAAACTTCTCAAAAGCTTTGGTTTTCAGTAGAAACTGGAACCATTTTGCATACAGTGTAAGCTCGTGGTAAGCTTGTGGACTTGTCATATCAAACAAACCCTTGTTTAGTATGACAGATTTAGGAGAAATAAGCGTTTTGATTTAAGTTCATTATAACTCAAGAACCAGTGAAATCAATGTTTTGTACAGCAGAAGACACACAGTATTTTACCACAGTTTAGTTGTTCGTTTTCTGTTGTTTTCCAATGTATATTTTCAAGCAATTAAACAGCTACACATGATCTTACATACTGTAAATTCAATCTTGAATTGCAACACATTTTGGCTGAAGTCCAGTCAATGACTTATTCCTCACTAGCCGAACTTCACTGCCATCACGTGGTTATAGAATGAACTGAATCTAATCTCAAGAGGGACCTATAACTGAAGCCTTGACAGACATCAAAACAATCATGTTGGCCCCCTTCAAAGACTGATATGGACTGAAATTAATTCAAACCCTCACTCTGTGTTCTTCCATCTATTCGGAATCGTATAGTTACTTTGAGCACAGTGAGGGTATGATTAGAGGCTAGATAAATATTTTGTCATTTCTTCTGAGATCAATGGACACTAATCAACTAATTAAAATAGTACGATTGGTCCAAAATCCCAAGTAATGTATGCTTGTCATCTAACTACTTAATGTTGAAAAACAATACAGGAGACAGTTATTCAGGTGGCAAATTAGTCATTTTATTTTAAACAGGAGACAGTTATTTAGGTGGCAAGTGAATAATTTTATTTTAAAGAGCCACTTCATATCAATCATCTTAATTAGCCAACAACAATATCGCCCCCATAGTGCACTGGCCATCCCTCTTCACAAGCAATGACAAGATTCCTGGTGGACGGGGGAGAACCCCTGTATCTACAGTGGGGATGACGATCCCCACCTATGTGGTTACATATGATTACAGGGAAGCTATTGGTGCTTTCAACCAGACCTCCGCCCCTAGGTGCGCCACCACCAGTACAAATGGCCCTCAACTCAGTTGAACCGGCTTTAATGAAGGTGTTTTTGTCTTTGCAGGTTCTGCCATCAGGCTCGGTCAATTTCAAGTAGCCCATCAGACCCTGACACTTTTGCATTGTCATTTCCTCCTTGACGTGCTGTTGGAGGAATTGTTGATAACGAATCCTAATGTCGGCCGGTTGACCGTGTACCATCACTGTGACACACATCAACACCAGGAACAGGAAAGCCCTCTGGAACACCATGGCATCAACTAAATGGAGAAACAGGAGGGGTAAGTTAGACTATTACTAGTTTATTACTATTACTATACAGTATATTACTATATCTTTCACTAAATGAAACAACAGGAGGGGTAAGACTGTTACTAGTATATTACTATTACTGTACAGTATAATGATGTAACGACCTTGGGTTTATAAGCGCGGATATCGACTCTGCCGCTCGAGCATGCTTTTGCGGCACAGTCGATAGCGCGCTGGACTTCCGGCGAGAAGGTCCAGGGTTCGAGACCTGCTCCCTGTCTGTTTCATTACATTGGTGTCAGAAGTGATCGGACCTTGCATCCACACAGTGCGTGTGCTTGGCCAGTGAGAGCGTTCCTATAAGACATAGAGCCGCAAGCTAGCGCGAGGACGCGCTCTTTGAAAAGAGGGAGCAGTGTAACGACCCAGGGTTTATAAGCACAGATATCGACACTGCCGCTGGAGCATGCTTTTGCAGCACAGTCGATAGCGCTCTAGACTTCACGCTCGAAGGTCGAGGGTTCGAGACCTGCTCCCTGCATGTTTCATTACAATAATATACCTTTCACTAAATGGAGAAACAGGAGAAGTAAATCAGACTATTACTAGTATATTACTATTACTATACAGTATATTACTATATCTTTCACTAAATGGAGAAACAGGAGAGCTAAATCAGACTGTTATTAGTATATTACTACTGCTCTACAGTATATTACTATATCTTTCACTAATTGGAGAAACAGGAGGGGTAAATCAGACTATTACTAGTATATTACTATTAATGACTGTACAATATAATACTGTAATTACCATCTTTCACTAAATGCAGTATGGGGAAGATAACACTGCTGTGTGTTTCAAATAATCTATTGATTAATATACCAGAAACAAGACAGGATATTAACATCTTTATATGTCAAAGCTTGTCAAATGTCTGAAAAAACGTTAGAAAGTAAGGTAGAGTAAGTAGAGTCATCATACTCCAAATAATATAGAAGTTCACAAACATAAACTGCATTACATTATTGAAATCATATTATGGTTATGAAAAATGTGCAATATTTTACTTGAGAGAGAAAGCACTTACCTCTGGCAATTGATTTCAATGGCCTTCGATGTGACTGATAAGTTGTTTTCTGTCCTCTCAGATATCTACAGATACAATACAGCATTAAGCAGAAACAACAATCTTCAGATACAGAACTATTCCTTATTGCTCTAGTACTGTAATGCTGAGGCAATTACATCTTACCTGTTTGTGTCTCCACTGTGAAGTGAGCAACTCTAACCTGATCCTCAACTTACATATATAAATATATACGCTTTCATGAACTTTGATTTGGTGACCCCTGGCACCTGTGTTGCAACATTGTAGTGGGATGAAAGGGTTTGAATTAGCTAACTATTAACAGTCAAATCCATTCAAAATAACTGTCAATCAGGAGAGATCTCACATCAAGTGTGATGCCAACCTTAGCAGTCCTTTTGCAAGTTATATTAATGTTATGGCAGTAGTTACGGGACCCAGTGTATGTGAATTCGGTTGTTGTGATTGAGATTGTAAGTGTGAGTTGAATTTAAGGCCAATATTCATTCATTTTCAGGTATTGGCGTTCCAGACAGCACTGTGTTGGATGGAGAGAGTTGACTGTTCATTTATAAAGTGACAGTTCTGTGGTGTGACTCATGACCCATTCAGCTGTGATGGCCAACACGCCACCTAATTTAAGACTTCTAAATCAAATGTCAACTCCCTCTGTTGGGGCAGCAGGTAGCCTTGTGGTTAGAGCGTTGGGCCAGTAACCGAAAGGTTGCTGGACTGAATCCCTGAGCTGACAAGATAAAAATCTATCGTTCTGCCCCTGAACAAGGCAGTTAACCCACTGTTCCCCGGTAAGCCGTCATTGTAAATAAGAATTTGTTCTTAACTGACTTGCATGGTTAATTAATAATAATTAAAGACAAGCTGCTATACCAATCAAACTCAGTTATGAAAATACTATTCAGAAATACTGATATCCATAGTTAATTGAATTCAACATTCTGCTCTTTGCTTCTAATTTGCCTTAGACAGAGAACTGGAAAATCAAATAAACCTGGAGTGTAACGGTAGTCCTCCTCCTCTTCATCCGAAGAGGAGGAGCATGGATTGAACCAAGGCGCAGCGTTTTGGAATGACATGATTTAATTAGGACAACGAAAACACGAACTTGACTATAAACTAACAAAACAACAAAACGGAGTAGACAAACCTGGACATGTGAACTTACATAAAACGCAGAACTCACGAACAGGAAAATGACTACACAAAAGACCGAACTCACAAACAAACCGAACAGTCCCGTATGGTGCGACAAACACTGACACAGGAGACAACCACCCACCACGAACACTGTGAAACAACCTACCTAAATATGACTCTCAATTAGAGGACAACGCAAAACACCTGCCTCTAATTAAGAGCCATACCAGGCAACCCTTAAACCAACATAGAAACAGAAAACATAGAATGCCCACCCAAACTCACGTCCTGACCAACTAACACATACAACAAACTAACAGAAATAGGTCAGGAACGTGACATAACCCCCCCCTTAAGGTGCGAACTCCGGGCGCACCAGCACAAAGTTTAGGGGAGGGTCTGGGTGGGCATCTGACCACGGTGGTGGCTCAGGCTCAGGACGAGGTCCCCACCCCACCATAGTCAATCCCAGCTCGCTAATCCCCCTCAGAATGACCACCCCTCTATTCCACCCACCTAATATATGCAACACAAAATAAAGGGACAGCTCCGGGACAAGGTAGCTCAGGACATAGAGGTAGGTGAGAATAGAGAGGTAGATAGAGAGGTAGCTCAGGATAGAGAGGTAGCTCAGGATAGAGGGGCAACTCCGGACTGAAAGGCAGCTCCGGACAGAGAGACAGCTCTGGACTGAGGGGCAGTTCTGGATTACTGGCAGCTCCGGACTGGCTGACGGCTCTGGACGCTCATGGCTGGCTGACGGCTCTGGACGCTCATGGCTGTAGGGCAGCTCATGACTGGAAGGCAGCTCATGACTGGAGGGCAGCTCATGACTGGAGGGCAGCTCATGACTGGAGGGCAGCTCATGACTGGAGGGCAGCTCATGACTGTCTGACGGCTCTGGCAGATCCTGTCTGGTTGGCGGCTCTGGCAGATCCTGTCTGGTTGGCGGCTCTGGCAGATCCTGTCTGGTTGGCGGCTCTGGCAGATCCTGTCTGGTTGGCGGCTCTGGCGGATCCTGACTGACGACTGGCTCTAGCGGCTCCTGACTGACTATCGGCTCTGACGGCTCGGGACAGACGGGCGGCTCTAATGGCTCGGGACAGACGGATGGCTCAGACGGCGCTGGGGAGACGGATGGCTCAGACGGCGCTGGGGAGACGGATGGCTCAGACGGCGCTGGGGAGACGGATGGCTCAGACGGCGCTGGGGAGACGGATGGCTCAGACGGCGCTGAGGAGACGGATGGCTCAGATGGCGCTGAGGAGACGGATGGCTCAGACGGCGCTGCGGAGACGGATGGCTCAGACTGATCCTGTCTAGCGGAAGGCTTTGGCTGCTCCTGTCTGGCGGAAGGCTCTAGCGGCTCCAGTCTGGCGGAAGGCTCTGTAGGCTCATGGCAGACGGGCGGCTTTGCAGGCTCATGGCAGACGGGCAGTTCATGCGCCGTTGGGCAGACGGCAGACTCTGGCCGGCTGAGACGCACTGAAGGCCTGGTGCGTGGTGCCGGAACTGGAGGCACCGGACTGGAGACACGCACTTCAAGCCTAGTGCGGGGAGCAGGGACAGGGCACACTGGACTCTCAAAACGTACTATTTGCCTGGTGCGTGGTACCGGCACTGGTGGCACCGGGCTGAGGGCACGCACATCAGGACGAGTACGGGGAGAAGGAACAGTGTGTACAGGGCTCTGGAGACGCACAGGTGGCTTAGTGCGTGGTGCCAGAACTGGAGGCACTGGGCTGGAGACACGCACCATAGGGAGAGTGCGTGGAGGAGGAACAGGGCTCTGGAGACGCACTGGAAGCCTGGTGCGTAGTGTAGGCACTGGTGGTACTGGGCTGGGGCGGGGAGGTAGTGCCGGAAATACCGGACCGTGCAAGCTTACTGGCTCCCTTGAGCATTGAGCCTGCCCAACCTTACCTGGTTGAATGCTCCCCATCACCCGACCAGTGCGGAGAGGTGGAATAACCCGCACCGGGCTATGTAGGCGAACCGGGGACACCATGCGTAAGGCTGGTGCCATGTAAGCCGGCCCGAGGAGACGTACTGGTGGCCAGATATGAAGGGCCGGCTTCATGACATTTGGCTCAATGCCCAATCTAGCCCTACCAGTGCGGGGAGGTGGAATAACCCGCACTGGGCTATGCACACGTACAGGAGACACCGTGCGCTCAACTGCGTAACACGGTGTCTGCCCGTACTCCCGCTCTCCACGGTTAGCCTGGGAAGTGGGCGCAGGTCTCCTACCTGCCCTTGGCCCACTACCTCTTAGCCCCCCCCCCAAGAAATGTTTGGGTAGTACTCACGGGCTTTTCGGGCTTCCGTGCCAGACGCGTCCCCTCATAATGCCGGTTCCTCTCTCCCGTTTCCTCCGCTCTCCGAGCTGCCTCCAGCTGTTCCCATGGGCGGCGATTCACCTCCACTTTAGCCCATGGTCCTTTTCCTTCCATGATCTCCTCCCAAGACCATAAATCCTGCTTCGTGCGCTGTCCGTTCCTCCCGTTACACCGCTGCTTGGTTCTGGTTATTTGGTGGGTGGTTCTGTAACGGTGGTTCTCCTCCTCTTCAACCGAAGAGGAGGAGTAGTGATTGAACCAAGGCGCAGCGTTTTGGAATGACATGATTTAATTAGGACAACGAAAACACGAACTTGACTATAAACTAACAAAACAACAAAACGGAGTAGACAAACCTGGACATGTGAACTTACATAACGCATAACTCACGAACAGGAAAATGACTACACAAAAGACCGAACTCACAAACAAACCGAACAGTCCCGTATGGTGCGACAAACACTGACACAGGAGACAACCACCCACCACGAACACTGTGAAACAACCTACCTAAATATGACTCTCAATTAGAGGACAACGCAAAACACCTGCCTCTAATTAAGAGCCATACCAGGCAACCCTTAAACCAACATAGAAACAGAAAACATAGAATGCCCACCCAAACTCACGTCCTGACCAACTAACACATACAACAAACTAACAGAAATAGGTCAGGAACGTGACATGGAGATAAACACTAGTTGATGCCAACAGCTGTTGGGAAGTCCAGGATTTCCAAATACATTTTTGGACTTTGGATTCGTGAAGAAAATTACTTGTTTTTTGGATCCTACAAGCTGATTGATTGATAGCAGGGAGTTATTCACCACAATCCCCTGAGCAATGCCTTTTAACAGCATTATCAATGCACTGTCCCACATCCCAGCCAGGGAATTCATAAATCTCCCCCCCCTTGGAAAAAAGCAGCTAAACATTATTTCCCCATAGTTCTAACCAAGCATTTTGATTGCAACACTTGGTGTTTGTCTATACTTTGCTGCCGCCTTTCCGACCTATCCAACAATGTTGATTGTGTTTTGCAATCTCTGCAGTGCCATAGAGAATTAACGTTTCCGGACAAGACTGACAGCTTCTCTGAACCAGACAAATTCATTTATCAGGATCATTATAATGGATATATCCAAATAAATGGCAATAGAAACATTTTTTAAACATATGAAAATCTTTTCAGCTACTTGATGTAATTGTGTGTTAGCTAGCAAAGGGGAAGTAGCTAGCCTCCATAGCAACCTTTTTTTGCGTAGAACGAACGTTCAGTCCACTTGGGTGGCAACCATACCAATAGAATCTGTCGATGTGCCCTTGAGCAAGGCACTTAACCCTAATTTAGTCCTGGAAAAATATTGGTCTAGTGATACACATCCTAAACATCCCCTGGCAACAATGTTCCTATTCAGCCATATTGACCTGAGAGTTAGAATACTAGAGATGATGTTCCTATTCAGCCATATTGACCTGAGAGTTAGAAAACTAGAGAGGATCCTCCCATTCAGCCATATTGACAAGAGTGTTAGAATACTAGAGAGGATGTTCCTATTAAAATCAAATCAAATCATCAAATCAAATTTTATTTGTCACATACACATGGTTAGCAGATGTTAATGCGAGTGTAGCGAAATGCTTGTGCTTCTAGTTCCGACAATGCAGTAATAACCAACGAGTAATCTAACCTAACAATTCCACAACTACTACTTTATACACACAAGTGTAAAGGGATAAAGAATATGTATATAAAGATATGAATGAGTGATGGTACAGAACGGCATAGGCAAGATGCAGTAGATGGTATAGAGTACAGTATATACATATGAGATGAGTTATGTAGGGTATATAAACATAAATTGGCATAGTTTAAAGTGGCTAGTCATACATGTATTACATAAAGATGGTAAGATGCAGTAGATTATATAGAGTACAGAATATACATATACATATGAGATGAGTAATGTAGGGTATGTAAACATTATTTTAAGTGGCATTGTTTAAAGTGGCTAGTGATATATTTTTACACAAATTTCCATCAATTCCCATTATTAAAGTTGAGTCAGTATGTTGGCAGCAGCCACTAAATGTTAGTGGTGGCTCTTTAACAGTCTGATGGCCTTGAGATAGAAGCTGTTTTTCAGTCTCTCGGTCCCTGCTTTGATGTACCTGTACTGACCTCGCCTTCTGGATGATAGCGGGGTGAACAGGCAGTGGCTCGGGTGGTTGTTGTCCTTGATGATCTTTATGGCCTTCCTGTGACATCGGGTGGTGTAGGTGTCCTGGAGGGCAGGTCGTTTGCCCCCGGTGATGCGTTGTGCAGACGTCACTACCCTCTGGAGAGCCTTACGGTTGTGGGCGGAGCAGTTGCCGTACCAGGCGGTGATACAGCCCGACAGGATGTTCTCGATTGTGCATCTGTAGAAGTTTGTGAGTGCTTTTGGTGACAAGCCGAATTTCTTCAGCCTCCTGAGGTTGAAGAGGCGCTGCTGCGCTTTCTTCACAACGCTGTCTGTGTGGGTGGACCAATTCAGTTTGTCCATGATGTGTACGCCGAGGAACTTAAAACTTACTACCCTCTCCACTACTGTCCCATCAATGTGGATAGGGGGGTGCACCCTCTGCTGTTTCCTGAAGTCCACAATAATCTCCTTTGTTTTTTTGACGTTGAGTGTGAGGTTATTTTCCTGACACCACACTCCGAGGGCCCTCACCTCCTCCCTGTAGGCCGTCTCGTCATTGTTGGTAATCAAGCCTACCACTGTAGTGTTGTCCGCAAACTTGATGATTGAGTTGGAGGCGTGCATGGCCACGCAGTCGTGGGTGTACAAGGAGTACAGGAGAGGGCTCAGAACGCACCCTTGTGGGGCCCCAGTGTTGAGGATCAGCGGGGTGGAGATGCTGTTACCTACCCTCACCACCTGGGGGCGGCCCGTCAGGAATTCCAGTACCCAGTTGCACAGGGCGGGGTCGAGACCCAGGGTCTCAAGCTTGATGACGAGTTTGGAGGGTACTATGGTGTTAAATGCTGAGCTGTAGTCGATGAACAGCATTCTCACATAGGTATTCCTCTAGTCCAGATGGGTTAGGGCAGTGTGGTTGTGATTGCGTCGTCTGTGGACCAATTGGGTCGGTAACCAAATTGGAGTGGGTCTAGGGTGTCAGGTAGGATGGAGGTGATATGGTCCTTGACTAGTCTCTCAAAGCACTTCATGATGACGGAAGTGAGTGCTACGGGGCGGTAGTCGTTTAGCTCAGTTACCTTAGCTTTCTTGGGAACAAGAACAATGGTGGCCCTCTTGAAGCATGTGGGAACAGCAGACTGGGATAAGGATTGATTGAATATGTCCGTAAACACACCAGCCAGCTGATCTGCGCATGCTCTGAGGACGCGGCTGTGAATGCCGTCTGGGCCTGCAGCCTTGCGAGGGTTAACACGTTTAAATGTTTTACTCACCTCGGCTGCAGTGAAGGAGAGCCCGCAGGTTTTGGTAGCGGGCCATGTCAGTGGCACTGTATTGTCCTCAAAACGAGCAAAAAAGTTATTTAGTCTGTCTGGGAGCAAGACATCCTGGTCCGCGACGGGGCTGGTTTTCTTTTTGTAATCCGTGATTGACTGTAGACCCTGCCACATACCTCGTGTCTGAGCTGTTGAATTGCGACTCTACTTTGTCTCTCTACTGGCACTTAGCTTGTTTGATTGCCTTGCGGAGGGAATAGCTACACTGTTTGTATTCGGTCATGTTTCCGGTCACCTTGCCCTGGTTAAAAGCAGTGTTTTGCGCTTTTAGTTTCAATCCACGGTTTCTGGTTTGGGAATGTTTTAATCTTTGCTGTGGGTATTACGTCACTGATGCACTTTCTAATGAACTCGCTCACCGAATCAGCGTATTCGTCAATGTTGTTGTTGGACGCAATGCAGAACATATCCCAATCCACGTGATCGAAGCAGTCTTGAAGCGTGGAATCAGATTGGTCGGACCAGCGTTGAACAGACCTTAGCGCGGGAACTTCTTGTTTTAGTTTCTGTTTGTAGGCTGGAAGCAACAAAATGGAGTCGTGGTCAGCTTTTCCGAAAGGAGGGCGGGGGAGGGCCTTATATGTGTCGCGGAAGTTAGAATAACAATGATCTAGGGTTTTACCAGCCCTGGTAGCACAATCGATATGCTGATAGAATTTAGGGAGTTTTGTTTTCAGATTAGCCTTGTTAAAATCCCCAGCTACGATGAATGCATCCTCAGGGTGTGTGGTTTCTAGTTTACATAGAGTCAGATAAAGTTTGTTCAGGGCCATCGATGTGTCTGCTTGGGGGGGAATATATACGGCTGTGATTATAATCGAAGAGAATTCCCTTGGTAGATAATGCGGTCGACATTTGATTGTGAGGAATTCTAAGTCAGGTGAACAGAATGACTTGAGTTCCTGTATGTTGTTATGATCACACCACGTCTCGTTAATCATAAGGCATACCCCCCGCCCCCCTTCTTATCAGAAATATGTTTGTTTCTGAAAGCGCAATACGTGAAGAAACCAGCTGGCTGCACCGACTCCGTTAGTGTCTCTCGAGTGAGCCATGTTTCCTTGAAGCAAAGAACGTTACAGTCTCTGATGTCTCTCTGGAATGCTACCCTTGCTCGGATTTCATCAACCTTGTTGTCAAGAGACTGGACATTGGCGAGTAGTATGCTAGGGAGTGGAGCGCGGTGTGCCCTTCTCCGGAGCCTGACCAGAAGACCGCTTCGTTTGGCCCTTTTACGGCGTCGTTGTTTAGGGTCGCCGGCTGGGATCCGATCCATTGTACTGGGTGGAAGGCAAAACACAGGATCCGCTTCGAGAGAGTCATATTCCTGGTCGTAATGATAGTGAGTTGACGTTGCTCTTATATTCAGTAGTTCCTCCCGACTGTATGTAATGAAACCTAAGATTACCTGGGGTACCAATGTAACAAATAACACGTAAAAAAACAAAATACTGCATAGTTTCCTAGGAACGCGAAGCGAGGCGGCCATCTCTGCCGGCGCCGGAAGTAGCCATATTGACCTGAGAGTTAGAATACTAGAGATGATGTTCCTGTTCAGCCATATTGACCTGAGAGTTAGAATACTAGAGATGATGTTCCTATTCAGCCATATTGACCTGAGAGTTAGAATACTAGAGAGGATCCTCCTATTCAGCCATATTGACCAGAGAGTTAGAATACTATAAAGGATGTCCCTGTTCAGCCATATTGACCAGAGAGTTAGAATACTAGAGAGGATCCTCCTATTCAGCCATATTGACCAGAAAGTTAAAATACTAGAGAGGATGTTCCTATTCAGCCATATTGACCTGAGAGTTAGAAACTAGAGATGATGTTCCTATTCAGCCATATTGACCTGAGAGTTAGAATACTAGAGATGATGTTCCTATTCAGCCATATTGACCAGAGAGTTAGAATACTATAGAGGATGTCCCCGTTCAGCCATATTGACCAGAGAGTTAGAATACTAGAGAGGATCCTCCTATTCAGCCAAATTGACCAGAGTTAGAATACTAGACAGGATCCTCCCATTCAGCCATATTGACCAGAGAGTTAGAATACTAGACAGGATCCTCCCATTCAGCCGTATCGACCTGAGAGTTAGAATACTATAGAGGATGTCCCCGTTCAGCCATATTGACCAGAGAGGTAGAACACTAGAGAGTATGTTCTCCATTCAGTCAAATTGACCAGAGTTAGAATACTAGAGAGGATGTTCGCATTCAGCCATATTGACCAGAGAGAGAATCCTAGAGGATTGTCCCATTCAGACATATTGAGTGGACCAGTGAGTGTTCAGTTATATGGCTGTGGTCTATAGGGCTTTGTCCCCTGATAGCAATCTTGCTCACTGGTCAACGATTATACAGCTTCATGTAGCAAGAGAAGTTAGGAAGTTATACTGTCATAAATCCAAATGCTGTCAATATTTATCATTATTTGCAAATAAACAACACATCTGTCCATATGCACATCCTCTGAAGACATGTAGTTGTGTATTTTCAAAGCTCAAATTTGTATGATTTATTTTGACCAGGAAGGAGCTTGCCCATACCACTTCTATTATAATTAGATGAGTCAGCTTGGAAAAATCTAAATGACCAATATATAGACTACAGTTCAAAAACAGTTTGGACTACAAGTCCATGCTTTGATTACGAAGCAATTATCTTGTTAGATATGGATAACACATCTTATTTGTTTCTTCAAGTTTTTGTAATTCCAATAATATATTAGAACTGTCAGGA